>NW_020954590.1:99168196-99308247 GCF_900497805.2 Vombatus ursinus
ATAGATAGATAGATAGATAGATAGATAGATAGATAGATAGATAGATAGATAGATAGATAGACAGACATAAGGGGTAGCTAGGTGGTACAGTGGGTAGAGTACCAGCCCAGAAGTTAGAAAGATGGATCTTCCTGAGTTCAAATCTGGCCCCAGATACTTGCTAGCTATGTGACCCTGGGCAAATCATCTAACTCTGTTTGCCTCAGTTTCCTCATCTGTAAAAGTAAACTGGAGAAGGAAATGACAAACAACTCCATTATCTTTGCAAGAAAACACCAAAGGGGGTTACAAAGAGTTGGACACAAATGAAAATGACTGAACTGACAATCAGTAGATATAATACACATAAACAAAAGTTCCTTTGAGATCTTCATTAATTTCTCAGAATGAAAAGGGGTTCTGCGACCAAAAAGTTTGAAAACTGCTGTCCTATCACATTTCTCGCATCTTTTATTTCTCTCCACTCGCATGAATGACCACCACTCCAGTTTGTGCCTCATCACCTGCCACATGAACTTTGTAATAACCCCCTGGTTATTGGAGAACAGGTGGGGAAGAGATCTCCTCTATCCATCCCAGTCCCCATAGCACTTATAGACTTCTATATTTCTAAACAAATTTGACCATGTCACTCCCCTGCTCATGAAATCCCAGTGATTCCTTCTTGTTCTAGGGGAAAATGCACATTATTCTGACATTTGAAATCCTGTGAAATCTGTCACCAGTCTACTATTCCTTACATATTACACATCACTCACTTTTTTATATATTTTAGTCAAATTGGACTATTTGGTATCCTGATAAACAACATTCCATTTTTCACCTCTGCCTGGAATGCATTCCTTGTACCCTCTAGTTTTTTTCAAGGTCCAGCTTAAGTACTACTTTCTAGACAAAACTAATCCTGATTCCCTCAATTTCTAGTGTCCTACCCCCATTGCCATGTATTTACTATGTATTTATTTTTCATTTTTCTGTGAGTGGGTTGATTCCCTACAGTAGAATGTACTCCTTGAGGGCAAAGACTATTTGGTTTTCATCTTTGTGTCTGCATTGCCTGTCATAGTACCTGGAACATAATAGGACCTTAAGAAATGCTGAATGAATGAATTCATGAGCAAGCTGACTTTTATTCTGTAAACAATAAGCAATAATTGAAAAATTATAAGCAAAGAAGTGGAATGATTGGAGCTGTATATATGAAGGGAGCAGCATATGACAAAGGGAAGATATTGAATTTGGAGTCAAAGTATCTGAGTACAAATTCTAACTCTGGCATTTATTAACTTTGTAACTTGAGGCAGTTACCTCAGTTGTCTCATCTATTAAGTGAAGGGATTGGACTTGTTTAGTCTTTTCAGTTGTATCAAACTCTTTGTGACCCCATTTAGGGTTTTCTTGGCATATGAGGAAACCGAGGCAGACAGAATTAAGTGACTTGCCCAGGGTCACACAGCTGTTATGTGTCTAAGGTCAGATGTGCTCTTCCTGAGTCCAGTCCTGGTTCTCTATCCATTGTGCCACCTAGTTGCCCCATGATTGGAGTCGATGATATCTAAGGCTCCTTCCAGCTCTTAATCTATGATTCTTTGAAGCTTTATCTGGCAATAACGCCAAGAACATAATGGAACCACATGGGAACCCACACTCCCAGGTAGGTGAGTGATTTTCAAGCTGACAATTGTCTTTAATTCCAAGTGAAACACTCACCTGAAGTTTCGGACAGATAGATAAAGAAAAGCAGAAGGAACAAAAATGTCCAGACCAATAGGACTAAATAATACAGAGATCATAAAGTTTTGTCTCATAGCTTATAACTAATCTTTGTCACAAAAAGGGCTTCAAATACAGCAGGTAACAACTATACAGACACTATCAGGTACATATTGCTGAGATCCTGAGTATAACCATAGGAGAAATGCCAAATAACAGCATCTTTTAGATGTGACCCAGTGTTATCTGCACTATAGTATGCTCACCTATCAAATCACAAAAATATTGAAACTGAGACAGCACCTGAAGAAGGTGTAGGAAAATTTCACTGCAAGCTCCCTCCCAACTCTGAGATTGTTAGCTGAGATCCATGAGGTCTCTATCACTGGTTTATGCGTTTCCAGCCAATACCCAGTTGGAAGTATAATCCTATTGGGAAAGCTTTTTTGACACTTTAAATAATTCAATAAGTCTGTGATCTGCGAACCACCCTGGGCTCCAGTGAGTTTTTGCCTTATCTTCCTTGGAATAAGATTTCCTTCTCACTTTTAGTGACTAACTCCAAACTATGCTATTCCACTGTAGTCATCATCCCCACTTCTTTCCTATCAGAACCTTGGATACCACCCATGGATCTACTCTGTGTTGATAGGTGAACTTTCACTTTCTCTTGCCCAGAAACAGGCCTCCACTTTATTATCTTGCCACCAGCTTTATACCATCACCATCACCTCCTCTTCTTTTCCAAATCCTGTTTATATCCTCCAGTCTCTTAAAAGTGTGTATTCCTTGAGGACAGAAACTGGCTTATTTGTCTTTGCAACCCTGGTACATAGCACAGTACTTGGTACATAAGTTTTTAATTAATATTCTATTATCTCTCTCCCTCTTACTTTTTTGCTCTCTTACTCTTTCCTTTTCACTCCTTTTCTCTGTCAGCCTTTCTCTCTCTCTGTCTCTCTGTCTCTCTCTGTCTCTCTCTCTCTCTGTCTCTCTCTCTCTGTCTCTCTCTCTCTCTCTCTCTCTCTCTCTCTCTGTCTGTCTGTCTCTCTCTCTCTCTCTCTCTCTTTTCAAAGGAAGAACAGGTACCAAAGTTAATTCCTTCTTTCAGTAATCGAAACCTCAACCCTGGTCTCTTTGAGAGCTAAATCTATTTCATGTCATATCATGATTCTATATCCTAAGATTGGATTTAACTGATGCTTCTCTTAGAAGAACACAGAGAATATCTGAATCAGTACTCTTAAGGATTACAGTGAACATGTATTTTGATAACCACAATAACCTGATCTAGAACACACATCACTACCACAAAAAAGCATATAAGGGAAGAGAAACGATAAAGAAAAAGCTGTGTTGCTCAGATTTTTTTTCCTCCACAAAGAAGGATTACCCTTTCATTCTTTGAAGCAAAGAATGTTTGTTTTGAAGCAAAACAAAGCTTATTAAAATAATGCTCATTTTAAATAGATAATCAAAGATACTACAGATGGGCCATCTAACTAATGACACTGGTAAAGAATAAGGTATGTGTATACATTAAGAACTCAATTGAAATCAAGTTAATATTATATTAAAATAAGTAAACACATGCCTATTATAGATGTGCAAGGTTCCTTATTGAGCAGGAAATTTTCATGCTTGAGATCTCCTGAAAGAAAATGGAGACAAGACAAAAAAGAACAAGTAATTGAGTGTGTTCGGACTATGAGGAAGAAATAAATAAAAAGCTAATTGGACAGTGGAGTAACAAGAAATCAAGAAAAGCAGATTTTCCTGTTGCCAGGAAGAGGGGGGAAGATCTTTAGATAAATTAGAAAGGTGTAAATCACACTGCAAATTAAAATTCAATCTTCTATAAAAAGGGAGGAAAAAAAGGTAGATGTGTATTTACCTCTGAGTTTTATCCATAGGACATTTGTATCTGTGACAAATGGTTGTCTAGATGTCAGAGTCATTTCAAATAAAATCACTTCAAAAGCACATCTCTTTCAACAAAATGAGAGTGTGACAGAGATAGAGTCTTGATGATGGCTGTTCAGAAATGGCTATTTAAGAGAGTGGTGAGGGAGACAAGGACTGGCAGGGAACTTGGCCAAGAGTTGTGAGGTAGTTAGAGTTCGTTATAGGACAGTTGGTAGGGAGTGGAGAGCTTACAAATCAGAGAAAGGAATGGAAAACGTATGAGCAGAAATATATCCAAGTCATCCACGCAGTAGTTCAGGAGCTGCAACTCTTCATATAAACATTATCTCCTCTATCTTTGGTTTTGTTTATATAGCTTCACTAGAGATATAGATCAGTAGCTGACATCATTAGCTTCTGATTGTGGGGCGTTGGATTGGGGAGGGTGGGATGGAAGCTATAAGAATAATTCAAAAATATCCCTTTAGCCAAACCACCTTATGAGTTTCTTTTTAAATAAAGGATTTAGACTCTGTTGCCTCCCAGCAATAGTGCAGAATTATATAACGTTAGAATTAGAGGGTAAAGTTAGAGGGATAAACAATTGTTTTAGCAAATAGTGAGAACAGCAAACAGACTAGTATGAATTGAATTGTAGATAGAACTTATCCCTCCAAGTCTAATATTCTTCAATTCCATGTTATAGTTGGAAGGGACCTTTGAAATGGAGGTCTTCTAAATCATTTAGGTTTGCCCTGTCAATGTATAGTGAAGAAACTGAGGCATGTAGAGATGAAATCACCTATCAAGGTTACATCAAAGAGTCCAATCTCAGTTTTATGCCCCTTCTCCCTTTGTTACATGCATCATTGAATAAGCCTACTCTTCTATTGTTTACACAAACCACAAAGTAAAATGAAATCTTAACAACTACTTGCTTAATTTATCAATACAGACAACCAATGCAGATAATTTAGGCTTCAGTATAGATTTGGAGAGTGAGTTATTAGGTCTGGCTGTCTGCATTGACCAAATTAGCTGCATAATTGTCAAATCTTCATTTTACTCTGTGACCATAATTTAGTCAGTGACCTAAGAAAAATAAAGAGGCCATCTGGAGTAAATGTTTTCAGGCTTTCTTTTAGTTTGCAAGGACCTAAGCAATGTTCCAGTTTCCCAGTCATTACTGCAGTTGGGGTTACTTTTGAGTGCATTATTTCTCAGTTTCTGCCCCAAATAGTACTCGTGATAAAACCAGCTTCTCTGCCTTTGGTAACATGGAACAATGTTTAGCAATAAACTGCTCTGTTTTCTCTTATATAGTACATATCATTATCATTAAATAATACATATTTTGAGCTTCTAAAGAGATGGATATAGATTAATGGAGTACATTATTATATTATGGTTTATTTATATATTATATTTTAAGTGTTTTAAGGTTTTTAGGTGAATACATATATATTTATATATGTATATATAATCTATACATATATCTATAAATGTTGCAATTTTCTTGTCCCATTGAGATGATTCTATCTGAGGGAAACCAAACTATACATTTTTCTCTATTATCTATCATGGAGATGAAGAGATAACTGTAATGATTTTTGTTCATATAATGTGTGAAACAGGAAGAAAGTAGGTTTAATTTAATCAGTGAAATTGACTTTGAAAAGATGATAGTAACTGTAACATTCTTAGTTAAAGGACGTGAATTCACATACAATGAAAATCCAACAAGTAGTGTCTAAATTCCACACTTCAGACAGTTGAACAAGCAGAAATGTTTTCCAGCAGCAGCATCTTTCCCATTTATTTGTGTTTCCCTGGTGCTTGATTGTGTGTACTTCTTTGTGGACATTTTTTGATGCAATGTAATTTCTTTTAGTGATATTCTTTGATGACTTTCATGGTGCTCTTGGATTATGTAGATCCTTTCATCTACAAAAACAAACCTTGCTTTTCTACTGTGTATATATTTGCATTTACTAACACTGGCCTAAATGTGGTCCTGAATGACTCCTTGAATATGTTTTTTTTTCTAATTTTCACAAATGGTATCCATAGTATTAATATCTAGTTTTTATATAGATTTTCAAGCTTGTAAAGTGCTTCAAATCTATTACTTTATTTAATTCTCATAGCCACAAATTGTCAGGTGTCATTATTTGCTATAAGAAATTAGATTTGAGATTACAAACTGGTTTGAGTTGGGTGGGAAGTGCAAGGCTATGAAAAGAAGGTGTTAGGAGGAGGCACATAGGGAGTGCTGTGCTGGCACTAGCTCCAAAAATTTCTGGAGAGCTTGCTATTAAATTTTCATTATGAGACTTTATATCTTTGGTAATTGGTAAATCCTACAAATCAGGCATTGATTTATTGTTTTTTTAGTTGTCTAAACTTAAGAAAGTAATGGGAAAATGTTCATAGTGCATATTAAACTGAAGAGTGTGTCATTGGTACATTGGTATACCTTGGTATTTTTCTCAGACCTGGTTGTTAAACATTTATCAGCACACTACTAAAATGAGAGATGTAAGTGATTTGTTAGAAAGTCATTACCCCACTTTGCACTACTGAACTTCTCTATGACTATCACTTCCCAAATCTACAGAGTCAAAAAGCACAAATATTTATTTGGTTGCATTCATCAAAACAAAGTAGAATTGGGCAGGTAGAAGTTAATGATT
Organism: Vombatus ursinus; assembly: GCF_900497805.2. Taxonomy (NCBI): domain Eukaryota; kingdom Metazoa; phylum Chordata; class Mammalia; order Diprotodontia; family Vombatidae; genus Vombatus; species Vombatus ursinus. The sequence goes on from NW_020954590.1 coordinate 99,174,508, forward strand.
TCATGAAACATCAAGAAACAATAAAACAAAGTTAAAAGAATGAAAAAATAGAATAAAATGTGAAATATCTTATTGAAAAAACAACTGACCTAAGAAATAGATCCAGGAGAGATAATTTAAGAATTATTGGAAAGCCATGAAGAAAGAAAGAGTCTAGACATGAATTTCAAGAAATTATCAAGGAAAACTGCCCCAATATCTTAGATCCAGAGGGAAAATAGAAATTGAAAGAATTCACTAATCACCTCCTGAAAGAGATCCCAAAATGAAAAATTCTGGGAATATTACAACCAAATTCTAGAACTCCCAGGCCAAAGAGAAAATATTGTAAGCATCCAGAAGAAATAATTCGAATACCATGGAGCCACAATCAGGATCATAGCTCCCAGGTTAAAGGAAAGGAGGACTTAAAATATGATATTTCAGAGGGCAAATAAGCTAGGATTATAAACAAAAATAATCTACCGAGCAAAATTGATATAATCTTTGGGGTTGGGGGGTGGGAAATGGAATAGGGGACTTTCAAGCATTCCTGATGAAAAGACCAGAACTGAATATAAAATTTTACATTCAAACAGAAGACTCAAGAGAAGCATAAAAAGGTAATAAAAATAAAGGTAATGTTAAAAAAAAGTAATCATAAGGGACTCAATAAAAAAACTGTTTACATTCCTATACTTGTAATTGTTAAGAACTTTATTAGGTCAGTTTAAAAGGAGTTTACATAGACAGAGGGCATGGATGTAAGTCAGTTATGTTGGACTGATCTCAAATAAAATGAAGGGTTGAGAAAGAGGGATGCACTAGGAGAAGGGAGAAGGGAGAGAGAGAATGGGGAAATTTTATCACATAAAAGAGATGGGCAAGGAAGAATTTTTATAGTGGAGGGGAAAGTGGGGTGGTGATGGCAGGCAAAACTTGATCCTCACTCTCATCAAAATTGGTTCAAAGAGGAAATAATTTATATGTACACTCAGTTGGGTATAGAAATGTAACTTACCCCTTAGGGAAATAGGAGGGGAAGCAGAAAAGATTCAGGGAAGAGGGGAAGATAAAGGGGAAAGTGAATGAAGGGAGCCATTGGTTACAAGCAAAACAGACTTTTTGATGAAGGACAGGAGAGCAAGAGAGATGTTTACAAGAGACACACTTGAAACAGAGACACGCAAAGAGTTAAAATAAAGGGCTAGAGTGGAATCTAACATACCTCATTTGAATTTTATAAAAGGCAGAAATAATAATCATGATCTTAGACAAAGCAAAACCAAAAATAGATTTACTTTTAAAAGACAATCAAGGAAACTACATTATGCTAAGACAATGTCATAAAAATGAAGTATTATCAAAAAAAATTTACATTGTTTCTCTGATAAAGGCCTTATTTCTCAAATATATTTTGAGTATAGAGCTGAGTCAAATTTATAAAAAAAAAAGAGAGAGAGCCATTCCCCAAATGATAAATGATCAAAGGATATAAGCAGGCAGTTTTAAAAAGATGAAATCAAAGATATCTGTAGTCATAAGAAAAAAAATGCTCTAAATCATGATTTGCTAGAGAAATGGAAATTTTAAAATCTCTGAGGTACCTCCTCAGGTACCACTATCAGAAATGACAAATGCTGAAGGGGAATAAGGAAAAATAGGTACACTAATGAAATGCTAGTTGTGTATACTCTTTAACCCAACAATACCACTACTAGGTCTACACCCCAAAGATATTTCAAAAAAAAAGAAAAATGACCTATATGTACAAAAATATTTATAGGAGTTCTTTTTGTGATGGCAAAGAATTGGAAATTGAAGGGATTCTCATCAGCGGGAATGGCTGAACAAGTGTTGACATATGATTGTATTGGAGTATTATTGTGCTATAAGAAATAATGAGGAGGGCAGTTTAATTTTTAAAAATGGCAAGAAATATATGAATTGATGCAAAATGAAGTGAAAGGAATTGCGAGATCACTGTACACAGTAACAACAATGTGGAAATGATGATCAACTGTGAAAGACTTGGTTACTCTGATCAATATAATAATCCTATAGTTCTATAGGATCTATAGGACTCTATAGGAATTCTGTAGGACTCATGATAAAAAAAAATGTTATTCACCTTGGCAGACAGAAATGATGAATTTTGAGTACAAATTGAAGTAATTTTCTCACATTATTTTCTTTCTTTTTAAAAAATGTAGCTAATATAAAAATATTTTTGAATGATTTCACATGTATAATTGATATCATGTTGCTTGACGCAATGGGAGAGGAAGGGGTTGAAGGGAAAGAGAGAATTTGGAATTGAAAATTTAAAAATCTAAGATATTAAATAAATTAAAAGGTTAAAAATAATTTTAAAAAATTTAACACCTAAAAACACCTTCTGATACCATGTATATGTATGTACATGAGTGATATCTACATACGTATCTGTGGGTGCTTGCTTCTGCCCTCTCCTATCTCCGAGAATGATTATCTGCCCCTTTCCAATAGTGCTGGTAATAGGTTTCTGATTCAATTGGTCAATAAACATTAAACACCTACAATGTACCTGGCACTGTACTGAGTGCTAATGATACAAAGAAAGGCAAAAGACAGTCCCTGCCCTCAAAGAGTTCACAGTCTAATAGGGGAAGACAACACGTTAAACAAAGCTGAAAAGGAGGGATAGGGATAGGAGCAAGATGAAATTTAGCTCAACTAAAAGAGATGGTACAATTTCACCCAAAGGAAAGTCTCCAAAATCTCTTAGGAGGTAAACCATACATTGAGGACATGTTGAGGAACTGGTTTCCTCTATATATCTATTCCAGAGTCTGTTTCAAGTCATCCGTATCTGTCTCAAAAAAATCTCCGACTCCAACTCTATCCGTCAAATAGGTATATAGTATTATATCCGAATTCTCTCTGTCAGTTAAGAATAGCATTAGGAAGGAAAAACGAACAAACAAACAAACAAACAAACAAAGAATTAACAGTACCTACTAAAAAAAGGAGGAGAAAAAATGTGTTTTTTTTGTTTTTTATGAAGTAGAAAGTTTATGTTAACAGTTAAAAGATGAGGTTACTACCTTTATAGGTGAAAATTGAAACTTAAAAGCAGAAGTAAAATAACTTTGTTTTATTTTTAAAAAACTGCTAATTTATTGCATAAAGAAACACTAAGATGCAGTTGAATAGTTTTTTGGACAAAAATGACCTGTGCAATAAATGGAAGATTTGTTTCTCCTTGTGGGAAAAAAAAGTTTTATTTTCAAAATAAAAAAAAAAGAATACCATTAGGAATCACGTTTACCTCTGCAAACAGAGGAGTGTGCAAAACACCCTAGACTTGGATGAAACTCTGGCTAAATACGCAAATTAAATCTCAGTTTCTAGTTATCTCTTCCACAGTTTCACCAACCACCTCACCAAAATTTCTTCCCCTTCAGTTTTTGATCCATAAATTATGATCAAATTCATTGAATGTTCATGAATTATTCTTGAATGGGTTATGTCATCCTACCTCCCTATGACTGCATTAAACATCCCTGTAGCTTTCTACACTAAAATTTCTCTCCCTGGCCACCACTCTCCTACATGTGTGTTGTCTCCAGAGGGATGCTGGTAAATGTTTAGCAACTGTCTCACCATCACCCCCAAAAAGAAAAAAAAATTCATGACACACTTTTAAGTTTAATTTGCATTGTTAACATTCTCTCCATCACTTTCTTAAGCCTAGATAATCAACAAAACAATAAATCCAGCCCTGATTTATAGTGTTTGTTTATTTCCAAGGTGTAAATGTTCACTCTGAAATAATAGTAACTGGCTTTCCACAAGCTGATTCAAGTTTGTTGTTTGTTGTTCAAGCTAGTAAGTGTCTGAGGCTGGATTTGAACTCAGGAAAATGAGTTTTCCTGACTTCAGGATTGACATTCTATCCACTGTACAATGTACCTGCCCCTTTGATGGATTTAGGGTATATTCAGTTATGAATCTAACATACTATGTGCAATTAATTGCTTTCATAAATATTTGCTTCCTGACCATGGAGACATGTTGTTGTTGAGTCATTTTTCAGTAACCTTCTACTATTTGTGATCCCATTTGGGGTTCTCTTAGCAAAGATAATGGAGTGGTTTGCCACTTCCTTCTCCAGCTCATTTTACAGGTAAGGAAACTGAGGTAAAAAGAGTTAAGTGACTTGCTCAGGGTCACACAGATAGCAAGTGTCTGAGGCTAGATTTGAACTCAGGAAGATGAACTACCCAATAGTCTTTGGGAACATTTATTTTACATATTTACTGTAAGGGGGCACTAATCTCTCTCACACTTACACATAGCATAATTTCCCAAGTGGTATGTGGAGAACCTCCAGTGAAGAGAAGAACCCTCCCTTCAACTTCAGGTCTCCCATCTCCTGCTGAGCCTGTCCTTTGAGGGTTGAGCAGTGATGCCCTACATTCAATGATGAACATTCTTGCACCTTGTCATACCTTTCCTATTCCAGTGACTGAACATCTGCAGATCTTCATCCAAACCCCACTCAATACCCCCTACCATCTGATTCCTCATTCCCATCCTCTTCAACCCTCTCACCCACAATATTTATCCTCTTTCTACCCACCCCTTTCACTGTGTCCTTTGGAATGCCTGTTCCATAGGCAGCAAACTTCCTTTCATCTTAAATGTATTCCTTCCCCGCTCTTTCTATTTAATAGCTCTTAATGAAACCTACCTTCCCTCTCATGACACAAGCCTTCATGAATACCCTTTCCAGCATTGGCTTCATCTGAACTTATTCCCCTCTGCTTACTAGTCAAGGCAGGGGAGTTGGAATACCCCTTGCTCCCTATTGTTATTTCCAGATCTTCCCCCTTCCTCCTTCACTCAGTAAGTTCTCTTCTTTTGAAGTTCATGCTATTCTACCACACAATCTATCTGCCACCCAATCAGAATCCAGATAGTGGTTGTCTATGGACTCCCAGGTCACTCCCCTACCTTCCTTAATGAGTTTCATACCTGTCTTGTACTTTTTCTTCCCTTCTCAACTCCTGCCCTCATGCTAGGGGACTTTAACATACATATTGATTGTTCTTCAAGTACCATAACCACTCAGTTCTTCAACCTACTCTCCTCCCATGAGTTACTCCTCCACCCCACCTCAGCTATACATAAAGATGGTCATGCTTTCAATCTTGCCATCATCCACAAATATATGATTTTTCATATTCAAGAATTCTGAGATTCTCTAATCCAATCATAATTTACTGGTTTTTCTCTCTTTCTTCCTTCTCTTACATAACTCTACTCTTCATATTTACCATAATTTCCAATCCCTTGACCCCTCACCTCAATTATCTTACTATCTCCCCTGTACCAGTCACTCTCTCCTTTTCTACTCATCTTGACTCTACACTGTAATCCTCTTTTGAATCCCTGGAACTCTTATCACCAGTTATGCTCAGTCAAGCCTCAGCTTTGGATCACTCCAACCATTTGTCAGCTTTGCAGGTACACCTTTGCTGCTGAGTGAAGGTGGAGAAAATGTCACAACTTTTCTGACAGAATTTTCTATGCTATACAACCTCAGCTGGGCCCTCCTTGCTGCTATATAATCCTACTACACCTCCATTATCAACTCACTATCACCTTCTCCCCAGCACCTCTCCCAAACTTTTTCATCTCTTCTTAAATTTCCCATGGCTTCCTTCCCACCCCTCACTAGGATGAGAACTGCACCTTGTATTTTACAATAAAAATTAAAGTCCTTCACCATGAGCTCCCTCCTCTCTACTCTTCCTCATCTCCTGCCAGGAGCCTTCTGCCACTTTTTCCTCCTTCACCCCTGGCTCACATGATGAAGTGGCTTTACTCCTTAGCACAGCTAACCTCTCTACCTGGTCAACTGATCTTATTCTATCCCATCTCTTCCAACAGCTTGCCCCCTCTGTCATCACCACTCCCTCACTAGTTTCAGTTTCTTCCTCTCTACTGGCTCATTTTTACTGTCTACTATTTCTTAATATCCATGGTTCCTCTATCCTAAAAAAAAAGCCTTCATTTGATCCCTTTATCCCTGCTAACTATTGTTCTGTTTCTATTCTGGCTTTGTAGCTAAACTCCTAGAAAAGGCTATCTATAATGGGTACCTGCACTCTCTCTCCTCTCACTTTCTTCTTGAACTCTTATGATCTGGCTTCCAACCTTATCATTCTCTCAAAGTTGATCTCTCCAGTTACCAACTATACCTTAGTTGCCAAATCCAATGACCTTTTCTAAATCCTCATTCTCCTTGACCTCCTTGTAGCCTTTGACACTACTGATCACTCTCTCCTTGATATTCCTTTCTCTAAGTTTTAAGGAAACAACTTTCTCCTGGTTTGCCTCCTACCCATCTGACCATTACTTCTCTGTCTCTTTTCCTGGATACTCCTCCATATCATGCCATGTAACCATAGGAGTCCCTCAGGGTTCTGTCCTTCAGCTATTTCTCCCTCTGTATTACTTCATTTGATGATCTCAGCTCCCTGGATTTAATTACTATTTTTATGCTGATGATTCTCAAATCTGCCTTTTCTTGCTCCAATCTCTCTGCTGACTCCAAATTTCGCATTTCCAATTGCCTTCCAGACATCTTCAACTGGATGTCCAATAGACATCTTGAACTCACTATGTCAAAAATACAACTCATCTTTCCCCCTAAACCCTCTCCCCCTCCTAATTTCCCTATAAATATAGAGGACACTATCCTCTCAATGCTTCAGGCTTACAACTTAGGAGGCATCCTGGATTCCTCACTATCTCTCACTCCCAACCTCTCACCCTATATTCAAGCTGTTGTGAAGGCCTGCTGATTTCATCTTTCCAACATCTCCTGAATATGTCTCCTTCTCTCCCCTGAAACTGCTACCACTCTAGAGCATGCCCTTATCACCTCATGTCTCAATTGTTGCAATAGCCTGCTGGTCCCTCTACCTGCCTCAAATCTTTCCCCACTCCATTCTATTCTCCATTCAGCTACTAAAATGATTTTCCTAAGATGAAAGTCTGATCATGTCACCTACTCAAAAAACTCTAGTGGCGTACTTTTTTCCTCCAGGAGCATGCTCTGTTTGGCATTCAAAGCCCTTCATGACCTAGCCCCCCTATCTTTCCAGTTTTTTACACCTTGCTGTCCAATATGTACCCTTCAATGCAGTGATACTGGCCTCTTGGTTGTTCCATGACCAAGATACTCAATCTCTCAACTACGGGCATTCTCTCTGGCTACGCCCATGCCTGGAATATTCTCCCCCTTCTACTCTGACTACTAACCCCCCCAACTCCTTTTTAGTCCCAACCAAAATCCCATCTCCTACAGGAAGCCTTCTCCAACCACTCTTAATTCCAGTGCCTTCCCTCATTTAGTTATTTCATATTTATCTTGTATATAGTATGCCTTGTATATATTTGTTTTCATGCTGTCTCCCTTATCAGATTGTAATATCTTTGAGAGTGAGGACTGTGTCTTTTGCCTCTTTAGTATCCCTAGTACTTAGCACAGTGCCTGGCAAATAGCTGCTACTTAACAAATATTTATTTGATTGAATACACATAATTATGTAGATGTGAATTGGAAGAAAGTGTGTTTTTTCATCTGACAACTCAAGGAGCATTTATTCCACAAAGAAGTTTCAGACAATGACCTTTTCTATTCATATAAAATGGGAGACATATAAAATGTCATTAGTTGAGACATTGATACTTGGCTACTTTTCAAATATAGTTGAAGTTCTGTTTTTAAGACACTAGCCCAACAAATTGGTTTCTTATTTTGCATACATGAAACTGTTTGGATAACATGAGAAAAAAATATACCAAATTAATAACATGAAATAGTAGCCTATAAGCATAGATAATAAAATTTTCAGTGTTATAATTCAGAGACTTTTGAAAGAGAAAAATCTAACCAAAGAATAAGGAATTTATCAGAAAAAAAATCATATCTTACTTAAGGCAAATGATTTGGATTTTATGATTCATTTTTTTCAAGGGTCATTTGGGTTCTGCAAACCTCGGATACTGAAACAATTTTTTTTTTGGCCTGACCTGCAGACTGGGATATAATCATGGCTTTGTGGTTTTTGTTTTGTTTTGTTTTGGTTTGTTTTGGTTTGGTTTGGTTTTTTTGGTCACTAAAACCATGACCAACATGTTTGTTTAGGAAAATGGTAAACCTAACACAGAAAAATAATTATTTCAAATATCCCACATGCAAAATTTGAAACAACAAATTGAAAAAAGCCTAGACTACCATTAGAGTTTAAGTATAAGAGGTATGTGATGTTAGGACTAAAAACCTATCTATTTTTAATCTGCTGTCATTAAAGAAGGGAAGTAACCCAAAGTTTTAAATGGCTGTGAGAGGAAACCATGAGCTCTGTCTACTACTACTAAGCTGGAAAGACTCTGAAATCAGACCCAATAATGGAATCTAGTCTGAAGACCACCCTAGATAGAGCCAAAGGCTCCCAATACTAGAATAATTCTGCAACCAGATAATGAATTTTTTTTGGTTATAACAATTCAAACTAGTTTACTAAGTTATGGAAGGAGTCAGTTATCTACGTTGATGTTGGTCAATCAACAAGGATTTGTAAAGTGCCTACTATGTACCAGACATTATACTTGGTATGGGGAAACAAAAGTAAAATCACCATGTCTTTGAGTTTACATTCTATTGGGGAGAAAATATGTACATACAAAATATCAATAAAAATTAGTTGGTGGGATGCACTAGCAGCTGGCTGGAGGATCAGGAAAGACTTTCTGTAGCAGATAGTTTCAAGAAAACTGGAGATTCTAAAAGGTAGAAATGAGAAGAAAGTACATTCTAGGAATAAGGAAACAATATAAAGTCACAAAATTGGGAAATGGTGAATTTTAACTCATTTGTGATAAAGTGAAGAAAAATATACGTGGTTGTGACTGATTAACACTTGTTTTTAAAAACAGGTAAGTTATTAGTCAGGTATCTAAGCTCACATTTTGCATTCAGTTTAGTGGTTAAGAAGACATCACTTTATTTTCTGCTTTTTATTTAATTCAAGAAACTACTTTAGAATCAGACCTGGTTTGTAACCCATTTCTAATGCTAACTATCTGTGATACCTTGTGCAAGTCACTTAAGGCTTCAGTTTATTCTTCTATGAAATGAAAGATTTGGACTAGAAACCCTATGAGATCCTTTCCAGTTCTAGAGCTTTGAACCTAAATGGAATTCAAGCAACATTTGCTGAATGCATCCTATGTACAAAGCACTGTGAAATATAAGCGACAAAATGATAAAAACTGATCATTCCTGCCTCAGAGAGTTTACATTTTACTTGGGTGATACAGCACACATACACACAGGTAAAGATAGTATGAGATAAGGAGTAAGAATGGAGGAAGGATGATTAAGGAAGGATCCAGACAGTGAAATGACCAGGGGAAAATGGGGAAAAAAGAGAATATTTTCAACTAAGGGATTCGCAGATCTGTAGTTCTATAGAAGATGCAGCACCTGAGGTAATATTTGAAAGTAAGGATTCTGAAAGGCAGAGAGGAGATGAGTGTAATTTATGGGACACATCCTTAGCAAATGCACAGGCAGGGAAAAGATAGTCAAGTTTGGGAAATAATTAGCAGTCCAGTTTGCATGGGAATGAGAATGTGAAAAGGAGAGTAGTATGAAATAAGATTGGAAAAGGAGAATTAAACAAAGTATTGAAGGCCTTTAAATTCCAGAGTAAAGAGTTTTTATTTTTCCCAAGGAACAATCAAAAGTACTGAAATGTTTTTTGAGCAAGGAAGTAGCATAATTAATCCCATGCCTCAGGAAGATTATTTTGGCCACTGAGTGAAGAGGTGATATAATGGAGTTAGGGACACAAACATTTAGATAAAAGAACAAAGGAGAAATGTCCTTATCTAGAAGTCTTCATCCTCTTCACCTGCTTCTTTTATCTTCTTTTTTCATGCCCTCCTTTCCTTTTCTACCTTCCTTTGAAGTTTCAGAAAATCCTTGATGTAAAGGAGAATTTAAAACTATTTATTGGCACTTCACCCCTAAAATAAAATGAATGACTATAGATTTGGAAGTCATAACTTACTAAAACAACCAATTTCTGGGAGTTATTAAGGAGCCACATTTGTTGCAGAATCTGACCATCTGGGGAACAAAATTCTAAACTGTAATGAATCTATAAAATTTATTTCTGGAAGGAAATACAGCTATAAACATGGCAGGGAACTGTCTTACCTAATCTCAAAGTCAAACTAACTAGCCATGTAAGTATTCCTCAAATTCTAAGAATTTCAACAAAAATGGGAAAGTGGAATAGCTAATGCAGGTCATAGAATCATGATGTCTTACATCTGGAAGGAAACTCAGAATGGATTTGGTCCAAACCTTTCATTTGGCAGATGAGAAAAATCAGGTCCAGTGAGGTTAAGTAACCTTACCAAGGTAACTCAGAAAGTGAAGGTCAGAACCCTAACTTTCAGTTAAGTGCTCTTCTCAATGTATACAAGCACTTTCCTCCTCCCTGTAATTAGACTTCAGCTATGCATTTTTTCTTTTGTATATCCTATCAGCAAATTATATTTTGCAGACATAGTGAAATAACTGCCAATATTGTGGTTATACAGTATTTGGTAATAAATCAAGGTGTTTGGATGCATTATGAACATTATTTGGATGTGGCAGCTGCCAATCGCTGTACTACATTTTCCATATGGTTCTTCAATGAGAAACAATGAAAATCTCCATATTGGGCTAATGTTTTAGCTTTTAAAAATATTTCATTAGTTTCTTTAGTATTTCTGTTGACTTCCTTAAGTTTACTAGGATTAAGTAAACCAAATAAGCCAATTAGGAAAAAGCAAATACACAACTTTCTGTATATAACTTGGATGGTTCCCTTCAAGCAAGCACAAAATAATTAGAGAACATCTATGAATTATTTGTCAGGCCAAGGCTGTGATATATATCCTGCTTATATTTGGGCCATAAATTCCTCCAAACCAATCTTTCCAAATGCTTTTTTAGTTATTTGTATATTAGTTGGACACAGGTGCATAGCATGTGATAGTGAAAAAAAGGTTCAAAGTTTGTTGGGTTTTTTTTTTCCCAAAAAACTCTGATGATATTTAAACTAAACTATTTTTGGATACATATATAAACTACCTTGCCCAGTGAGTTTTACCATGCCAAGTATTTCTTTACATTAATAAAACAACTGTTTAATAATTTAACTTACACATAATGTACATGTTTTCATTATATATTTGTGTATTTGTGTATATGCATGTGTGTGTGTGTATTTTTCCCTTTAGCCTCTTTGTTTTTCCTTGCTGCCTGCTTGCCTTCCTTCAAAGATTCAATCAGTAAGCATTTATCAAGCCCCTATTGTGTACCAGACACTGCTCTAATCCCTGGAGATAGAAAGCAAAGGTCAAAAAATACCTGCCCTCAAGGAATTTACATTCTACTGAGGAAACAAGAGGTACATAAATATATACAAAGTATTTGGATGGGAGGTAGAAAGTGGTTTCGTTGTATAGGAAATCTGGGCCAATGATATTGCCTCTACCAACACAAATCAACAACTTCTCTGTAACTTATAAATCTAGGAGAACTTCCTGGGGGCTTTGTTCTTCAGTCATTTTCAGTCCTGTACAACTCTTTGTAACCCCATTTGGGGTTTTCTTGCAAAGAAACTGGAGTGATTTGCTATTTCCTTCTCTAGCTTATTTTACAGATGAAGAAACTGAGGCAAACAGGGTTAAGTGACTTGCTCAGGGTCACATAGCTAGTAAGTATCTGAGGCTGGATTTGAACTCAGGAAAATGAGTCTTCCTGACTGCAGGCCTGGTGCTCTATCCACTGTGCCACCTAGCTGTCCTTTCCTAGGGGAACTGAGAACTTAAATGACTTGCCCAGGATCGAATAGCCAGAATATGGCAGAAGAAGGACTTTAATCTACATCTTCCAGAAGCCAGCTCTTCCTCCTCCATATTTCCTTTAATATACACAATATCCACAAAGCAAATACAGAGAAATGAAGGGGAGGGCAATAGCAGCTGGTAGGTATCACGAAAAGTTTCCATGCAAAAGGTGGCTCACCTTAAGTATTGATAAAGACTAGGAATTCTCAGTGGTGGAAATAAGTAGAAAGTATATTCAAAACATAGAGCATAGGCAGTGTGAAGACCTAGAGACTAGAGGTGTATGAGAAGTTCTAAGAAGGTCAGTTTGAGTGGACCAAAAAGTGTGTGAAAGGAAACAGTACATAAGAGGGATAGAAAGTAAGTTGGAGCCATGTCACGAAGAATATAAGAGTTACTACAGAGGTAGAAATGATTGAACAAAGACTGAGCAAATGATTTCAATTTAATTTCTGTGGTTTTTTTTTTTAATGGCAGCATACAAAATGAAAATTTAAAGTTGAACCCCTTTCTTCAGGAAAGTAATCATGAGTTAGATGTTAGAGGTATCTAAGTAGTTGTTAAGTTTGTGACCTATGCAGTTTTGCTCACTTTCATAAGAGCATTTATTAATCTAATTTAGAGGATCAATTTTTTTTTCATGTAATTTTACTTCTTTGCCTCTAAAATTGATGTTGGTTCATAAACTACAACTGAATCCATGGTGGTCTGCTTGCCTGTATTTAGTGTGAACACTGAAAGTTAGAATACCATGTTGATCATGTTTCTTCTTGCCTTTGGGCCCAAGACTTGGCAACTCTTCTATTTGCCTGACTAAGCAGAATCCATAAGGTGTTCTTCCATTTACATGTACCTTCTTTATGTTTTCTAGCCTTGTTTATGGCCAGTTTGTCAATCTGGATGTGTTTTAGTTCTTTCAAATGATTCTGCAGTCAGTCAGAGTTTCCTATTCACCATGAGTTTAGCTGATCAGAATGAGGGAAGGCAAGGCCTACCCCCAAATCTCTCTAAGGCACTTCCATTACACACCATCTAATCCTCCTCAAAGCAAACTACCCAGACTCTTCCATGTGGAAAATGAAATCAGCTGATGATAATGATGTATTCTGCCCAGGCTCAAAAGGACTGGTCTTATTGGCTAGTCCCTCCTTACACTAGCAACTCAATTAAAGGTTTTATCATTTTACTTTTTATGATATACCTAATGGGGGAGTAGAATGCATTGAATGGGACCTTGAGCCAAGAACATATTTCTTTTTCCTCACATTCAGTCAATCTCTAAATTTGGTTAAAGTGAATAATAATAATTCATATAAATAAATAAGATTAGTTTTCCCTGAAGTAACCCATGTCAAGAAATTATTTGTAAATATGTCACCTACAAAATAGGGCCATTTCTCTAAAATTTCATCAGGAAGATACCAATCTAAAAAACTAATGTAATATCAGCTGTAATATTGGACATAGTAAAATGAAGTGATATAGGAATGCCAGAAAGTTTTGCCAACTGATAAGGTGGTTGAAATAAGAGATTTGCCACTGTGTCTCTAGCAATCCCCAGTGGAACCAGTGGAAAAATATTGCCAATTTTAGACAGAAATATAAGGGCAATATATCAAAATAGTTCCACTAGATTAAAAGATGCCTTAAAAACATCCCTTTGCTCTAATCCTGTGTTCACTGATGAACCTCCTCCTTTATAATTTCATCTGAGTGGACCTTCTCATCAGGATGAAGTGTCCTATGCAAATGAATAATAGAGTTCTTAGACTAGATACAGCTCAGTGGAAATTGATAAATGAATATTCTGGCTCATAAATCAGTCTCTTGTGAGTCTGGTTAGTGGGATTCAATCCCCCAGAGCCTGTTTACTCCTAGGTGAACTAATAAAATTGAGATTCTGACCTTGCAAAGGGAATGTCATGTCCTAAGTCCTGTTTGATCTCACCATGGTGACGACATTCCATAGGACTGAACCTAAAACAGGATGCCAGCTATAACAATTGGAACCACTTGAATAAATAATTCTCAGTTTTTTGAGTACTTGATCTTTCTTGAATAGGCACCTCAGTGGAGGTTGTTGAAATAGCTTCTAACCATATGCTATAGCAAAAGCTGGACTTAGAATCAGGAGAGCACCGGATTTGAATCCCTCCATCATTTTCTAGATACCAAGACAAGTCATGTACCTTGTTCTGTAAAATTGGAATAATATGTGCACTCATCTTACAGACTTTTTGTTCAAATAAATTACAAATGTGTGTGTCCATGTTTATGATCGAAAGTTATACAATGTTTTATGGAGACTTTTAATTCTTTGCAAATGTCTCCAAAACTTCAAAAATGTTTTCTTAGATTCCTTAAACCAATAGTTAAGCAGTAGCAATATTTGTGATAATACTTCACATGAAGTTGGCTTTCAGTTCTTCTTTTCCTCCTTTTGATGGTTTCTTGTAACCTAAGGCTTTTTTGATATTGGAAAATAGTATTTCCAAATTCAATTCTTCATGCAAAGTTATATAAAATATGGTTGTCTGTGTTGTGTAATACAAAGACAAAGCTGGCATGTGTACAGCTTAGATAAATATCTGATCTGGGATCTACCTGACTCTATCTCCAAAGTAGACTGCAATTTTTACTTTTGTGAGACATAAGAGAAAGACTATTGCTAGTAGTCTAGAAGGGGAGAGACAGGCAAGATCTGAAACCATTATGCCTGAGTGTTCTCTCCTATACTCTTCTATCTTCAAGAGGGGTATAAACATTGGTATTATGTTCAACAACCAGCTCTTTCCCCATCCTCACCAAAAACAACAACAACTGTACACACAGCACATTTGAAAAACTATTTTATTCATTTTGAACTTAAACACAAAAAGACCAAAAATAAAATAAAATAAAATAAAACATTCCCATGTACATAGCACAACATGAAGAGGATTCAATATAAAAGCATTTTTTTAAATTTCCATTTCACACTGTTTACTTTTCTTTGAAAACTATGTAATAGATGCTACACATCATTTTCAAAGTTAATGTGCCTTTTTTGTGCTTCCTTCTAAGTTTTCTTTTGTTTACTGCTGTGTGGTTTTTTTCTCCCTTCTTCACTATTCTGCCCTAGAGATGGCATTAGAAACAAAATTAGAAACATTAGAAACAAAAATGTGTGCATACATACATATACATATATGCATACAAATATACATACATATATATGTATAATCATAGGTCCTTTGTAGTTGATTTGTGTATTTATAATACTCAAAATGATTTAGTCACTCAAAGTTGTTCTTAGAGCAATATTCCTGTTACTTTATACAACATTCTCTTGGTTCTGCTCATTTCACTCTTCATTCCAAGTCTTTCCATCTTTTTATAAAATCAATAAGCTCATCATTTCTTATAACATAGTAATATTGCATCACAATCATATACTACAACTTTATCCATTCACCACTATGATATCTCAAAGTTGTTTTAATTTGCATTTTTCTAATCAATAGTGATTCAGAGCATTTTTATGTGACTACATATAATTATGATTTCTTTATCAAAAAAACTGCCTATTCATGTCCTTAGACAATTTATTAATTGGAGAATGACTCAGACAAAGTTCTTTATATTTTTGAGATATGAGACCTTTATCTGAGAAACTATTTATGAAAATTTTCTCCCAATTTTAAAGTTTTTATGCCCTAATAATAGGTCAATTTTTGTAAAGGTACTATATACCACTGAGACAAAGATTTATTCATTTATACTCCTGTTCAATTCTCTCTCTCTCTCTCTCTTTTTCTCTCTCTCTGTATACATATATGCATATGTGTGTGCATACATATGTAGATAATATCTAGATTATCTAAGATTCTATTCTATGCATCTATTTATCTTTCTTATTTATTTTTGGTTAGATTTATCTAATTCTGAGAGGGGAAGGTTAAAATTGTAGTACTATTATTTCCACCTGTAATTCCTTTAACTTTTCCTTTAAAAATTTAATGCTGTAGCATTTAGTGCATATGTTTAGTATTGATATTACTTCATTTTCTATGGCACCTTTTATCATAGTGTAATTTCACTGTTTATCTCTTTTAATCAAATCTATTTTAGCTTTAACTTTGTCGGATTTCATGATTGCTACCCCTGCTTTTTAAAACTCAGCTGAAGCAGAAAAAATTCTACTCCAGCCCTTTATTTTTTAACTCTTTGTATATCTCTCATTTTCAAATGTGTTTCTTTTAAACAACACATTATCCACTCTTTTATCTATTTCCATTTTATGGGTGAGTTCATCTCATTCACATTGAAGGTTATGATTACCAGTTGTGTATTTCCCTCCATCCTATTTTTCCTCTCTATTATCCTTCTCACACTCTCTTTTTACCCTATCCCTCCTCACACATCTGATTTACTTCTAACCTCTCTAATCCACACCTTTTTTAAGAATCCCTCCTCAGAAGAAGAATCCCTCCTTTATCCTCTCTCCTTACCTTCTAATTTTTTAATCTACTCTACCCTCCAAGAATTTCTCCTTTATCCTCTTCTCCCACCCTCCTATTTCTTCACCTACATAGCCTTCTAAAAGTCCCTTCTTTCTTTTGCCTGTTCCTTCTCCTTTCAATTTCTTTGTAAACTTAGAAGACTTATAACCTTTTTAGATGTATATGCTGTTCCTTCTCTAACCCAGTTGCAATGAGAATAAGGTTCTAGCACTACCAGCCCTCCACTCCCACCTGCTTCCACTGTAACAGTTCTTCCATTCAAGCCTAATTTGCATGAGACAATTGTTCCATTTTACTTCTACCTACCCACTTTTAGAATCATCCCAACATACTCAACTTAACCCCATGCCTTCAATCTATATATGCTCTTTCAAGCTACTCAAGTAATGATAACATTCTTAAGAATACAGATAACATTTCCCATATAAGAAGTAAACAGTCTGACATTATTGAGTCCCTTATAATTGGTCTTTAATGTTTACCTTATATTTCTCCTAGACCTTATATGCAAATTTTCCATTGAGTTTTTTTTTGTCACAAATACTTGAAAGTCTTTCAATTCATTAAATATCTTTTAATTTTCTTTTTCATTCAGGATTATACTCAGCTTTGCTGGGTAAATTATTCTTGTTTGTAAACCCAGGTCCTTTGCTTGTTGAAATATAACATTCTAAGCTTTAGGTCTTTTAATGTAGAAGCTGCTAGATCTTGTGTTATCCTGATTGTAGCTCCCCACAGTATTTAAATTATTTTCTTCTTGTTAATTGTAATATTTTTCTCCTTAACCTGGGAGCTTCAAAACTTGGCTATGATTTTCTTACGAGATTTCATCTTGGGATCTTTTTCAGATGGTGATTGATGGATTTTTTTTTTTCCTATTTCTATTTTACCCTTTTGTTCTAGCACTTCAGGGCAATTTTCTGGGATGATTTCTTGTAATATCATTATCTAGACTCTTTTGGCTTGTGCAGGGATTTGGGGCCTTCCTGCTCATTTCTTCTGGGGCTTGGGGCTACTGTGGCCCTGCCCAGGCACTGGCAGCTTTGGACTACACCCCAGTCTCACCCCATCAAAATAGACATTTCCTGTCAACCTTCTAAATTGTCTTGGGCTGGAAAATTGTTTCTTCCTATCATTTTGATGGTTTTGCTGCTCTAGAGTTCATTTTGAGGCATTATTTTAAAGTTGTTTGGATGGGAATTTGGGAGAGCTCTGGTGAGTTCCTGTCTTTATTCCACTATCTTGGCTCCACCTCCCCTTAATCTGTATTCTTAAATTTTTTTCCATTACTTCCCTAACTGGACTAGGTATAAATGCTCACACTAAAACATCACATCTAGCAAGCTGGTTGATGTTTGCTTCAAATACATCCCAAGACAAAGGGACCAACTAGCTGCTATCATCCTATATCCTGTCTTCATTTTCTCTAGGTATCCCCCCTGACTGGTATGCTTATTTCTATCTACTGGCCTGGCTTCTTTTAAATCCCAGCTAAAATCTTATCCTCTACAAGTAGCCTTTTCCAACCCCTCTTAATCCTAATACCACCTCTCTCATAATTATTTCCTATTTATTCTGTATATACCTTGTTTGTACATATGTGTTTGCTTCTTCTCTCCTCCATTAGATTGTAAGCTATTTGAGGACAAGGTCTATCAATCTTTTGCCTCTTTGTATCCCTGGTGCTTAGCCTGACAAAGAGTAGGTGCTTAATAAATGTTTATTGCCTGACTGATTCACTAGCTTAGCTCCTTCCCACCAAAATCTGTTTACACAAAAGATTATCATGAATTGCTAGTAAACCTCTTTATCAAAGTAAGTAGCAAAAGGAAACTGGAAAGTTATGCTAATTAGAATCAATTAATGAATACACAATAGTAAATGAGCTCTTTGGCTCAAAGCTAGATAAGATCTGGCAAGGAGAGCTAGCTATTTTAGTAGTCTGGAATATGAGTCTGCTTGATTCAAAGCCTACTGCTTTATCCACTGCACCACCTTTTCCAATGGAGTAGAGGTGGAGTTTCAGTTAAATCTCAGAAAGTCAGAGCCCTGGAGGAAGGTATGTTTGAAATAGTTAAAAAAAAAAAAGTTGAAATTGAAATTCTGCATGTTTATGCAGAAATATTATATGTAACACTGTATATAAGAATTGAATTAACTTGAATTAAACTCCTACTATGATAAGAAGAGCCTATTTGGAAATTGGAAAAAAAGACTTAGGCTTGACTCTTAGATCTAATCCTTAATTACCTGTATAGACATAGGTCACTTAACTCCTCTAGGCCCAGGTTTCTTCATATGTAAAAACAACAACAACAAAAACTAAACTTGAGGGTGTTGTATTCTTTAAGTTTCCTTAACTTTTGACCCTGCTAATAAAAAGGATTAAAAAGATATATAATGAGCATATCCAGAAAAAAAGCTTTATTGACCTTTGCATTAGATGGAACTTCATTGTATTCGTTCATTCATTCATTCAAAAACATGTATTAGGAGTCTAAAATGCATCAAGTGCTGTGAAGGCAAAAGAAAGTCTCTAAAATTCTTGAAAACAAACTACTTTTAAGCAAGAATTTTTTTTTCTTCTCCTGTAGGCATAAATGCCCTATCAATCCAGTTTACCTCATGGCTTTGTTTTGCAAACTTTTTATTTCATGGATAGAATATAAGTAAAATTTTCTTCCATCCACTAGAGATGATCACAAATTGTAAAAACCAGAGGAGTATAGATTAAAGAGACTTTATTGCCATAGTTTAAAAAAAAATTGAAAGGTGTATCAAATGGAAGTTGTTAAAATGCTTGCAGTGTAGATTTAGGCCAAAAAAAAGCAAGTATGAAAGTTTCCTCCTTACTGTTATTTGACTTAGAAATCATATCTGTGACAAGTTCCAAACCATGCTGCTGGAGTAGGGGAGATCTATGGCTGGGGACAGAGGAAAGCCTCTTTTAAATTAATTTCTTGAGCTGCTACAGTCAGAATCTTCCCTCTTCTATTCCCTATCAATTTTGGAGCTGGGCCCAAAGTACCTACCTGTCCCACCAGCAGTGTCTGCTTTTCAAAGAGCCATTGGCAAAACCTCTCAGTTCCATGCAGGGAGCCAAAAGTCTTTGAAAATGATTCAGGCCCACTGCACAGTCAGAGCAATAAGCATTAGAGAAAAACATGCAGCTCATTTGTTTAAAACTTGACTCTGTTCATTGTGATTTAAACAGATGTGAGGTACGTTTTTGCTTCTTCCTTCTCTGGCTGATGGCAAAGTGGAATGAGTCTGCTTTCAAAGCAGTCCTCAGCCCCTGCCTGTTGCTGAGCCTAGGCAACAATGGGGCTTTGAAAGGGAAAAAAAAAAATAGGAAGAGAGTGAGAAAAAGGGGGGGGGGGGGGGGGAGAGAAAGAAAAGAAAACACTACACTAGTGGGAGAAACTGACAATTCAGTCCAGACTCAAACAGGGCTGCCAGTGCCCAGGAGCAGCAGAGGACATCTAAAGGTGGGGATGAGGTCTGGGTTCAGAACAGCCCAAAGAATTAATTTGAAAGAAATTTCCCTCCCACCACCTGCAAAAGCAGCTCCAGTCGAACACTTCACAGATCACATGGCACTTTGCCATGTAGATCATGCAGTGGTAAGAGGCTGGAGAGGAAGCAGGGTTTGAGATTGGGTAGATTCCAGGCTATTTCCGACTGCACAAACGAGCCCCACTTAAATTGTCCAGTGTATCAGCGATTTCAACAATCAGTCCACTTTAGTAAAGGCAATTTATTTCCTCTAAAAATAATCCTCTTTTGATTGAATGGGACACTAGAGGGGTGTGCTCATTAGACGTGATTCATTCAGTGTAACAAAGTCTCATTGAAACACTGGCAGTCATGCCCCCAAGATGTGCCTGTCCACACTCAGAGAGGCATTGGTCTTGCTAATGCATAGCTCTAATTCCATAAACAAATGGAGTACTGAGGTTCTGACTGAAAGCTCTGAAATAGCCTTTGAATTTTCAAGCTGATTTTCAGCAATGTGTTTTCTTGAATAATACACGATTTCAGAGGTTTTTAAATAGACCACTGAATTTTTTGACTTAATGACTGAATAGCTATTGAGAACCTAACCTAATGTTATGAGATATCTTCAAGTTTTTATTTTTTTAAATAGCATATAAAATCCTTAAAATAGTCAATGGGCACAATAACACTGATAAATTTAAAGGTACAATTCTATGTGATATTTTAAAACTGTCACCAAACCTGTATATATAATTATATCAATGATGTATATTAGAAACCTGCAAGCTGAGGATCTAGAAGAAATAAGATGGATGATTAGAAATGAGGCCATGGGAAGGTCACAACTTAGTAAGACTGAAATTATGTCCTACCTACTGTAATTATGCATATTAATGTATGCTATATATTAATATAATATATTTTTGAATTATACAAACCCAGTGAAAACACAGTGGTGTATGTTTCCAAGGTTCACAAAAGAAGAATATATAAAATCCTTTTGGAATGTCTATGTTAAATTTTTAAAGAGAAATTCTGTATTTGGATTGGCAGGCTCAGAGATTTTGATACTGTTAATTGTTTAAATAGAACAAAATTAAACTAGATTTTTAATGACTAGAAAGGAAATGTTGACATTTAGTCAATTACTAGATTTTTGTCTAACAGGAAATTAATTTTCACATTACTAATA
Source organism: Vombatus ursinus (assembly GCF_900497805.2). NCBI lineage: Eukaryota > Metazoa > Chordata > Mammalia > Diprotodontia > Vombatidae > Vombatus > Vombatus ursinus. The sequence continues at coordinate 99,195,649 of NW_020954590.1, forward strand.
TTTTTATTATTCATAAAGATAATAACAAAAGTAACTAAGCAGGAAGTGAATAGGCATTCAAAGATGCACAAGGGGATTAATATTAATTAATTCCTATTAAATGATAGTGCACATGATTCCCAGTTCACAATAGCTTACATGGGCTTGGTGGTTCTTAACCTGTAGTGGTATTTTTTTTTTGATATTTTTAAAATATAGTGCACATTCCTATTAAATGATAGTGCACATGATTCCCAGCTCACAGTAGCTTACATGGGCTTGGTGGTTCTTAACCTGTAGTGGTATTTTTTTTGATATTTTTAAAAGTAGGGGTTTTTGGTCATTAAAAATATGCTGTTGAATAGCTAAACAAAAATAATGGCTGCTGTGCACAGGGGGAAAGTGGAGTGGGGATAAATGCTATTCCTTAACTTTTATCAAATCAAAATGCATAATACTATTGTTCTTTCTTTGAAGACCAGATTTTTTTCATAGATGATTTTGATAGGCTTTTAATTTTCTCTCCATTCTTTGGAGGAGTGAAGAAGACTTTCCTTGTCCACCAGTATTAAGGAGGTGTGCCAGTTTCAATAAAACTACTGTTTTATAACTGAGTTGTTTCCATAATTCTTTTGAGAGCCTGTTCACTCTAGCACTATTAAAATTAAGCTATATTCAGAATATACCCACCCCTTCCCAACTGCCTGCTTAATTTTATCTTCTTGTTAAGCTCTGGTTTTAAAATGGTTTTGGGAGTGAAAATGTGCTATTAAAAATGTCATCAAAATATTTTTCAGGGTTTCAATGATATTTTCAATGGTTTCTTGGAATTTTGCAAGTTATTGTCTAATGTTTGCTTGAGGAATTACTGCTAAATGGGTAATATAAATCTACAAAACAAATGACAACTGAAGGAGTTAATTCTTTCATTTATAACTTTAGAGCAGTTGCTTACATGTTTACATCAAATGAATATTCCCAACAACATTAATGATTTGGAAGAATTGCTGTCATGAAGTGGACAGTGGTAGTTAATTATTATTTGGGGAGATGGTCAATATCATAAAATAGAATAACAGTATATATTTTGGCTTTTATCTCAATGTTATCAGGACTCTTCAGGGAAGATAACAAGTGGCCACCACAACCAACAGATCCTCTACAACTCTGTATTACTACTTATCATGTTATCGTAGCTATATGTTGGAAAGTTTATTTTGTAATGCTGTTTATTGTTGTTTTTCGCTCGTTCAGTCATGTCCAATTCTTCATGACAGGTTTTCTTACAAAGACACTGGAGTGGTTTGCTATTTACTTCTCTAGTTCATTTTACAGATGACAACACTGAAGGAAAGAAGGTTAAGTGACTTGCCCAGGGTCACACAGCTAGTAAGTGTCTGAGGCCAGATTTGAACTCTGGAATATGAGTCTTCCTGACTCCAAGTCCAGTGTTCTATCCACTGTACCACCTAGCTGCCCTTTTTGTAATGCTAAGAGACAAGCAAATTAGATAACTCACATTTTATAGTCTCTAAATGTTTTAAAGATTCACATATTCTTAGGGTTGAGAGAAGAGCTCAGAGGTCATCTAGTCCAGAAACTGAACAAGAATGTACTCTACCACATACCCATGAAGTTGGCATCCAGCCTTTGATTGAAAAACTCTCATGAAGGGAAATCTACTATTCCCAAAGTAGCCATGAGTCTGATTACAGTATTGCCCATTCTCCCTCCTCCTTGAGTAACTACTTGGCTCATTCTCCCTACTACCACTCTCAAAGTTACTTCATGTCCACAGAAAGACTACTTCTCACCTCAGGATTCTAGGGGTAATTCTGTGGAGTTGGGGTATTTTCTAGTACTATCTCTCATGAGTCTTTAACAGGTGTACTCCCCATTGATTATCACCCAGATGTAATTAGCTTTTAGAAAGGGATATTTCCCAAGTAGGTATACCAGGAACAAGTACAAAAGCAATCCCCACAAAAGTCAAGAACACAGTCTCCCACAATTATACACAAGGTTCATAGGGAAAGTGAGTTTAAGCTTAACGAGCACATGTGACTGAAGCGTGAACTCTCAGCTCCTGGTCATTGAAAGGACTTTTCTTCTCTCACAAAATTCCCCTTCGGTATAATTGTGCCACTGCAGGGCAATAAGACTTGGTGCCCTTGTAGAGTCCTAAGGCTCACTTTCATCAGGATATCTGGTTTGCTGTAGGTGTGCCTCTCAGCTCCCACTCCAGTCAGCACTGAGGCTCCAGGGATGCTGCTACCGACACTATGGGAATTCAAATCTCGTGACCTTTCAAAGTTGGACAAGCTCTTTCTCTAGCCCATGAGAATGGGTAGGAAAGGAAACTTAATCCTCTACCTACTTAACGCTCATCAAAGGTACTTCTTTCGACCATCACTAAACTGACTTATTGTTAGACTCTCCTGCTAGAAAACATGTATTGGAAGGCTGGATCCCAAAGCAACTTGCTGTAATATAAACAAGCCCAGAAGGGCATCTGATTCTTTCAACCAATCCCAATATATTTCCTGTGTGTTGTAATCTGATTTCATCCGAAGGGTCAAGTATCTCATTCTTCCCAAATTGATTAAAGATTTATTTACATCTAATTTACAGCTTTGATTGATTGATTCAATAGAAATGCCTTGGCTTTCTGTAATTATAGGGGTGAAGGGAATAAAATATCCCTTCTTATGCTTGCATAAAAACTTAATTTTTCTTCTTAAAATTTTCACCCACTACTTTCAGTTTTACCCTTTGGGCTGTTAAACAAAACAAATATGAGCCCCCTTTCACTGAGGAATCATCTTATAAGTAGCTTAATTGACCGGACTACTATTAATCAACCAAACAATAAAAATTTATTAAGTGCTTAGTGAATGTCAGGCACTGTGCTAAGCACTGGGGATACAAAAAGAGGCTGGGCCTGGAGTCAGGAAGAACTGAGTTCAAATGTAGCCTCAGATACTAGCTAGCTGTGTGAGCAATTCACTTAGCCTCTGTTTGCCTCAGTTTTCTCATATGTAAAATGGGAATGATAATAACACCTACCTCCCAGGGTTATTGTAAAGGCAAAATGAGATAAAAATTGTAAAGGGCTTAGCATGGTGCCTGGAATGCAGTAAGTACTATATAAATGTTAGCTATCATTAGCTAATATTATTCAAAGACAGTCCTTGCCTTCAAGGAGCTTATAATAGTATAGACTAGATGTTTTCTGAATTCCTAATTTCTGAATTTTCTGAAGTGCCTAATTCCTACCTCCATGTAATTTGTATGATGTGTCTCCTATTCTTGGAATGAATTGCATCCTCACATTTGTCTTCTATATTCTTTTTCTTCATTCAAGATTCTTGCCGGATGCCAATTTCTCCATGCTGTAAAATTTCCTGATCCCAGTAACTGAAAGTATTCTCTCTTTTGCCCTATCATTCCCAACTTTCTATAAGACTTCTCTGTATATATATCGTATCCTTCCTTCTCCCGCCACCAACACAGTAGAATATGAGAAGAATGTTTTAGGTTTCATCTTTGTAGTCCTAGGACCTAGCACAGTACCCTGCACATCTTGGGACCTCAGATATTAGGCAAATTGAATTGCAGATCTTATCTCTGGGACTCAGAGTGGTTTGTGATTTGCCTGGAATTGCAGAGAGTGAGTAAATGTTAAAGTCAGAATAAACAAGCAACATCCTTGCCACTTCTTTTAAATTTAACCCATTACCATAGTTCTCAGTTAACTCATTTGTTTGTACTTGCAAAAAATTGATAGAAATATTCTGTCTAAAGTCTTGATTGACCAAAATAATTTTCCATAAAAGAGCAAATATTTAACTGCTCTCCTTCATGCTATCAATAATTATTGTCAGTCTCTAATGTAATGTTTAAGGTACAGGCTCAAACTACTTTGTGTATCACATGGCCACAATTCTAGTCAATTCAACAAAATTTTATTTAATTGCTTACTATGCTTTATAGCACTGTTCTAGGAACTAGAGGAAACATGGTCCCTTCCCTCATGGTGCTTACAGTTTAGCATGAAATGATTATTCAGAGCAAAATATCCTTGTCATTACTTCCCAACTTTAATTCAGCTAATGTGTTTCAGGAACATCTTAAGATGACAATTTATCAGTCAAGGTATGATAGAAACAAGAATCATAAAGAAAAGGCCACAACAAAGGAATATGACAAGCATGGAGATTGTACAAGAGCTCCATTTCTATAATTTTCTTTATACAAATTTAATTTAGCACTCTGTACAAATTACCACTTAAATGCTTCTCATTGAACCTAAAATGAACAAGTCTATAGAATCGTTGAATTATAGAATTTTGAGTCCAACTCCCACATTTTAAAAATGAAGAGCTTGGTCTTCATTAGACTGTAATAATAGATAATAGTTAACATTTACATGATTAGTGCTTTAAGGTTTACAAAGCACTTTATAAATATTATCTCATTTTGTCCTCTCAACAATCCTGGGGAGGGGGATATTTTACAGAAAGAGGAAATTGAGATAGGCAGCAGTTCAATGACTTGCCCAGCATCAAAAAACTAGTAATTATCTAAGGCTAATTTTGAACTTAGGTCCTCTGACAGAATGTTCAGCATTCTACTGACTGCACTAAGCATCAATTTGTAGATGCAGTTTTCACCCCTAGGAAGTGCTTAGTAAATGTTTGCTAACAGTTAGCTAGTGAAAAGGCCAAGACTAGAACCTGAGTTTCATAACTCCTATATCAATGCTCTTTCTGCTACACCATGCTGGATTCTAGTGTCACAGGTGTTTATAATACTGTAGTTTTGTGAATACCTTTGTTTTTCTCAGATGATGAAAATTAACCTCATCCTTAGGTTATTTTTTTTGGTCATCTTTTTAACTATAATTTAATTTAGCCATCCAGTTTAGTATAGAGAGATGGAGATTTGATCACTATAAAAAGGAAGTCAGGCTATTGTCATCATTGCTAATCAATCAAAAGATATTGAGCAATAGGTATTTAGTCAGTCCATGACATTGGACCAGGGACTGGGCATATGAAAAATGGCATAGTCCTTGCCGTCAAGGACCTTATGATCCAATTGAGGAGCTTGGTACTTAAGAGAGACAAAATAAATAAATAAATAAATACTTTAAAATATAATCACTGCTTTCAAGGAACTGCCAGTCCCAACTGGAGAGATGTCCTATATGCATATGAAGACGATAGCTTACATTGTACACAATGTAAACTAAATGTTAAATGATGCAGGATATCATGTCACCTGGCATTAGGATCTTAAAGATAATCTAATCCAACTATTCTCATTTTATCAAAGGGAATTGAGGCCCAGTGGCAAAGTAGTTAGCCCAAAGTCACAAGAGTAATAAGCTACAGAACAAAGACTTGAAAACAGGTCCTCTCACTTCAAATCTGTTGCTTTTTCCTTCTCTTTTCCTTGTATAATTACTGCCTAACATTGTGCCTGGTACATAATAGACACTTAATAAATGCTTGTTATTGACTGTAGTATACTGTTGTTGTTATTTTTAATTCTTTGGAACAAGGCTGTATAGTATCTGTAACATGGGAGTCTTTGGACATCTACACCAAATCATAATATCCCAATGGGCATTAAAAGGCAGACTTTGCTATTTAGCTTAAAATAACACAATTAATATTTATGAATCCCCTAGAAAATACACTGAACTCTAATAAGGGTGGTAGGTTACACATTGTCCAGCATTCTCTTTGTCTCTCTAGGAGCACTACTGGGTAGTTTTTGTGGCTAATTATTAAAATATACCTAGTTACCCTAGTTATCATAGCTATGACACACAAGGTCTTGTCATGTTAGAAAACTATACAGCGAAGCTTTTTATTGGATCCTTAGCATTTCATTTTTGGAGAAGTTTCTATGCTAAGATAACATTCTGCCTTATCTACCTACAACTTTGTCTTTAACGACTTAAAGCAGGGAAGATCTACCACAGGTTTGATTAATAGATTCTGTGAAATAAAGTTTGAAATGTTCATCTTGTTCAGAAGCTCAGGAAAGTCTTAAATACCATTAAATTAGAGGTATGTTTTGAAGATGAATACTTATTAATTCCCTTTTTCTTCACTCTCAATTCCATTTGATTATTTTGGTCAAATTATGAATGGTATTTAACAGCTATTTCACAGAATTTACTCTGTTAGTGGCAATTAAGCGAGATTACAACCTAAACAGAAGCAGTTCAAGATATTAAATTAGGTGCAAGTTCTTGCTTCAGTATCGACTAGATGAGAAAGTATCTAGCAGCACCACAAGGTTTCCAAAAACTGTTAAATATTCAAAGCTGGGCTGGTAGATTTAATATTTTGAAACTGACTACAGTTGCAACTCAGAAATATTTAGTACTAATGAAGAGTATCAGATCAGTTCAAGTTAATTGGCATTCATTCTTCCCTCTTCACTGATTCCTTCTATCATGCTTCACTCAACATTAAGTCTAAGCATGTACCACTAGGAATTAAAGTGGAGCTTGACTAACCCATCCACAGGAAAAATTGGCAGCTGAACACCAGTTATCCATTTTCACTTGTCAGCATCATCAAAGTATCCACTTTACGGGGTCAGAGATTCTTAGAGGGTCAGAGACTCTTAGAGGGTCATTGTCTTATTCCTGTTTGAAATGATGCCCCCTTACATTCAATTGGAAATTTATATTGAATACTGGTCAATTCAGGCAAAAAATAAGAAGAGCTATTTCAAATGCATCAACCAATGAAATTGTTCTTTGCTTCTCCTTTATCAAGGAACACTTGAGTACACTGGGAAAGGAAGAGTATTTCTAACATCAATCTCCTGCCAGTGTCTATATTTTTAATATTTTTGCTATATATTGCTCCTTCCCCCCTCCCCAGCTTGAAAGTATGCATAGGTAGATTTGGCATTCTCTATGAAGAGAAAATCAGTTCCAGTTGAATGATGCAAATAGTAACCAGAAATGTTTGTGATACTTAAAATCTTCCCATTACAAAAAATTTAGATCTGTCAGTTTGAATTAATGTACAAGCCTTTTTACTACAATACTTTCCTTCTGGTCTAGACTTTAATGTATTTTAAATTCCACTTACGATCCCTTTACTCTAGGTCTCCTTGAAATTTCAGCAACTGGGTTGGATTACGCTATTTCAAAACTTTCCCAGACTAGAGCTGTGAAGAGATGGTCAGTTCTGTGTTGATGGCCTTTAGTCTAACATTTCTCAGTTTTTGTTCCAGTGGTTTGTGTTTACTCATTTTATTTTGTCTTTACTCTGTTTATTTCTTTTGTTTACGCCCCAGTTGTTCTGATTGTGCAGTGCCCAATATGGTATCGCACTGACATTATGTTTTGGGCCTTCATTTCCAGTGATTTTGAAACTCAGAGTAGAGCAATAGTTTGAGTGAGGACCTTAGAAACTTATGGAAAGCACTTGGGATGAGTCGTTTGACTTATTTTGGTGACAGCAGTAATAAAGCTTCGGTCTTGCCATCTTTCCTAATTATGAAATGGTTCATCTTCCCCCCTCCCAAGATGTCATTCAGATCGCTTTTAGTGGACTTTGGAAGGTTGAAGTGTTCTTAGTTCTCTTTGAAATATGTGTTATTATGTAGGCCAGGGCATTTTCCTCTCATTATCACCTCATAAACCAGCTATGAGAAAGACATGACTTCTTAGCTTAATGCAGTTATAATGGAGTGAAAGTTTTGACGTCTGCTTTTGGACTTCTCTGAACAGAATTTTCCATTCCAGGCCAGAACACACCTTGGCCCATGTAGTTGTACATTTTTATTTTAAAGAAAGAGCTTTTAGAGGTTAGAGAGATGAGATCCATGAAGTGATTCACAAATAACTTGCTATTAGTCCTTCCACAAAAAGGAAGGAAAATCAGAAAAATGAAAAATTGGGGTGCTAAACATCATAAAAGCCTTTATAATATAGAGAATCTTAAGGATTTGAAGTAAGTTTCAGAGGACATGAGGGGAATGTCAGTAATGGGTATATTTAAGTGTCATGCATTAGCAGAGTATTCTGGAAACCAGAGAAGAAGTAACCCCAATTAACTGTACTAGATCTATGAACTTTTAGCTTTGGGGACCTATTGAAAGCTGAGATCATACATTGGTGAAGTAGAATCTTACCCTGTTTTACTCTGAATTGTACCACTGAAAAATTCCAGATTTCAATTACTGAGTCTGCTTCGAAATAGGGACTTTCTCCCTGGGAACCACAGAGTGCTCATCTGCCTTGATCAGAATCTGTTTGTATTGCACTACCAACTCAGTTAGAAGGGTTATATTTGTTAAAGGTACTCTTTACAATATTTTGAAAAAGAAGGGAAGCAACCCCCTAATCAAGGCATGATCCGTTACTTCATGCACTAACAATTTATACAGCCCAGATTTTATAACCATGCTTCTTGGCCATTGGTGGAAAAATCCTGTTTCCTTAATAACTACCACATTATAGGATACATATGTTATCTATGAGCTACAGAAGTCTTTCTTAGAAAACCACACAACCACACACTAATGTAGCATATAAACTATGATTTTTAGAGTAATTTCACAGAACAACATGTGCAATAATGAGTACACATACTTTCCCAATTTATGAATTTAAATTAATGCTTTGGCTGTGTAAACTTAAGAAATGATCCTCTCTTTATTTTTTTTTTGAATTTTGTACTTTAAATATATTGCAAGATGTACTTAAATGTATTTGGTAAAGGGAGGAAAAGCAGAATACAGCAGAAGTTGAATAATTGTGAGAATGTGTTTTTGTGTCTTCTTCTGTTACTATTTTGGAGAAAGCGTTCCAAGTAAACTTTATTTCTTCCTGAGATGGGGTCATTTTATCTTTGAAATTTCCTAATAGCCTGTAGTGTCTCTGAGTTAACAAATAACTCATCATCTTCATTTAAAGAAAATGTAAATTAAAAAAAACATGAAAAGAATCTTCTCACATTTCTTTAATAAGCATTGCACAAATTAAATTTAAAGCACTTCAGAGGAGTTTAAAGAGCCCCTGAAACTGTAGATATTTCCCTTTGGGGAGAAGAGTCATCACTCAGTATATCAATTCATTGAAATTTCTAAATCACTAGCAAGAAGGTCACAATTTTTTATATAAAACATTTTAAATAATTCGAAAAGAATAAGATTATACGTTGGTTGGAGTTTCTTGAGGGCAGAAGTCATAATCTTATCTAAACTTTATATCTCCTGCTATGTCTAACACAATGCTCTAAACACAGGGGGCTTATAAAACACACACACATACACACACACACACACACACACACACACACATTTAACTAGCCTGCACTCATTCATGAGGGCAAACATTCAGTGTATTCATTTGTGTCTGATGGGACAATGAGCTTGGGACTGGAAGCCAATATATTTGGTTGTACCTCGGATTCTGTATCTGACTGTCATTCATTAGTTAGTTCTCTGACAACTCATTCCCTGGGACTCAGTTTTCTTATCTGTAAAGAGGATGAGTTTATATTGGATGATTCCCCAAGATGACAGAGTAGATAGTGTGCTGGGACTAAAGTTAGGAAAGTCTGAGTTCAGAAGGTCTGGGTCTACCTCAGACCCTGCTAGATGTGTGACCCTGGCAGGGTTGTGCTGGTAAATGTTTAACAGGGCGTTGGTTCTCACAATCCAGTGCAAACTAGTTCTGGTACACACCCAGGACAAGTCACTTAACCTCTATTTCCTCTTCTGTAGAATGGGGATAATAGCAGGAGATATCTCCCAATGCTGCTATCAGAATTGAATGATACGTTTGTAAAGTGCTTTGCAAACCTTGAAGCACTATAAAAATGCTAATTATTTTTACTACATATCATCATCATCATCATCATTAAATTATTTTAGTCTTCTAAAGTTTCTTGCAGCTCTAAATCTACGATCCAAAGTTTCTGACCTGGGCAAAATCTATGGGAATAATTGACTACTGAGTTAGAAAGTATCTCTCTGGGACCTTGCATTTGTATTTCAGGGTAGTTTCCAGTAGGTTACAAGTGCTAGTTATCTCCAGCAAGCCCTTTACTAAATTCTTAAGATTCGGAAAAGCATGTGTATGTGTGTTGGGGGGTGGGGTGCTGAATCCTGGAGGGTAATGCCCCTGTGAATTAATTGATATACTAGAGAATTCTCTGGGTATCTGCCAAAGACAGATTATCTTTATGGTCCCTTCCACAAGTTTCCAGGGAGTTGGTAATGGCAGCTGGGTTGGGGTAATAACAGTAACAAAATAGCTAGCATTTATATAGTGCCTACTACATACCAGGTGTTTTACAATTATTACCTCATTTGATCCTCACAACAACTCTGGGAGATAGGTGCTTTTATTATCTATGTTTTATAGATGAGGAAACTCAGGCAAACTGAGGTTAAGTGACTTGGGCAGAAGTAGATTTTTTTTTCCTTTGAGGTTCTACAAAGATCACTCTCAGTGCGGTGTGGGATGCAGTGGATGACCTTGGCATCTTCAATGTCTGACCAAGCTCTAAGCATTCTATAGCTCCTACTTCAGCTACCTTCGTGACCATTGGAGCAAATTTTTCTCCTTTGACCATTCTGTTGGGGCATGTCTTCATATTCTTATTGCAGACAGCCCTCTGTCTCACTGACTGGTTTGAGGCCTGTTGATTACCTTCAATCTGGTTTAGCCAGTATGCAGAGATGATTTTACCAGGGTGTGGTCACTGAGCATGCAAAAGCTTTTTGGAGTCACAGGTGAGAGTTGGGTGATAGGTAGACAGCAAAGGTAGATGAGCAGCCCTGAAAAGGCATCATTAAGCCCTCACAGCAGAGGTACTAGTCTTCCTTGAACACTCCATATACTCTTCTGTGAGATATAAAGAAGAAAACATCCTCCTTACTTTAGCACTGCCCTGCCCAAGCCCCATCCTCAGCTCACCAGGGTAATGTCTAAGGTTATACCCAGAGAAACAATGAATGACCTTATCTAAATGAATCAAGCTTATCGACCACAACAAAAACAAAAACCACCATTGCAAGTCATCATGACTTCTGTCTTGCCACTAGATATCTATGTCTCAGGAGAAGAGTGACTTTGTACAACTGTCTCACTGAAATCCAATTCACAGGCAAGTCAAAACATCACCCATCATACATGGTGATGTCATTGGTCCTCTTTGGAAAAGAAAAGGTGGATAATAACAACATATCTTACTGAATATCTAAACAAAGACTCTGCCTCTTGGTTTATTGGTCCAGGGAAAGACCTGGGGTCATAGTTTAATGAGCCATTTATTCTATCTTCTTTTCATAGAAAAATTCCCAAGGGCAAAATCAAATGGATCCTCCTGCTACCTTTCCCACCTTTTCTCTCACTGGCTTAAAGTAAGCCAGTCTTTCATTTTATTGATTGTAATCACCCAGTTGGATTAGTGGGAGGGTGTGGTGAACCCCTGAGGCTGTCAAATCAGCTTCCCACTAAGGTGTAGGGAAAAGGGGACACTAGGGAGGGAAGTTAAAGAGAAAACACTAAGAAGTTTTGACTCCACCCCTTTCTGGATAGGAAGACCCAGGATAGAAAGAACACCCAGAGTCCAGTCTTATTGGGACACCTTGGGCTATATAAGAAACATATTCCTAGTGAGTTGTCTGAGGCACAAAGAGATTAAATGAGTGGTCCATGGTCATTCATACTTATTGCATAAATCAGAGGTAGGACTTGAATCCAGGTCTTCTCCTCTCCAAGGCCAGCCCTTTATCCACTAAATTCCCAAGTTCAGGAGAGTTCTGAATTCACTTTTCTCTACTTGCTAGTTGTATGACCCTGGGAAAGTTATTTTTTTTTCCTTCCAGACTTCAGGTTCCTCACCTGTAAAATTGGGATAATAATAATTGAGTGCTCTTCTGTGGATCAAATGAAAAGTGTGTGACACTTTACAAACCTTAAAGCACCATATAGATAGCAGCTGTACAATAGAATTAGATATATAGAGAAAATGACATGCCTGCCATACAAGTGCAGTCTGCCATGCTGCATACAAAGACACAAAGACATAGTGGGAGAAGCCACAGAGGTGGATGCATACGACTACAAAATTAGGCGCTGTGCAATGCTGCTGGCATGTGTTCTCATTATTTGATGACCTGTCTTCCAACTGCCCTCCCCTATCCACTGAAGGTGGTTCATTTAAGATGTAATAAGGGTTCTTTCTGATGCTGGATCTAAGTAGACAACTGAATGCAGGGGATACTATGCAGGTCCAACTTTGTGGATGAGTTTGTGTGCTTCAGTCTTAGGAGATGCCCTTTCTTGATTGACCCAAGATGTTGCATATTGTTTTTTGTTTTGTTCTTGCTTTTTTGTTGCTATTGTTGTGTAGTTGTTGTTGGTTTTTTTGGGGGGGTTTGTTTTTTTGGATGCAAAGGATCCTCCTGGGAATTATGGTTAAATTATTTAGGGTATTAGGGGCCAAATGAGGTAAACTCAGTTTTTTTGTGGCCTGCAAGACTTAGGGGTGCCCCCTGTTTTCATTCTTAAGGAAGAAGGTGATACTTTCAAAGATAGAAAGAAATGGAAATTATCTTTCATTGGAAATTTGTCATTCAGAAGGACATTGAGTGACCTCTACAATTTTGGTAATTTCTATTTTTTGCATAGTTGTTTTTTTTTCCTGGGTATAACTTCTGGTCTTTTATTCTGGCTTCTATTCTCTTTGGCTCTCTTGCTAGTTGCTTTAATCCAAATGCCTGTGGAGAGGGGGATGGGTGGGTGGGAAGCAAAGGACCTGTTTCCAGATCACTGGTGCTTTGGCAGAATTAGCTTCACCATCAATTAAACTTATCCTCATCTCCTCCACTTTCCCTCACAACACAATTCTACATCATGCCCTTGGCTTCTCTATTTTTCATGATAAATAATATTGACCTGATTCTAAGATAGCTATTTTTCAGCTATTACTTGAAGTTGAACTTATAAAGTTCTTCTAAATTTAGCATTTAGTCTATTTTTAAAACTAAATTTTAAATTATTTTTTAAATAAGACACAGTTTTCCAGGAAACAAAAATTACATCCATATAACTGAAATCTGTTTCTGTACTTCCACAGCTGACACCCTGTGATTTTTTGCTTTCATGGGCTAAGCTTATAGGTGTGACCTCTAGTGAGTATGGTATTTACTTCTCTGGCACTTTGCATCTTCAATTCAGGCAAGCAGATTTCCCTGGCTGTGGCGGTATTTACCTTGACTAGAAGTATCCACCACACTACTGAGTTTCTTTAATGAGTCTGGTTTCCAAGTTTCCATGGTAAGCTACTTTTATCAAAAAAAAAAAATTATTTGATTCATCAATTAATTAAATGGACCAAGATGGAAGATTAGGGACAGCCACCTAGCTAAACTCTCCCAACATTCTTCTCCAAACAACTTTAAAATCACTCCTCAAATCAAATTTTGGAGTGGCAGATCTAATAAAATGTCAAGGTAAGACATTTCTCTGACCTAAGAAAAGTTAAGGGGTCCACAGGAGAAATCTGTGAGGTTGATAATATCATTTTAGAGTCCATGTTCCACTAATATATCTTTCACCTTCACATTATGCTAGTAGTTGAATTTGAGTAATAATTTCTTTTTTATTTAATTGAACTGAGTGTTTCATGTAAATAAGTTGATCATGTTGATTTCAAATGAATCTCATACAATTATGTATACAACATATAGAATATGCCTCTTTGTAGAAAATTAATGTTTTATGATCATATTTTTATCTGTGAAATTAGCCAGCATTAGATTTTCTGTGTATATTGTTAACAGTAACAGGAACAAGAATAATAACAGAGGGCAGTTATTTTATTCACCTAGGCAATAGTATGCAAAACATTTAACATAAATGAACATTAGTAGGATAGCAACTTGTCCTGAGATCACTTTGGTCTGAATTCCTTTGAACTAAGATAAGAAAAAGATGATGATGATGATATGGTAATCACTGTTGTTATCACCAGCATCAGCGTAATCTCAAAGCTTAACTCATTATCCATGTGATGAGAAGAAATGTACAAGCAATGTAAGAGAATGTCATCGAAGTTGACATACAGTGGGAATCTTGTATCCTTGCCATCATTGCAGTAGCTTTGAAGGTCTGGCTGGATGCCTGAAACTCTGGTCAGTTGGTTTCTGGCAGTAACATTGATTGGATTAGAGCACCCCAACCTTTGTGATCAAATGATTTCTAGGAATCAAAGAAACAGATGGGGTGTCATAGATTTGCCACTTGGCTCTAAAGAAACCAAAGTTATGATCAGCATGACATGGAAGACAGGAGAGTGAGTGCCATTCCTTTTATGTTCCAAAATCACAAGAAAACAATGTACATTGGAACAAATCAGAAATAGTAATGTGCCACTTGCTAGAAAATCTTCAATGGAGATGGTGCTGATAATAAATTGGGAAAACTGTGAGTGTATGAGTGCATATTCACTTAATACAAACCTCAGAAATTATGCATAATAAAGAAATATAACAAAAACAGCACCAAAGTCTCAAATGATTTTGAAAACGAAATGGGTCTACTTAGTGCAGAATTCCAAAAATCTCATTTTGAGATTGACAGTACAAATTCAACTAGCAGACTTTATACCAAAAAGAGTAATTCAAAAACTTGCTGGTATTTTCTATAACTAAGGGTATACAAGGAACCAGCTCTTACAGAGCCAGCTCTTACATCAGTTGTTAAATTTTCAGTGTGAGCATTTACACCTCAGAAATCTACAGTCACTACAAACATAGGCTTACCCATTATTTTGTTGCTTACTTAGATTTAAAAAAATATTAATAATGCAGACTAAACTTAAAAGTGTGTTTCTCTCCTCGAATATCCTGCCTGAAAACACACACACACACACACACACACACACACACTTTTAAGTTTAATCTGCTTTATTAATCCTCTTACCCCCAAATAGCCTGATTGAGAAGCAGCTAGGTGGCACAGTGGATAAAGCACTGGACTTAGAATCAGAAAAATTCATCTTCCTGAGTTCAAATCTGGCCTCAGATAGTAATTAGCTGTGTGACACTGGTCAAGTCACTTAACCCCTTTTGCCTCAGTTCCTCATCTGTAAAATGAGCTGGAGAAGGAAATGACAAAACACTCCAGTATCATTGCCGGGAAAGCCTCAACATGAAATCACAAAGAGTCAGACATGGGGAAATGACCGAACAACAAGAAGCTTGGTTGATGTTCAACATTTACCCACACATCACAGTATCGCTGTGTAAATATTGCTTGAGCTTAGCAAAAGTATAATTGAAGGCTCTGGAAATGAAGTTATCATCTGACTGTATGTCTGGTGACTGACTATAGGCTGATATTAATAATGATGATGATGATGATTATGATGATGATGATGATGATGAAGATGTTGATGATGATGTTAACTGGCACTTGTTATAGCACTTTAAGGTTTGCAAAATGTTCCACCTTCATTATCTTATCTAAGCTTCACAACACTTCTCTTCATAGCCATCACAAGTGAACTCAGTTCCCACAATCTCTAAAATGGACACACATTTTAAGACTTGCCCACAGTAGTACATGTGGCAATTGTTGCCATGATATGGACCATAAGGGGAAAGTTGAGGAATACTCCTAAAGAATACTCCTAAAAACAGACATCAAACACCACCATAGCAGATGTGACTTGAGAGAACTATTGAAAATCTGTAGGAAAGTATTTGACAATTATGTCAGTATCTTAGGTAGTATGTGGAAGAGAATGCTTGAATGCATCATTGTTCATGTCAAGGTAACATGAAGTAAGGAATTCAAAAAACAAAAACATTTCAGAAATTCTAGCTTCCTTCAATCAGTAACTGAAAGTCAAAATTCAAAGGTTAACAAAATACAAGATATGAATATAACACAAAAAAAATCAAAATCAATCAAAAACTGTCACAGAGACTTGAAAAGCATGAAAACAGGGACAAGACAGGATTCTTAAAGAAGGAGGACATAAAAATTTCTGGTTGCCAATGGGATTTTACAAAGTCCAACACATCAAAAATCCAAGTTAAAATTTTAAAAAAGAAACAGAAAGTTTGTACACCATTAATATGATGAACAACAGAAAGATATGTCAAGATCCAATTATGATTTTGCTTTACTTTAAATCTATCATTAAGTCTCCTAAAAAGATTTAAATATGGCTTCCAAATTAGAAAGGAAGTAGAATGAAAACATCTTATTAACCACTTAGTTTATATGAATGGCATCAAACTATATATCACTGGAATCTTTCTTCACTGATATCAAAATGTCATTTAGACACAATGAATGCAGAATTCTTAGGGTCTGCCACAGAAAAATAGAGCTTGAAAATCATTAAGCTTGAATCTAGAAGTCAAATTAAATCTTTGGATCAGGAGTGCTTAACTTTTGTTTGTTTGTTTGTTTGTTTGTTTCAAAGATTCCTTTGGCAGGCCAGTGAAGGCTTATGGAACCCTTCTTGAAATAATGATTTGGAATGAATTTCAAAAATACATAGCATTAGAAAGGAAGCCAATTATATAAAAATACATTTATCAAAATCATAAAAAAAATTAGATTCAAGTTAAGAACCTCTGTTCAGGATAATACTTAAAAATAACTTGTTTTCCAGGCAAGGCATATGAAGCATGAAGATACCAAGAAGAATGTTGTGGTTGACTATGTTAAGACACTTAGAGGAAATCTGAAAAGTTTAAATGGAAAGAACACATTTAAACAAATTAAAATTTATGCAATACCAATCTTAATGTACACTTTTGAAATTGTAACAAATGGATTGTAATAGGTTTGGAAAGTACTCAAGCAAAAAGCCAGGAAATATTAACAGAAAATAAGGACAATCACCAATCACTGAAAATAAATACCCCACTTTATTTTGTATTTATTAATTCAGCATTGTATCTAACCACTGGAATCAATACTTAGGGATCAGATTTGGATTTGGTTCTATAGGTCTTAGTGGTAGAGTTTGTAGGAGTTTAACTTCTCTATTCTCCTGGGCTACAGTCTGGCTTCAAATCTGTCTCATACCACAAGAGAGGAGGGGGAAAAGGGAGGATGAATTGACCTGGTCATAAGATATTTTGCCTAGCACCAGACCATTCTGGTGTATGGAGGTACCTGACACAAGACTTTTCAGAGGATGTTATGCATATCTGTGTTTTCTCTATTGCCATGGGTCCTAAAGATCCCCTCTTGTGCATCAGGCCAAATAGAAGTCTGCCCTTTACCTCTGGTATAGACCAATTACAATCTTAGTTTAGTTTTTATCACAGAACTATTTTTGGCACATCATATGCTGTTCTGGCTACCAGAGATATCCTTGGCTATTGAGGGGCTATAGATCTCATTTATTGGCAATTACTAGCCTTGATAATTAATTGATAGTGCTCAGAATTTTGTGCTGGAATGAGATGTCTGTAGAAAAATGAGAAAAAAAGGAAGAATGAGATTGATAGATATCCTTAGAGCTCATGACAAACAAGAAAAAAAAAACATTTTTCTAAAAACACTTTTGAAATAATAGACATCGTTTCATGGACCCATAATAAAAACAGCAGTCAATCTGTTGAATATAACTCAAAGTGCCTACATCTGAATAAAGTTTTTAAAACAATTAAGATTAGAGAGTGGAATCAAAAGATTATCTATGTTGACAGCTAAATGAACTCAGAGGCCATATGTTACAGTGGAAATTTGAGTATATGATTTGAACTCCAAGATCCTGGGTTAGAATCCTGACTCTGCTAGTTACCACCTGTGTCTTCTTGGGTAAATTACTTAAACTTGATGGCCCTCAATCCTCATCTATAAAATGAAAAGACTGGAGTAGATGACCTCTCTGGTCACTTCTAGCACTAAATCTACAATCCTGTTTTCTGTGAATTTAGCCAACAAAGAAATAATAAACAAATACCTGAATCATAATGGTTTGTTTGTGAAAAAGGAGGGATTTATGATAGCAATTCAAGACAAAATCCTTGCCACCAGAAACAATAGAAAGGCTTTGCTTAGGGACCTTGGGCTTAGTTATAAATGTAAATTATTTAAGGAAGTAGAGGAGACTGTAAGACATGACTGCAAATCGTAAAATATTTGCCATCTACTGAATACTTTGTAAGACCTGACCTGGTGGTCATCACCATCAAAAACTGGTTATCAAAAACTACATCAAAAACTGATCATCTTTCAGGCACTGACAGATTACAAATCTCCATACTACAAATACAGATATCAAAAAATTATATTGGAATTAGACCATATTTGCTGACCACATTGTTCCCTATGTTAGCCATCAATGTGCTAGTTTCCCCACAGCCCCTCAAACATACGCAATGTTCTGTTTTTTGTCATCTTTGCCAATCTTTGAATTGTTAGAAATTAAAAAATAGTCAGTACTTAATAAATGTTTGCTGATTGATTGACTATGAGAAGATTCAGATTGATCCTGTATCATTTTCTTATTGATTAATTAATTGATTTTGTCCAGTAACTGCTTTTGCCCTGTAACTACTAAAGTCATGGTTCTTTGTCTCTGAACTTAGTTCAGAATTCAGCTAGTCTGTAATGGATTAAGTTTAATAATCTAGTTTTCTTGCCTTAAATAATTTTACTAACCTTGGAAAATGTGTGTAAAAAAGAGTTGGAGTCAGGCCTGATATCTTTACTCCACCAAGCTACCCTTCAAGGATGTCTGGTTTGCTGTCCAAAAGTCTGGGCTACTATCTCACACTTGGACTGGAACAATGACACTTCTTAGTCTCATGAGAGAAGAAGGGGGGGAGGGTCATTGCTAGCCCCCATTACAAAATTTCCAACCAATCATGTTGCCCCCAATCCCATGATGTCATCTACCTTGTTCTGTTCTTTGTTATGTATTTCCCAAAACCTGTATATGAGGAACTGTCTTCTTGTTCCAGGTTTTTGGCATAAATGGAGGCAAGCTGCTAACCCATTTATTGACAAGTAGCATGCCCCTACTAATAAGTGTTATCTTGTGTGGAGATCAGCTTCAGTTTACCCTTTTGGTAAAATCTCAAGTGTGGCAACTGACTAAACATTAATTTTTCCCATACTGAGAACTTTTTTTCAAATTGAAGCTTTCTCATGCCTTCAATGAGTCAAGCCTGTAAAATGCTTCAACTTCAATCTAAGTTTACAAAGATTAAAAATAATAATAATGACGTAATAACCTTTGGAGCCACATTGCAGAGGGTTTTTTGGTTACTGTTGTTTCTGTCTCATTTAAACCTTGATTAGTGTCAAACTTCAGCTGTCTTGATCACTGAGTTTATGTAACAATCTGAGCATGGCCTTTTTAACCTCTCCCATCTTAAGTCTTGCAACTTGTTCTAAAATGACATGTCCAGGGGCAGCAAGGTGGCACAGTGGATATAGCACTAGTCCTGAAGTCAGGAAGACCTGAGTTCAAATTCAGCCTCAGACCGATCACTTGACATTTACTAGCTGTGTGACCCTAGGCAAGTCACTTAAACCCAACTGCCTAAAAAATTAATAAAAATAAATTAAAATGGCGTGTCCATTATCCAAAATATCCTACAATCTAGCCTCCCTAAATCCTTAGCTGAAGTTATTCCTTAAAAAAAGTCACTTTAATGTGAGACAATAATTCATATTCCATAGCAGAATAAATATTTATATACAATATATCTGCCACATTCCTCTGATTCCAGCTGGTTGTGAGATTTAAACACTAAAAAACAACTATAGGTTCTACTTATGTGGTTATAAGTTGTCTAATTAAAGCACTCTTACAGTTTTAAGAAAGAGGATGTAGTTCAAAATAAGTACCTTTTAGAATAAGTGTATTTGTAAGCCTAGCTCGCCCACCCCCCCCACAGCCCCAGTATAGCAGTTTTGATAAAACCCGACCATATTCAATTAGCAAAAATATAATTAACTATTTAGATTGTTACTATTGTTTTTAGCCCATATGTGTTCAACAGCTAACAAATCCTTTGAGGAAGGAAGGTGGTTATACATCTAGACATAAAGAGCATTATTTAAGTTAATTTCTATAGTGACCAGGAGTTTTTCCAGTCCCTACTTCCTAGATCAGGTAGTTTAGTTGTTATGATATTAAGGTTAAATTCTAATCCTCTTTAAAACTCTCACATGCCTCTTCAGTCCACAGAGATCTGTTTGAAACTGTGCTCTAAAGAGATAAGGTGAGGTCAATAGGGGTCCATAACGATTAGAATATAACTATTGAGAATGTTCCCTCTGAAACAATGACTACCAGCTGAAATTGAACCCTAATTTCTTTTTTCATTCAACAGAACAGTACTTTTTATACTAATACATTTATTGCATTGATTTACAGTAAATTACGTACACTCTGTAGATAAACATATTCCCTCATATGCCTTTTTTTTCCGGGAAAATAATGTCTTAAATTCACATTTATATCTGTGATATTAGTCAGCAAACCCAAGAGATGCAAAGTTAAAATAATAGGCCACTTCTAACTTTACCATTTAGAAATTCACTTATTGTTCATAACTTTTATAATTGAAGTCTTATTATATTATCCAGCCACACAGCGTGACTTCCTGTTATTTGTCTAATGTTTTTTAAAGAACAGTAATTTAATAACTGTGGTGATATTCATCCTCAGCTTTTAGCAAGCGTACTATTTTGTGTGGCCTGTTTATAAAACACAGTTGTATCAAGTATATTTTTTATGTTTGCTGTCAAGTGACATTGCAAATGAGGAAAGGCAAAGGATGATATTGAGGTGCTATAGTGTTGCCTTTTTTTTTTTTAAAGAATCTCCATTTTTTCTCATAGCAGTAGGGTTTTATTTCTTAAAAAAAAAAAGACAAAGAAAAAAAAAAACCCTTTTCATTTTTATGTGTTCCCATGACTGGTGACTTTATTCCTTTCTCAGAGGATAGGCTGAGTTATTTATTTCAGTTATAGGGAAACATTATCAAGTTTTCCTTTATATCTTTATCATATGAAGTTTCTAACACTACTACTTTGCCTCTCCACCCATTCCCACCCCCCACCCCACTACACACATAATCTCACACAAACACAGATACATATTCAAAGTAAAACTGTGGTTATGGTTATTATAACTCAATATTCCCTGGAAAAGAGTACAATTTTTGAACTCCTACTTTTAATTTATACTCGAAAACTGATATTATTTCTAGATGCTTATTTCACTAACCTACTAGGGAATGATTTAGGAGAAAAGATACAGCATTTATAAAAGACTTTTTTTTTCCCCTTAATTATATCCACCCAGAAGTTGAATCTTATTACTTGTGGCTGATGAGTAGATGTGAGAAATATGAGCATACCAAAAGAAGGTTTCCTTTGATTGTTTGTTTGTTTATGTTTAAAGGAACCTTTATTAATCTGTGAAAGAAAAAGGCTGGGCTGAGTTGGAATTTTGTTTAAATATCATAATTAAATCTTAAGCAAGCCTCACTGGTAAGCAGCTTTATTTAAATTTGGGTCTTTTGTCCCCAAGTTCCTAATCTTTTATATTTTACACTTCCTCTGCCTTGTATAATCATGGAAATTAAGAATATGTCTTTGAATTATAAACTTAAGTTTCTTTGTTTAGATTTCAAATGTGATATGGAGCTTTTGGTTAGGACAAATGAAGTTCCCATGCCAGCAGGGCCAATTCCAGACTGTAGGAATGGCTCATAGCTGAGAACTTAAAACAGAGTATTTCTATTAGATCATATTTTGGAAAACATTTTGGTTATTTGTTCAAATCCATAGTGGAGTCCAAAATATTGATGGGTATTTTGGACAGAAACTCTTCTTTGAGCTCCCAAACATACAGTCAATGTAGTTATTTTAATTTTTTTTTTAAGAAAAAACTCATTCAAAATGGTTATCTTTCCTAAGTTAAAAAAAAAATGACAATTTTTTTTGGAAAATGTCCCACAATTTATGACTCAGAGGAATTGAATTAGGGCATTTCCCTGTCATAACTTTTTACTCTGAAATTCTACTGTAATTCCAGTTGGCCAGAGCGTTAATTGAATGCCTTTCAGGAAAGGATTCAATACACATCTTTCATCCTGAATTAGCCAGTCTATTTTTTAAAGTTGAACTTTTAAATCTATTCTTTCTCTGTATTGTGTAAACAAAGTTGTATGTGTGTGTCTGTGTGTATTTAGCCTAAGGATGTTTAGCCTAGAGAAGAAAAAACTTGGACACTGGGGAAAGGGTACAACATCAACATCATAGTCAAGCATTTGAAAGGTTTCCATGTGGGTGAGGGATAAGGCATTGGTTGTACTCTTCCTGACCCAAGGGGAAGAACTAGAAGCAATGGATGGAAGTTTCAGATAGGCAGATTTCAGTGTAATGTTAAAAACAGTAGAAACACAACTTCCTAACAGTTGGATCTCTGTCATCTGTTAAATTAATGGGTTAGCCATCACTAGAAATCCTCAAATGGAGGCTCTATGGGGTTGTTGTATAAGGGGGACAAGATGATCTCCAATGTCCCTTCTTGTTTTGTGATCCTGTTCTCTGTGTGTAAGTATGACACATATAATTTAATGAATCCTAAAAAATACCTATTATCATCTCCTTGCTGCATTATATTAAAATCTTTTTTTTTAAATTGAAACCTATATGAAATGTCCTTACTTATCATTATTCTTTTATATTAACATAATTCTCTCTCTTTTTTGAGGGAATCAGGGTTGAGTGACTTGCCCAGGGTCACACAGCTAGTAAGTGTCTAAGGCTGGATTTGAACTCTGGTCCTCCTGACTCCAGGCCCAGCGCTTTATCCACTTCGCCATCTAGCTGCCCCTAACGTAACTCTGTAGAGCAGACATTTTTAACTTTTTTGGTGTCATGGACACATTTGGCAGTCTGGTGAAGCCTATGGACCCTTTTTTAAAATAATATCTTTAAATGTATCAAAATGTTATTTAAAAAAAAGTTTATGTGTCCCAGTTTGGAAACACTCTGATCTAGAGGGCTATATCATATCCAAAAATGAAATAATGTAATTTTTTTTATAAAATTGAAAATAAAAAAGAATGTTCTGTTTTATTTCCAACTTTACTCTCTCTTTTAATGAACACTTGTTCTGTGATCACCTTTGAAGTGATGTACCATTAGCTGGAGTTGTGGTCTGTGCTGGCCTTCACTTGCTGGTAGTGACCAAGAACAGAACCCAAATCAATCTCTGTCAGGTTTGTAATTGAGCACTTCCCTAATTTATGAGACAGTTTTCCCATTAACAATGAAATCTAGAGAATTAAATAAAAGCAGACCTTCTCAAGTGCTGCTATATAGGTGAATAAGCTATACACATTGATAAATGCACGCCCCTTTTCCATTTCTGACAATGAAAAATTCTGTGTCAGCGTTTCAGGTCACATTCTGACAACAATTAGGAGCAGTGAAATAAATAGTTGGCAATCCTTCTCCGTTATGACATAGTATGTAAAGCCATTTTTACCAAGAAAGATCTTATCTTGTGAATACGAATTTTATTACTGAATTGGACATCCAACCTGCTTGGGCAGAGTTTAAACTGGGGTAGAGCCCTTTTGAAGATGTGAAAAGTTTGGTTAAGCCCTTTGCATCTCATTTGTAATGCTTTATTCCTTAGCACTCCCAAGCTTCAACTAAGAACCAAAACAAAAAAAAAAAGTCTTTTGAAAAAGAAAAGTTAAGGTTTTGGCCTAAGTTTTATAATAATGCCTAGAAAGAACAAAATCAGAAATGTTCTTAAACTTTCTGAAATGTCCTACAAATATTTGGGTGAGCCTTGGGTCCTAGGTTCAGATGTTTGACTTCTTCAAACCTTGACCCAACTGGACCTTAACTTCCACTATCAATTATTTTGCCTTTCTTTGTGTCTCCAGAGGTTAGCAGAGTGCTTGGCACGTAGTAGGTGCTGAATAAACTGCTTACTGACTGAATGACAGCATCAACAGAATTAATTTTTATATTATATATATGTATATATGTGTGTATGTATACATTTGTACTAGTTATGATGCAATTACAAAGCAGACATTTTATTTCTTAGTGGATTCCTAAACGATGAAATAATTTCAAGTCAATTCAATGTCCAATCAATTTAATTAAAAAAAAAATTCTGCTCATCCAGTAGTTTAACCTAATTGATCATTTCTCATTTTAGTCTTGAAATAGTCTATTTGGCAACCCATATAGACAGTGCTTCAACCACTTTCTAATTTCCAGGTTTTGTAGAAGGGGCCTCTGAAAAATATTAGTAAGAATCCCTATCATCTATGTGCAGCAAGAGGACACCATTAGAATATTAGAGATTTTAACGTCATGATAATCTGTAGAAATTGACTCTGCATTCAGTCCACTATTGGTTATTGTTGTTGTTTGTGCTCAAAGAGGACCAAAATGATATCACTGTGTTGGGGTCAAGGTACGGTGTGTCCTACTGTGGCTGGTCAGACCGATATGAGTGTGGAAGGCTTTACCACAGGTTAGGCACAAATAGTACATATGAACATTTGGAATGGGGACTGCCTCTAGATTTTTGTATCTCATGTTTCTTTTGAACTACTGCAATTCTGCTTTTTGCCTTCTTTGATGTGAGTATGCCATGATGGGTGGTCCCATGCCAGTACCTCATATGTCTCACAATCAATTTCAAAGTTCTTTAGAGATCCATTACGTGTGTGTGTGTGTGTGTGTGTGTGTTGCATATAAAGACGTTGTTGCACAGTGGTTAGAGAGCTAGGGTTGAGGTCACAAGAACTGATATCATCTCTGGCACTAGTGGTGTGATATTGTGCAAATTACTCCCTCAACTGTGCAAAGCTCCCTAGTAAGACTCATCTACTAAGTCTTAGAGGGGCTGCAGTTGACAAAGGCATTTCTACTGAAAAATTGCAGATGCATTTGTATGTGAATTGTCTGTATGCATATGGCATATATGTTTATACAAAAAACTTAAAAAGAACAATACTTCAGGTTTAGAACTGAGGACTATAGCCTGGAATATAGGTAAGAATCAGAAAAGAAGCATGAAAAAGCTTTCTGAGGAGTTAAGCAGATGCAACAAACCTGATGCCCTAAAGCTCATACACTTCACTGATAGAAAGGTTCTTCAGGCCCCAAAGAGAGATATTTACTCTTATTTTGCACATAGTTCTACTAAGCTAAATTATCTAATTTTCAAATTCATAGTACAGTCAAAACAACAAATTAGTAAGAGAGAAAGACGACAGAAAGTCACACCAAGAGAGCAAAAAAAAACCAAAAAAACAAAAACCACAGTTTAAAACCAGACAGCACAAGAGGAGGCAGAACTGCCATAAAAACAACAGTAACAGCAAACCAAAAGAATTTTAAAAAGCAAAGCAACATGGTACTATGTAGCATAAGATCAGTTTTACAAACCTTAATAGGTCACTACTCAGGACAATACAATAATTAGTCTTCATAGAAATGACTCCAAGTCAATATTGAATAATGGAAAGAACAGTAGACTTGGAGGCAAAAGCACTGGGTTCGAATTCTAACCTTGCCACTCTTTAGGTATGAGTTCTTAAGCAAATGATTTAACTGTACTGGAACTTAGTTTTCCTACCTGCAAGTTGAAAAAATTGGGCAAGATGAGCTCCAAGATTCCTTCAAACTTTAACATTCTGAGTGTTATCGAAATCTGGTGAGATAGTAGCCATCTGGAAAAGTCAAAATGTGCTCAATTAACATCCTCTATTTAAGAAGACAATACAGTATATTTTAGAAAGTTTTCCACCCAAAGAGGTTAACTAAAAGAATCTTGTTGCTCAGAAGGTTATATACCCTCAACTACGTGGAATTATACATGTAGTTAGATCAGTTATCCTAGTCCAAAACAACCCATTTCCTGAATGGATCAAATTTGTAAATATTTACTGTCTGCACGCTTCTGCATGGATATGTGTAAATATATATGCATGTATAATAAATGTAACATGCATCTATTGGGTACTGCACAAAGCTGGCATTTCCACAGCTAATTTGAAGACTTTGCTACATTAATACAAAAATAATCCTATCCTCAGTTATTTCTAAGGCTATTTGGGAAATGAGGGAAATGGTGGCATTGACATACAACATATGGAGTTTGGGTCAGAGTTTAGAAAAAAATATAGAGAAATTATAGAATCTCATCTTCTGGACAAAAGGTAATGGGGATAGGGGCAGGTGGAGGATAGATAACCTCTTTAAGTCACCTCCAGCTCCAATTCTGTGAATTAGCATATAAGTGAAAAAGTCCATTCATCAATTGTTACTACTCGAAAATTCATTTTCATCTAACTACATTGAGTTGGAAATTTATATCCAGATCAGCTAACTCTCTATTGTTCATATGATTTGGGGGTAAGGGTGAGGTAGATAATTCAAATCATCAAATAATCTGAAATAATTTACTTAAACCCATTCACCAAGTCTTTTCCACCATTTTGCCAGAGTTGCTAAAATGAACAAACTTGTCTCACCCTTTCCTTACAGAAATTACTATTACAATTGGCAATTTTGTTGTTTGTCATGAAGTTTTTTGAAAAACAAAAAAAGGCTAAGAGAGATTAGAATGGAAAATATGTAGTCTTAGAGGTGATGCCTCTTTATCAGGAACTAACACTCCCATCAGGTCTATTTTTTTTTCTTTTTTACTGGCAAAATATACTGGACCTAATCTTTTGGGTCCAGTAATCTTGGCACTTTTCACAGTTCTGTGAAGACATAATAATAAATGATGTTTATAAAATGTTTGAAGGAATAGAAACTACCTCTATTGATGCCACAACTAAGCTGCCTATCAACTGAGTTGCTATGTCAAAGATACTATTATAATCAAAACTGCTACCATTTGTTCTTTCCTAAATATCATATAATAAAGAAACATCATTTGTGGTGTCTTCTAGGGACAGAGAACATTTGAATCTGTGCCAATACAACTCAAAGTTGTTTTTTTTTTCTTCCCTGATATAAATTAAAACAGCTAAGGTATAGACTCCTGAAAAATGGGGTTTTTAATGGAAATGGAAACTGACCCTTAACTGTAGCGGCACTACCGGATGCCGCTATAATAAGCTTCCCTAGATGCCATGGTGTAAATGTATTAGCTGTACTAAGAGACCCACTCCTGGTATAATTATGTTAGGAACCAATAAGACAGCTCAGAAATCAATATGCTAAGACAGATAGAGTAAAGGACCATGGCCAGCAAACTGGGAATATATTAGTCTGGCAAGTCCCTAGCTGAGCCACGAAGAAGGGGATATCTTTGCTGTTGTAAGGAAGCCATTAATTGTAAATTTTCCTGAACAAGGAACTTGAAGGCAAAGCTTAGGTTGTGTTGTTCATACCACTCAGTGAAGACTGCAACCATTATTGATCAACAGTTAAGCTTTTTATTCTTATTTCAAAATCCAACTGCGTAAAAATCTAAATGCGCAAAGGGATTTTTTTTTCAGCATTTCCCACAGTGCAGCTGAAACTTTTTCCTGAGCTTCTAATTTGGTTTAGTAATCTTGGAACTTCAAGGCTGATAAAGTCGTCTTGAGACAATGTTTCACCCATACAGACAAGTTTCTTAGAGTGACAGTAATTATTTAATCAATAAATATGTACGTGTGTGATATGATTGGGGGAGGACAGAGGCTAGGAGGTGCTGCTTTTCATTGCATTTTGCTGAAATGGTCAAGTAATTTAACTCAGACTATTAAATATTATCAAGTTTACTAATCAATTAAATCCATGACAAGAGAGAAGGGCACTACTACTGCTAATTTTAACTATTTCTGATGGAGTTTTTCTCCCAGACTTAGCCCAAAAAGAATCATTTGCTTAATAAACAGAAACAGTGTAATTTCGTGGTGGTTATGGTTAAAAAAAGAAAAGAAAAGAAAAGAAAAGAAAAAAGAAAAGAAAAGAATAGAATAGAAAAGAAAAGAAAAGAAAAGAAAAGAAATGAGAAGAAACAAAGGCCAACCTTTTGTAGTTACAGCGTAGCACATCTGCTCATGTCCAATCAAGCTTTCAAAAACATAGTAGTAAACAAAAGCAGCCATCAAGCGAGGACAAAGTCAGAGACATAAGTGGTTTGAATGAGTGTGCAATTTCTGCCCATATGACCATCCTGACACAATTGCTCTAATTTTCCTTCCAGAAATGACTGATAAAAGATTTAGGTAATTGCTATGGAGACAGACTTCCTTCCATCACTGGGTATCTTGAATAATACAGCCTCAGGGTCATAAGATGGAGTGTCAGTTTCTGCAGAGTACTAAATTAATACTTGTCCCTGCTTTAGCTATACTTCCTGTACATCTAATGAAGTGAATGTAATTTATTTTGACAATGTATTGAAAATCACTTGATCAAATGACTATTCTGTAATGAACACAAAATACTATCTAGCCTTGAAAACTATACCTCCACAATGACATAAATACACACCAATTTTTCAAAGCACATATTCTTTTTTTTCCAAAAAGTATTGCATTTAGTCTGCATAAAGATGAAATAAAGTGTTTCTAAAAGCACAATAATTCATGTGCATTTAAAAATATAGCCTGGTCTGACGCCTTGGTTTGACCTGTGTCCATTCAGCTAGTGACCTTAGCCCCTGTAATCAAGCTTAATTTATCTAGGTGATCTCTGTATTTCCAAGTATTGAGTAGCACTCAGAAATAAATTCAGAGAGCCACCAATACGCTAATGACTAGGAAGAAGTTCTAAAAGCACTACAGCTCAGCCTCAACAAAAATGAAAGCTTAATACAATGAGCAGTCCATTTAGAGGGAAATCCTCAACACCTATACATAAACTTCCTGCCATCAGACAGAATGGAGTTTGAATTGTCTCTAGAATGTTATGACATTTCCAATACTTAATAAAATCGTTCTGTGCAAATGATAACTGCTTGCATCATTATTATAAATTGTTAAGACGTCTAAAGGTTGATCAGAGATCCACAAATTGTCTGATTCTTGAATGACTCATTTTCCCCATTAAGGACTTGTAGGATGTTAGAATCTTCTTTTTTTTCTCCTTACGGAAAAATCACCCTTAGGCTTCTGAAAATTTTTCCCAAAATTCTGATGCTGTATGAATATCTAGGATACCTTGAGTAATTATTTCATTTTCCTTCTTAAAGAAGATGGTGTCAAGTCATAGATACACAAATTGCCTGATGTTAGAAATACACACGAGGACTTCTACACGTTTTTGACAAATAAAAAAATCTGGCATCAACTGGGCAAGGCTGCCAAGGTTAGGCACACATCTGTATGGTGGCACTGTGAAATGCATGATGCAGTGTTTAAATACAGTCAGGCAGAAGCCAGTGGATAATGCTCAGTAATGGGTTAATCAATACTTATTATGGTTTTATTGGTTCACTAAAGAGAGAACAGAACCTAGTGAGCACAGAGTCGAGAAATCACTGCATCTGATCTAGATAACATCTACTCTCCCTAAGGGATTTCCCTATTCAAGAATCCAATTTACCATGCCTGATTGACAAGGATAGGATCCTAGGGAATCACATAACTCTTTTTAGGACCCAATAAAATCTTAATGGATTTGTCTGACTGGTCAGGAGACTTCAGGTTTTACTAACCTGAGGAGGTTTGTTGCAATTAGCCTTTATTCCACTTGCCATTGTGGGGGGAGGTGGACAGGCAAGAAGGAATCCTTTCCTTCTATAAATGCTGGAGCATGCTGGGATGCCACGACTGGGTAGAGTTACTGTGCAGGGAGAGATGGCCATGATAAGTTGTAAACACTGGAGAACTTTAGGGGAACCAAGGTTGAAATGAGGATTCAAATGAAAAAGTTAGGCAGCTTCAGCTAAGTTTAACTTTTTTTGTTTTTTTTTTTTTTTTGGATTTCTTACCAGATAGGCTCTGTGATTGAGTTATTCTTTTATCAGATATCAGCAATTAGTCTATCTACTTAAAAATAAGAGGAAAATAACAAAACTGAACACTGTCATTACAATAACCAAGTCTGGGCCCTAAGAGAAAATAAAATATACCTCCATGCCTTCTTTACAAAGGTAGGAACTACGGGCATAGGACATTGCATTTATTGTCATACTCAGTTCATATGTTGGTTAATTTTGCTGAATTGTTTCTATTTTCCTTTTTTTATTCTTGTTACAAGGGCAAGATCACTGTGGAAGAAACAGGACAGAGATACATGAAAAAACAAACGTGATATAAAAATAAAAATACATCAAAATTTTAAAGTATCTTAGAACTGTACTTTCATATCTAAGATGTATAATATGAAGAACAATCAACAAATTAATGTATAAATAAATAATTTTCTCTTTATCTTTTAAAAAACTACTATGAGTCAATCTTATTTTCTTGAGGAAGCCTTTCCCAACCCCCCTTAATTCTAGTGTCTTCTCTCTCTTAGTTTTGTTGTTGTTCAATAGTTTTCAGTCATGTCTAACTCTTCGTGAACGCATTTGGGGTTTTCTTGCCAAAGATCCTGGAATGGTTTGCCATTTCCTTCTCCAGCTCGTTTTATAAATGAAGAAACTGAGCTAACCAGGGTTAAGTGACTTGCTCAGAGTCACACAGCTGGTAAATGTCTGAGACTGTATTTGAACTCAGGAAGATGAGTTTTCCTGACTCCAGGCCTGGACCTCTATCCATTGCACCACCTAGATGCTCCAATCTCTTAATTATTTCCTAGTTATCCTGTGTATTGCTTATTTGCACAAAATTGTTTGCTTGTTGTCTCCCCCATTAGAATGTAAGCTTTTTGAGGGCAGGGATTGTCCTTTGCGTCTTTTTGTATCTCTTTAACATAGTGTTTGACACATAGTAGATACTTTATAAATGTTTCTTGACTGGTATCAAACTCAAAAGAAACAGGGACTGTTAATTCATACCTAAGCATGCCTATAGACCTCATATCGATGTTTTGTTGTATTTTTATTTATTTTGTTAAGTATTTTCCAATTACATTTTAATCTAGTTTGGCGGGCATTCAGGAGTGTTGTTGGCTGCGTGAGGCCCCATGTTTGACATACAGATAATTTTGTGATTTCATATTGTTTTTGTGATTGTGACATTCTAGTTTGATAGCTCCTGTTAATTTTCTAGGTGGTATAATGGATAGAGTGCTGGGCCTGGTGTCAGGAAGACCTGAGTTCAAATCTGCCCTCAGATACATACTATCTCAGTGACCCTGGACAAGTCACTTAACTGCTGTTTTCCTCAGTTTCTTCAACTATAAAATGGGTATAACAGCACTTACCTCTCTGGGTTGTTGTGAGGATCAAATGAAATATTTGTAAAGCACTTGGCATATAACACATACTGGCTAAATACTTATTCCCTTCCCCTTCTTCCTGTTTTTACAATAGTCTAACATAAGCTGTCTAGTTTTATTCTAACAATAAACCTACGAAGTGGGCAGAATTGATATCATACTCTATGTCATACAGATGAGAAAACTGTGGCTCAGAGGCTGAAATGCCTACACCAAAGTCACACAGCTACTAAGTTGTGGATCCAGATCTTCTGACTCCTCATCTAGTGTTCTTTCCACTAAACCATTTTGGCTCTCTTGCAAAGTTTTAGAAAAATCTTACTATTTTGCATAGTAAGTCTGAAGAGCACTGGGGGCCTAGATACTCTTCTGACCATAGAGAGCAAGATTGTAGATTTAGAATTGGAAGATACTTTAGAAGGCAATTCATCCAAGTCCCTCAGAAAGGTGTGTGATTTATACAATGTCTGCAAAGATATTAAGTTGCAAAATCAGAATAACAATAACAATAACAATAATATTTATATAGCACTTTAAGATTTGCAAAGAGCTTTACAAATATTATCTCATTTTATCCTCACAAACAACCCTAGTGGATAGGTGCTATTATTATCCTCATTTTGCTGATGAAGAAACTGAGGCCTAGAGAAAGGTTAAGTGACTTGCCCAGGACCACACAGCTAGTAAGTGTCTGGAGCTGTTATCTGAATTCAGCTTTTCCTGACTCTAGGTACAGTGGTCTATCCACTGCACCACCTGGGATGTGAACCCATGTCTTCTAACTCCAAATCCAGCACTCCTGTTGTTGTACCATGCTTTAAATAATGTAAATCTTACTTAGAAACAAATACTTCTCTGCTATTACAATCGCTGGAGCAAGCCCATTAAATTCAGAATAGCATCTCTGTTTCCAAGAAGCAATACTGACTCTTTGTATACTTTCAGGTAGAATGAATGGGTCCATAAACAGGAAATGTTTATGAAAAAGAGATCAGACTTTGTTTTCCCCTTGCCTCTCTCACACCACACCCTCCTCAAAAACAAACAAACAAACAAACAAAGGGAGAAATAAGTGTTCCTTATGGAGATCATTCTGTAGGATAAAGCTTTCATCAACTTCAAATCCTTGGACTCAGACATAGTGGTTATTAAAGGCCCTATAACACCTTTCAGTGTCTAAAAACTCTTGATGACATCATAGAAACAGCACTAGCTTTTGAAAACTGGGTCAGTTGTAAGGGGACTCTCAATATCCTCTTAACCTAAGAGTCATATTATGAAAGACGAATGAAACTCGTGTTTGTGGCATGTCAGGGTTTAGTAAATCTGTATAGGATTTGAGTTCATCCAGGCAGTACCATCACTCAAGTTTGCAATATAACGGCCAAGTCGGCATATTCCTGTGAAAACTGAATTGGAATAATGTTGTTTTAATTTCTTTGCTCTGTCTTAGCAGGTTTAAAAAATGTTTCCATGGACTGGTGTTCTCAGCAACTAAAGACAGAATTTCAATATTTTTAGTGGATAGTCCTAGAGACATAGCAGAATGTAACTGAAACAGAAGTAAAGAGTCCAAGAGGACCTAGATTCTTTTTCTAGCTCAGGCACTCTCTAGGCTTTGGCATTTCCTAGCCAAGTGACTAGGGACAAATGACAGCGTCTCAACTATAGATGAATTTAAAGTGGTTATAATCAAACTTGCACTATGTATAATTCACACATGTTGTTGTGAAGAAAAGACCTTATAAATTCTAAAGCATAAAGTTAAGCTAGTATTTTAACCTCTGATTTTGTTTTAACTAATTTCAGCCAACATTGATTAACCTATGCGCAAAGCACTATGGCGATGCAAGTGCAGAGAGAGTCCGATACAAAGATAGGGCCTTGCTTTCATAGGGTTTATAGTCGAATAGACAAAAATGACATGTAAACAAATAACAAACATAAATAATACATAAGTACAAAAAAGAAGCATCAAGCATATTGATGGAGGAGCCAGAAATCAGGCACGCCAGTTCTACTCAGGATTGTATTCATTTCCACTGTCAGAAAGAAAATGTGAACTCCATCTTGAGAGGAGAATTTAAGCACTTTGAGGGCAGGGACTATTTCATTTTGTCTTCATTTCCCTAGGACCTAGCACTCATCCCAGGAGGTATTTAATAAATGTTTGTTGATCAAATGATTTACTGACAGTGAAATGATGGTTCTAGAATTTCAAAGTTCTGTTCTGATTCTGGCTCTTGAAATGACTCTAAGACCTTGAGTAGACTTTTTCTGGAACTTCATTCCCTTGTTTACATAAATAATATTGTCCTTCTTAGCTGTGCTTAAGAAAAATTACTATATTTAGGTTACATTGCTGCTCACTTAGATGTTTGAAAAGAGGGAATATTGGATAACATAAGCCACAATGAGAAATATCTCATTCAGCCATTTCTAGAACATAATTTCTCTCTTTTTTTTATATGCTATCGATGTACAAAGGCCTCCATGTATTTAAGGGTTCATACTTGCCCCTATACTATTAAAATGGGCTACCTGCAATGACATAAAGAATTTAGAGGTAAAATTCAAACATACATCACATAAATTCAGATAGAAATTAATAATAACATGCACTCTGGCTGTATCCTGTATGAAAGGTTGGTATTTTCAAGCCCTGTGAGACAGAAAGAAAGGGAAAAAAAGACTTCATTCTAAACTGTCCATTTCCATGCTTTTGTCAACTTGTGCATTAGCCTTCAATGCAGTTTTTTTTTTCCTGTATGACTGAGCAGACTTCATTTTTGATAGCCAGAGATTATGACTATAAGACTATGTAGGTTTTATACTTTTAATTCCTATAATTAATATTTGAAAGTTAGTCTAAACAAACATAACTGCATCCCAAAAGGAAGGTGGTCACTTCACTCTATTTACATTTCCAGTGTCCATTTGTAGGGGACTTCGATGGACTACCTTCTACACAGCCAAAATAATTGACCTTTCCTATGTTGATCAGGCAAAAGAAGGGTTAAATGCTTGGGGCTGGAGAGCACTATGCACAGTTTTGTGGCAAACACTTAACAGAGTATGCTCTACTAACAGAAACTAAACCAGGGCACGACACATTATACATTATAAAGCAGCCTGCTGTTTTACTATATTGACAATTCATTTCTCTTTCTTTGGTTTCTTTAATGGCTGCCAGTACAAAGAGACTATGGCCATTTCAAAGCTATCCTGTGTATTTTATGGCCTTTTCCTTAAAGATCTCTCACTACTTTGCCATGGCTATAAATGAGAGCTTTTATAAAGAAAAGTTGATGGGGGGTGCCTTCCCCCTTAAACTTGACTGGCTGTCCATCCTAGCTCTAATGCTTTTGATTGTTCAGGGAAAAGACATTAAGCAGAAAATTCCTATCGATGTTACAGAAAGAAAGTTCATTTCTGGGCCTTTTTTCTTCTTTCATGCCGAAGCACACAGGTGCTTCAGATGCAGCTAATTACAGCAGTAATTAAAGTGATTACCTTACCTGTTTATTCAAGGGCACAAGGACTTCTAATGGGAACAAATCTAGACATAAAGCCTCTCTGTCAATTAACCACGGAGGTTTGAAGAGATAATGAAGGAGGACGAGGGGGTTGGGTTACAGTTCTGTACAATAACAAAAATAGTAATTCAGCACCTCTTACCTTTCCTGGAAGCGGGCCAACAGTTCAGGAGAAGAAAGACAAGAAGATTACCTGGGTAACATGATCTGAAGAGTACCGTGGAATAATGGAGTTCTCCCTCAACCTGGTCTATGAGAGTGCTGGCTGCCAACAAAAGATGGGACTGCTGCAAATACAGGTCCATCAACCTAGGGGCAACAGAACTTTTCAGCTGCTTGTAGTGGAGTCTGTCAATGGGCCACAGGCCAGAGAAGGACAGTTGAAATGTGACTCGGCTGCAGGCAAGTGTTCCACTCCTTTCCTCTCTTTGCAAAATGGCATGACATGATGAGCTCACTTGAGCAGAGATGTAATTTACTTCTAGTAATACACTAAAAATATCCTTTTGTTGTTTTATTTTTTTAGACAATGTGCCTCCATTACAGCATGAAAAGAAATACAACAAAACCAGGGGGATGGAATTGATTTACTGGACATCTGAACTTATCATATCATTAAGGTATCCCTAAAAGGTTGAGGAAAATTATGTAAATACAGGCTTAAGAAATCCCAATTGGATTGCCTATTGATCTCAATATTAAAGCTTCTATATTCATTATTTGCAATAGTGGGCATGGGCTGCATTAAATCACCATTCTACTGACCATATGAAATGGACATCATTCAGAGAGAGTAGTCATTTACACATTCTTATCCTTTCCTTTTTCTGGTTGTCTCACTTAATCATGGAGTGGGAGAAAACAGCCAGTCATATTTTTAGAGATCCTGATACCATTTTTAATTGAGTAGGAAGGTTATATATTTTGTTTTATAGTTTTATTATTGCCATATGTTGTTTTATGTCTTGTGTCTTAATACCCTCCTTTGTGGTCATTAGTACAAGTACAAACATTGGCCTTAAAACAATCTACCCATAATATTTTAACAAAGCTCCATGAAAAATCCATAAACTATATATGTATATTTCAAGTCTGGGTAGGGAAAATGCTAGCTCCTTTTGAGAGACTATTTTAAAAATCACCTTGTGTTTAGTTCTTAGATAACGATTTTTAAAGCAGCACCTTTATTTGCCATAACATAAAGCAATTAAAGTTAACAAAAGCATAAGGAAGCGTGTGTTATCATATTTTCTGTTCTGAAAGAAAATACTTCTGAAAGAAAATACAGTAGTATTTGTATTGATGATACATTTTTCCTTAGTCTTCTTATTTGAGCCACTTCAGATTTATCACATAGTGCCTCCAGAAACATTTGAGTAAACTATATCTTATCCATATGAATGCCCAAATTGTTTATTTTAATTGTCCCTTTTGGAAGTAATTCTTGCTAGTTTGTGCATGTTTTAGAGTCAGTAAACTTTACTGAAATGAAGCAAAGCTCCATCTTCAAATTCTATTGAGTTCTTAGTTAAACTAAGTGACATAGTTTGGCCTAATGATGTTACTCACAGCTATATTTCAGGTACAGTCTCCATTTTGAATGAAGGGATTGTAGGGCTTTCAGAAATTTTTGCAGGTCATCTAATATATACCCTTACCTGCAGTCATTACAGCTATATTTTTTAATTTTAAAAATTTATGAAACCCATCATATTCTAGCGCATTTCTCAATGTGCTTCCTTTGTGTTATGATTTTCTGAGTAAAAGTTGATGCATTTTTAAACAAATGACAATTATTAAATGACCAGGAATTGTGTCTTTCATTCTTCCTTCAATATTTCAAGGACTCATGATTTAGTTTGTGCTGAGTGAGGCTCTCTTCAAAGATTCAGATTGCTGACCCTCCATGTCTCAGGGGGTGGTCTTTGTAAGTTGCTGTGGCAAGAAAAAAAAACAGGCATCTGCTGGCTGACTTTCTGGTGATGAGCCTTTTCAAATTTAGTTTGATTGGTCATCCAACAACAGACATACAGCTGCATCACTGAACACTTACCTGAAATATTTTCAGTTTGGTAGGACCAGGTAGAGTTGATGTTTATTTCTTTGTTTTTCACTCATTTGTTTTGGGTTTAGTTTTTGGTAGGGGTGCCTCTGAATTTCTGATTTCACAAGTGAAGACAATTCCTGTGAGGAAAGTCTAACCATGCACATATAGAGCTGTACAGCAATATAGTCTGACAGCAGCCTTGGGCACTGACAGGTGATGACTTGCTCAAAGTCATATAGACAGAAGTGGGACTTGAATCCAGTTCTTTGTCCCTCCAAGGCCCACTTCCTATCTGTTATCCCATGCTGCTTTTCTTTTCCTTTTGTTAGTTATTTTAAATTCCCAAGCTTTATTATAGATCAGTCAAATATACTTAGAAGTCAATATTTACCCTGTCCCTATCCAATTTGGCTTTCAGGAAGCAGAGATCAATAGAAAACATCCTAACTTCCAGCTCTAACACTAATTTGCTATGTGACGCTGGGAAAGTACTTCACTTCTCCTCTCAGAGTTTCAGTGGCAGGTTGTTTCTGGTCCTGAGAGTAAATGCCTTGCAAAGAGGAGCTAAATTGGAAAAAAAAATAATTCCAACCCATTCAATAAACATTAAGTGAAACACAATGTGAAAATCACTGAACTAGACAATACTTGCTTTCAAGCAGGTTTTAGTAGGGCAGACAAGGTAAGACAAAAAATATAATCCAAAAAAATGAGAAGTGCCATCTGAAAGACAGAAACAAGGCTTTGGAGATTTAAAAGAGAGTATTATATCCAGTTGAGAATGAAGAAAGACTCCTTGAAGAAGATAGGATTTTGATAGAGATTGTAGGCATAGAGCTGGATGGGACCATTTTTTTTCGTTTAGTTGTTCAGTCATGTCTGACTTATCATGACACTGTGAACCATCCTGTCCATGGGATTTCTAGAGTGGTTTGCTATCTCCTTCTTCAGTGGATTAAGGCAAACAGAGGTTAAATGAGTTGTCCAGGGTCACACAGCTACTAAATGTCTGAGGCCAGATTTGAACTCAGGTCTTCCTGACTTCAGGCCCAGTACTCTACCCACTGAGTCATCTAGTTGCTTCCTGGATGGATCCATCTAGATTACCTAATCCAATCATCTCATTTTAATAGCAAAATGAACCTGTGAAGTTCAGGGAAATTAGATGACTATTGAAAGAGCATCTAAGTAATATGGAGTAGAGCAAGGATTGGAACCCAGGTCCTTTGACTCCAAATACATTGAACTTTGCCTCTATATTGGAGGTTGTTCTTTTCAGGTGGAAGGAAAGGATGTGTAGACAGAAAGTGATGGAGTATTTTTGAGAAATGACACATAAGAGAGTACTGGAAGATAAATCTGGAAATATGGGGGGCATAAAAGGCAAACTTTCATTGATAAGGCTTTTGAAGACATTGTGGAAGCATTCTCTCTACACCAGGGCACAAAGTTCAGTAATTTAGTGTATATCCACTTTCCTTTGGCTCCCTTGCCAAGAGAGTGAGCATGGCACAGAGGAAAATAAAATTACTTTCAGCTTAGAGTGAGAATACCTATTTTCAAATCCTGGTTCTGTTATTTACTCTTTGTGTGACCTTAGTAAAGTCACCTCTCTGGTCGCAGTATCCTCATCTGTTAAGACTAGACAGTCTCCAAGAAAATGTGGACCTCGTTCTATTCTGCATCTGCTGCTCTGCCTGGTTTCAACTCCATGGAACAAGATACCCCCAATCTCCTCATCCCACCCATTTTTGCCTCTTTGTGTATTGTCTCACCACATTAGATTGTAAGCTCCTTGAGGACAGGGATTGTCTTTCTTTTTTCTTAATTGTATCCCCAGTGCTTAGCACAGTGCCTATATGCTTAATAAGTGTTTATTGGATTGGATCTAAGGTTTCTTCCAGCTCTAACTCTGAAAAATATAATGCTAAATGACTTTGTAAGTCATGGGAACACCATGACTCCAGAGGAATTGAGATAACAGGTATCAAAAGGGCAATGGAGAAATGAATGGTGTGGGTAATTAGTCTACAGTATACAGTTACCTCCAACATTTCAGGGGGTTAGGCATGTGAGATGCCTGTGAATGTGAAAACTGAGAATAACTCTGGGCCCTACCCCAAAACTTTATTTTTAATAATTCTGATCACATCTATTTAATACAAAAAACAAGTAAAACAACACATTGCACCCATAAAAAAAGCTGCAAACTATGCAGAGTCTTGGCAAATTTCTTTCTCCTATGAGAAGCACATGATACAAAGATTACTGTGGAAGACAAGTCATGTGACTGAGTCTGGATGGTAGAGACAAAGAGGAGTCGTTCCCAAAGAGAGTGCATAGGCCACAGTTCTTTAGTGCACTGAAACTTTTAACAAAATTTAATTGTTTATAATAAATTTATGTATGTATACTTATGGTAGTAAATGATAAAATTGATTAATAATATACAGTATTTATGAATTTATGGCTTAACTCTTTTTTTACTTTTCTTTACATACATCTGTCTTTTGCAATTTTCCACGGTATGCCACAAATCTCCAAAAATTGCCATTTAATTATCAATGGCCAAGCCTCAAATAACCAAAACTCTTGAATGTTGAGGGATGACTGTATTATCAACAGTGACTTATACTGCATTGTATTGTGTGAATAAGCTCATCAATGACATGTAGAACAAAGAAAGGAGATTGTGAGAGATGGGGAAAACAAGAGCCACACTATGACACATGAAATGTGGGCTCCAATTCACATATATCTGGAAAGTTTTCCTTTTTATGTATGTATTTTATTTTTTCCTCAATTACAGGTCCAAACAATTTTTTAACATTTTTAAAGTTTTTAGTTCCAAATTCTATCCCTTCCTCTCCTCCCCCTCTCTAAAATGTAAGCAATCAGAAATAGGTTATACAAGTGCAATTATGTAAAATATTTCCATATTAGTCATTTTGTATAAGAAGACTCAAAAGAAAAAGAATGAAAGAAAGTAAAAAACAGAATGCTTCAGTCTATATTCAATCAACATCAGTCTTTCTCTGGAGGCAGATAATATGTTTCATCATTAGTCTTTTGGGATTGTCTTGGATCATTGTATTGCTAACAATAGCACTGACTAAGTAATTCACAGTTCTTCATCTAACACTATTGCTGTTTGTGTGTACAAAGTCCTCCTGGTTCTGCTCACTCCACTATACATCAGTTCATGTAAGTGTTTCCAGGTTTTTCTGAAATCATCTTGCTTGTCATTTATTATAGCACAATAATATTCTATTACAATCATATACCACAGCTTATTTAGCCATTCCCCAACTGATGGGCAACCCCACAATTTCCAATTCTTAACCATCACAAAAGAGCTGCTATAAATATTTTTATATAAGTAAGTCCTATAAGATTTTCTAAGAGCTCTCAATGCTCATGTGAGAAATATTAAAAGAACTGATGAAGAACTGATGCATTAGGGAGATTCTGTATGGAAGATCTAATAAAACAGAGGTACAAGAATTATACAGGATGCAATGATATAGCTGGGTTAGGAGCTTTACAAGGGAAGGAGTACCTACATCATTCATTCATTCAGCTAACTTTTATCTGGCATTTTCTATACATCAGAAACTACAACTAAGTGATGATAATAAAATGCAAAAGCTATACTTGGCAGTATGACAATTATGAATTGACTTTTCATTATCTTTCAGATCCTTGGAAAAGATACATATTAATTGACCCCTCTATCACTAAGAAGGGAAACAATATGTCTCTTAAAGGGGCAGCTAGGTGGCACATTGGATAGAGTGCTGGGTCTGAAGTCAGGAAGACTCATCTTCCTGAGTTCAAAACTGGCCTCAGAGCCGTACTTACTAGGTGTGTGGCAGCAGCTCAAGTCATTTAGCTCTGTTTGCCTCGGTTTTCTCATCTATAAAATGGCGAACCACTCCAGTATCTTTGCCAAGAAAATTCCAAATGGGATCATGAGGAGTTGGACATGACTAAATGACTGAACAACAAAAATGTCTCTTAAAAGGTCCATGCATCATGTGACTGTTAACAAGGCTGGGCCTCCCTGAGTCAAAAATGGACTTTTTCTTTTCTTGTAAAGGGATTATACCCATAAAATGACCCTCATTTCTCACATAGAACTTGTTTTGCGGAACATATAGTTTGGCCCCTACTTATCAGGAAATGATAACAAACAGGCTATAAAGACTTTAGAAAATTTGTTTAAAAAAGGTAATTTCACATGACATGACTACAGCTGCCAGGAGAGCTGTTCACAATAAT
The DNA here is from genome assembly GCF_900497805.2 of Vombatus ursinus. Classification (NCBI taxonomy): domain Eukaryota; kingdom Metazoa; phylum Chordata; class Mammalia; order Diprotodontia; family Vombatidae; genus Vombatus; species Vombatus ursinus. Next base: position 99,236,852 of record NW_020954590.1, read on the forward strand.
CCTATCCCTGCTCCCCCTTCCTCTTCTCCCTTTAATATGAATTTAGGAAGGCTCTCCTGGAGGAAAAGGTAGCCTCAAATGGGCTCAGGAAAAGTAATATAATTCTGTCCTATTTTAGAGAAATATTTGTATGTCTGTGTTTTTAATTTTGGCTTTTTAAGAATTATGTCCTAAAATTATAGTAGTTTTTTTATGGATTTGCATGTTTGTATTGAGCTGAAAATTTCCCAGAAAGATCATATGCCTGTATGTTCATGTTAAATATCTCTCTAACTTTCTTGAACAAAATTGTCCATTTATTTAGTTAAGTTCAGTCAGCTTAGCAGCCTATTTTCCAGTGCTAAAGATCCCAAAGGATGTTGGCTGGGAAATGGGAGGGTTCAATTGTACCCTCAACCCTTCCTGGAGCAGTGCTTTTTATAAGGGGTTGGGGAGAGGGGAACAGATGAATAGTATATGTGACTACAACATAAAAATCTTTCCAAATAAGGAAAATATAATACAATATAAGTCGGCAGATAATTCACCTTATAAATTTTATACTTAGGCAATAAAAATTTGGCACCAGGATTATGCTCCAGACCAGAAAGGCCACAGCATTTGAACACCTTAGGTAAAGTTTGCAAATTGTGCTCTCTGAAATTGAAATTCTTGAACTCAATATGTTATTCTCCATTGGAACTTCTTTGCCTTCACTTCAATATATGTGATTTGAATTAATCATAAACTAGATGACGATGTATAGAATATTTTGAAAGTTAAATAATATCACTTATAAAATAAAAGAAATATACCCCTTGTGTTATCTTATATCCCAAATTCTTTCCTACCAACTATAGACCACTTTCCTAAGTAGCACAGATGAGGTGAACATGTTAAACAAAATCAAGAAAACAGTAAATTATACCCAAAAGTACTAATGGGGGGAAAAGAGAGTTGACTAAATTTTTCATCTAAATAGTTTCAACTTTCAGTTTACATTGATGACTATAAAATCTACCTTCCAAATTTGATCATGAAAAGTATGGGATAGTGTATACCCCATGAACAAGGGGTCAAAAAGACCTGGGTTAAAATCCCTCTCCAGATACTTGCTAGTCATATGATCTTAGGAAAGTCACTTAACCACTATAGGCCCTAGTTTCTTATCTCTAAAATGAGAAGCAAGATGTCACAGTGTTTAAAGTACTGAATGAGGTCAGGAAGACCTCTGTTCAAACACTGCCTCTGATATTTAGTAGCTATATGGCTGCCTTAACCTCCATGAGTCTCAGTTTTTCCATCTGTAATATGAGGATTATATTTGAAGGCCTGTAAGACTTTTCTACTCCAGATCGGTAATCATATGACCTCTCCTCATTTTTCATCCATAGCACCAAATGACCAAACACCATCTTCATTTTAGCATTCTTCCATTGTGTCTTTAACTATGATAAATCTAAACTAAATATATTATCTTACCCGCATTCCCCCAAAAGTTGATATCTTTCTTTCTGAACCATTTCTGTCAATGCCACCACCATTGTTCTCTCCTGACTAAGCATCTGGAGGACTAGGATAGTGTGTTATATTACTTTTTCTCTGTCCAGAATGCCTAACGTAACACTAGGCACATAATTACTCCAAAAAAAATCTTGTCAAATTATAGTGAAGTAATAACAATTGCCATTATTAAACTTTTGAACAAAATGAATGGTTGCTTCCTTGTTTAGAAGATGAAGAGAAGTGGAATATACTTAGTTTGCAGCATTTGCACACAAAAGCATGTATGTGTGGTGAGCTACTATATGGAATGATTGAAGCAATTAGATTCAGTATTCTGGCTGTAGAGGGAACACCGAAAAAATCCATCACACTGTTACTCAATTTCAACAAAGTGAACTACAGTAAAATCCATGTATTAGGGGGGAAATTGAGAGTAACAATGAAAATAAAAAAGCTTATAGGAAATATGAAGATTGCCAATGAGAAGCCTATAAAAAAAATTGTGCCATTGATCAAAAGGACAAAGCATTGGAGAAACAACTCTGCATGACTGGCTGACCTGAAAAAGTGCTGGGGTAGAGGGTGGGGGTGGGGGTGGGGGGGAAGCATCAGAATATGAGTCAAAAGGAATGACTTTACATACTCTGGCACTTTTCATTCATGAGGCCTTGATCAAAGTAAGTCAGTTAAAGTCTCTGAGACCCAGTTTCCTTATCTATAAAATGAGAGTTAAAATAAATTCAATACCTATCTCACAGGATTATTAGGTGAATAAAATAATAAAATGTTTCTGCAAGCACTTTGTATAGTCCAAAAAGCCATGTGAAATATATCATCATCATCATCATCATTATAATCTTAATTCGTTTTTGGTCACATCTGTGATTTCATTAATATAGGGAATTCTTATTAAAAAAAAACAAACAACTCCCAGGCCAAATTAGGTCAATACATAATCTATAATTAGAAGGTTGCCTAAGACTCAGAGAGGTTATCTGACTCACCCAGGGTAACATAGCCAGTATGTCAGAAGTGGGACTTGGACCCAGGTCTTCTTGACTGAAACGTACTGTTTTATCCACTGTGCCACACTAATTAATATAGGAAATGAGAAATGGTATTAGAGGCTACAATAGTTAGGAGGAATATTTCCTGAGGGAAAAGAACAAAGTATAGCAGATCTGGTGCCAACAAAAATATTAGTAGGATTGCCTTCCGAAGGATTAAAAAAATCCAAACACCTGGAATAAAAGCTTATAAAATATAACAGCAGAAAGAAGACACTAAAGTGTTTAGTTAGAATCACTTGACCATAGTGAGAAGGGCATATTAATAGATGAAAAGATGAAAGCATTCAAAGATGTTAGGTAAATCTCCAATTAAAAATATCTTTTTTTAAAAGAAAGATTCATAAGATTAATTGATAATCTTATGCAAATTTTGTAATTTGTAAATTGTAAAATTTGTAAATGCAAAAAGTGCTTTAGACCAAATTAAAACAACAACAACAACAAAAGAATAGCACATATTAAATGGAATATCTTTATTTTTTAAAAGGAATTCAAGGGTGAAATTATAGAAATAAATATTAAGATGCTAGGCAACCTTCCTTTAAGAATGGTTACCACATTAGAAAAAAGATTGATAATAAAATTCCCATTTATAAGAAGATTCCTAAAAGTGGCCCCTATGATCTGGTTAATTTGGCTTCTGTACCTTACAAGCTTAAAGAAACAATTTCAAAAGTATAGGGTTATCTATTAAACAAACAAGTGCATCCTATCAGGAGAATGACAACCTTGATTCTGCAAGTGGAAATCAGACTCAGATGAAGTTTCTGAGAAGGTAAGAAAGCATGTGAGAAAGAGAAATGTAGTAGACCTAATTTACTTCCTAAGTACTAATTAGACTTCCCCATGAATTAAAAATAGCATACTTACTAATTTTCCAAGATTATAAACCTACAGAGATAGAACCTGACTCAATGGGGACTGATAATCACAGCAGACATCTTGGGTCATCTATAAGTTTGGGATTGGAGCTACAAGTTCATGGGCATGAAGCTGGGCTTGTACTGTCCAAAAGTTCAGGTTAAGAACTGAAGAGTGAGATTGACAATATCATGTTCAGAGTTTTAAAACTGGTCACGGGTCATATAAGTGTGCCAAAAATATCTTTCTACTCACTAGTGTAATGTATGACTCTTTAGGAAATAACAGGAGGGAAAGTTATGCATGTGGCCAGATCACACTCAGTGATGGAGTTTTCAAATGGGTGTTTTGTAACAGCAACAGGGCAACTAGGTGGAGAGGAGGATAGTGTTAGATTTGTTGTTCAAAAAACCCTACCTTAAACATTTACTAGCTGTTGTGTGACCCTGGGCAAGATACTTATTTTTATAGCTAACATTCACATGGATCTTTTAAGGTTAGCAAAACACTTCATAAATGTTATCTCATTTCATTATTTCATTTCATCCTAAGACAACACTGGGACAATAATGCTGGGAGGTAGATGCAATTATTATCTCCATTTTGCAGAAGAGGGAACTGAGGCAGACATATTAAGTGACTTGCCCAGGGTCACACAACTAGTACCTGAGACAGGATTTGAACTCAGGTCATTCAGACTTGTGGTCTAGTACTCTATCTACTCTGCCACCTAGTTGCCTCAATGATATAGCTAAGTGCTATATACATCCTATATACTGCTCTACTCTAAAGTATATTTCTCAACTGTATTATGCACCTTTGCTAAAAGTGCTACTGCTGTATATATATATGTATTATATTTCTACATCTGAACTAGGTCTGGTAATTATGTGACCTTGATATATTATTCTATGTAACAAATATATATTTTGTGAGGCTTACATAATTGATCTATAGTATGTGATTATTATATGAGCTATTGTTTATATGGTATGCTTTCTTTTTATGCACATTCTTATTCTGATCTTGGTACATGAAATTCTTATGTGGAAGATATATACTAAGCACATATGTGGGGAATATGCATTCAAAATTATTACCTGTAACTGTTATGTACAAATTATTTAATGCTTCTGGGGTATCTCATGAAAGAATGCATTTTTTTTTAATTTGGAAAAAGATTGGAAGGAAGTGACAAGTTTATCCCAAGAAGACTTTCATCTTTCTATAATATTTTGGGAGCAAATATACTCACTTATCGGGAGAGAGGATTCTCATTATCTTTACTTAAGATGTCATGAAGAGATACCAGCATACAGTATGGAGACATTTCTGAGGTAAAAAGAGTCCTAGGAAAGAGGAGGAAATAAGGGAACTAAATGGCTGCTGGATTAGGAATTATCCCTGGGCTGCACCACATCACAACCCCCTAGAGTCTGTAGATATTCAGGTTTCCTTTCCTCCCCCACCACCCCTTGCTGGTGCCAAATTCTGGGCATTAATGTGGTAGCATTACTTTGGACATTAAGACTGTTTATCATATCTGCTAGTGCCAGCCTTTGGATTCAGTGTAATGCCCTGCCTGCCCTGGGATACTTGGCACTTTCTGCCTGAAACAGCATCTTCATATTCCTAAAGACTTAGTATTCCTATGGTTAGCAGCAGTGATTTTGAGACATTAAGGTTGCAGCATTCCCTAAATTGAACAGTGTGAAGTAGTGGACAGAGGGTTAGTCTTGGAATAGAGATTTGGATTCAAGTCTTGTCCCTTATACCTAGTAGAATTTTAATCCTGTGCAAGTCATGTAACTTTTCAGTGCCCCTAAGTCACTTTGTAAGACTCTTAGTTGTAGAGCAGTTACTGATGTGCATTGATCTAGAGAAATTCCTCAAAAAGATTCTCCCCAAACAAATGAAATCACAGGTCTAGATACTCCTGTCATTTGTTTTTGTTTGTTCCTTTATTTTAAGAAGCTGGTCAAGATGAACAGTATATAGTAGTAAATGACCATAGTAATCTAGTGTTTGATGAACCCAAAGAGCCAAGCTTTGGGACAAGAACTCACTATTTAATAAAAAAAAATTGCTGGGAAAATTGGAAAGCAGTTTGGCAGAAACTAGGCATAGTCTAACATCTTGCACCATACATCAAAATAAGGGTAAGTGATTTATACATAAAGGGTAGTATCATAAGCAAATTACAGGAGTAAGGGAAAGTTTACCTGTTACATCTATGGATAAGGGAAATGTTTATGACCAAAAAAGAGATTAAGAGGATGATGAGAAGTAAAATGGATAATTTTGATTACATGAAATTAAAAAGTTTTTACACAAATAAAACCAATGTAGCCAAAATGAGAAGGAAAACAGAAAATTAGGAAAAATATTTTACAGCAAGTTTTTCTGATAAAGACCTCATTTCTCAAATATATGGAAAACTGAGTCAAATTAATGAAAAAATAAGAGCCATTTCCCAATCAATATCAAAGGAAATAAATAAGCAAATCAAAACTATAAACCGACATAAGAAAAAATGCTCCAAATCATTATTGATGAGAGAAATGCAAATTAAAACAACTCTAAGGTACCACTTCATATTTATCATATTGACTAACATAAGAGAAAAGGAAAATGACAAATGTTGGAAGGAATATGGAAAAATTGGGACACTAATGCACTGTTGGTAAAGTTGTGAACCAGTCAACCATTCTGGAGAACAATTTGGAAAATGATCTATATGTACCCAAATATTTATAGCAGTTCTTTTTGTGGTGGCAAAGAATTGGAAATTGTGGGGATGCCTATCAATTGGAGAATGGCTGAACAAGTTATGGTATATGACTATGATGCAATACTACTGTGTTATGAGAAATGATGGTGGATGTCAGAAAAATTTAGAAAGACATATGAACTGATACAAAGAGAAGCGAACAGAGCCAGAACATTGTACACAGTAACAACAGTATTGCTATGATGATGACTGTGAAAGACTAAGCTGCTCTAATCAATACAATGATCCAAGTTAATTCCAAAGGACTCATGTTGACAAATGCTATCCAACTCCAGAGAGAGAACTGATAAACTCTGAGTGCAGATCAAAATATACTTTTAAAAAAATTTCTTTAGTTTTCATGTTAATTGTGTTGGGTAGTGGGTGGGTGACATGGCCAAAATGGAAATGATTTTCATCATTTCACATGTATAATTGATATTATATCACTTGTTTTCTCAATGGCCAGAAGAGGGTATAGAAGGGAGAAAATCTGGAACTCAAAATGTAAAAAGGAAGTTCATCAATGGGGAGAAAAAAAAGGGGAGGGGAGAGAGAGAGAGAGAAATGGGGACTCACAGCCTTAATTTGAGTAGATGTGGAGCAATATCCAATTTAGATATTTGTATGTATTGAAGAGAATTCCTATTTAACATCAATATTGACCTTTCCAAGAAAAATGAAATAAGAAAGCAAAATAATTTTAATTCCTAGCCTATATATAGAGCTTTAAGGTTAGCAAAATGCATTATAAATATCATATTTTTTCCTCAAAATACCTCTGGACATAGATGCTATTATCATTTCTATTTTACAGATGAAAAACTAAGACAAACAGAGGTTAAGTGACTTTCCTAGGGTTACACAGTTCATGTAAGTCTGAGACTAGACATAAACTAAGGTCTTCCTAACTCCAAGTCCAGTGCTTTATCCATTGCAATACTTTTTTTTGCCTGAAATTTTAACTTTGCCTAGTCAGACAAATGAAGAAGCTGGCTGAGTTATTTTGCTGTGCACCCAAATGAAGTAAGAATCATTTCATTGTAAATTTGGTCATGTCATCATGGAGTGTCCATAATGAGCATAAACAAGCTTATCACTATTTAAAACTGCATCATCTTGCATTTATGGCTGAGAATGAAAAGGCCCACAAATCCTACCAATAGTTTGATAAGATCTTTCAAACATGCCTTGATTTCTTTTGACTTCTATGAGAAGGTAGGCACAGGGTAGGATGGTAAAAATAATGATACAAAATGTGGTTCATGTTTAAAATATAAAATAGACTTGTGGTCTACTTAGAAGCCTCACACTTACGTATGTCATATTTTCTTCCCAGAGAGACCTAGAAGGTGCTAAGTATGACATCTCTGAACATCAAAAAAGGAAGAAGGATAGAAGGAGGAAAGATAGAGAAAGGAAAGAAAAAGGAAGGAAGGAAGGAAGGAAGGAAGGAAGAAAGGAAGGAAGGAAGGAAGAAAAGAAGATTGACATATCTTGACAGGAAATAAATTCTTATTGATATAGTAGTCATATCAGAATCACCATCAGTTTTGCAACCACTGCATTTGGTCTCAAACAACTCAGTCCCTGACTATAGAAATGTCATTTGAGAAGACAAAACTAAACAAAATATACACAAAGGAAATCTATGCCAAAGGTGACACTCTTAAAAACTCTGAGGAATCATTTTTCAAAACATGAGTATAATAGATTTAAAGCAAGAACAGAGTCAGAATTTTATAGTTGGAAGGAAACTTAGTAGTCATCTACAGAAATCATACTGGAAAAGGAAACCCCATAATCACATACTTGATAAAGTACTTGACAAATATGCCATTTAATTTTTATTCAAAGACTGCTAAAGAAAGGAAACCCTCTACTTCCCAATGCACCTCTTTCCACTTTTGAAAAGTTTTAATCAGGGTTGTTCTGGTAAATATTTAACAACCAGATCTCTAGGAAGAAATGTAAACACAGCACATTTTTAAGTTTAATCTGCATCATTAGCATTTTCCTCATCATTTTCTTCAGTCCAAATAATCAACAAAACAATAAATTAAACCCTGATTTGTAGTGTTTGACCATTTCTAAGGTGTAAATATTCCAGCTGGAAATTTAACAATAGGCTCTCATGAGTTTGTAGGAGCTGATTTCAACGTACCTCTAAGCTCTAACTTTAAGTAAATTTTTCTTGATATTGTCTAATTTTTCATCTTTGTAACTACCACTCATTTCTCTTGGTTCTTTCCTCTGGGGCCAAACAGAAAAAAGTCTAATACTTCTGCCATATGACATTCCTTCCTATTTTCGAACACAGCAATAATGAACTAATACTACCACCACTTCTCTGCTGAACATTCCTGGGAGATTTTATGCTTCTTCCTCATTGCCAACTTATAGTCAGTATTATTCAGATTCTAAGAAATGAAACTATTTAAGTTAACATAACACATCCAGGAAACTGGATCTATCCAGAAACACAGGCTACCTCAGAGTGGCTAAAGTCATTAATATCTACACAGTTGTATATTGAAACAGACATAAGAAACTGAAGTCTTTTACAAATGCACCAATTTAGGGCAAGCAGACACCAAGCAGTTTTGAATACCAATCAGGAAAAGACCAGATAAGGATACACAAGAGATTTGTAGAATTTCTTTGGTGTCCAGGTCTGCATTTATTGACTTGTCAATCATGCTAACTACTCCTCTCTGCCTAACTTCTTCTTCTTCCTTCTATGGGCAAGGGACCAACTAACCAGCTTGTATTTATATGCTTATCAAATTTGCAGATGACACAGATTTTGGAGGGGGTACTGATATGTTGGTCCATAGAGCAAATATTCAAAAAGTTTTCAAAAGATTAGAAGTAAGTGTGAGCTGTACATCTCAGCTATCTGCCTTCTGGCCACTATCTTTGCCCTAAAGTTGTCCCAGTGCCCTGTACCAGCTAGGCCTCAAACTTTGTCCCAAGACCTTCCCAGGGCCTTTATGACCTACTCCCTATAACCATCTTTGCCCTCTTCCTACTCACCCTCACCTTCCAATGTCCTTAAGACATAAATCAAATCCCATCATCTTCGGGAGTCATTTCCTGGTTCCCTTTATTGCTAGTAACTTCTCTTTGAGATGTCTTCCATTTAGACTGTGCATGTGTATCCAGACTGCACATATATATGTATATGTATGTATATACACATACATACACATGTGCATATATATATATGGATACATACCTGTGTGTGTGTATAATGTATAATTTTTGAATGTTGTCTCCCATATCAGAATTTCAGTTGCTTGAGAGCTAGACATGTTTGTTTGTTTTTTTTACCTTTTTTGTGTGTCCTTAGATCTTAGCACAGTGCCTGGTGGGTAGTAAGTACTTAATGAAGACTTATTGACAGACGGCTTGGTTTTGGTATTTGACCCAGGGACTTCCCAGTGCTCTGAACCAATAAGGCCCCAGACTTCATTCCCAGGGCCTTCCTCAGCTCTCTACATCAGTTCTGATACTGGGACCTCTGCCTTTACCCCTAGGATCCTCTCCCTCACTCTAGAAGTCATACCCACAAGACCCCCATTTCTTCAACTTCCCAATGCCACCTGACCACACTCCTCTGGGGCCGTCCCTTGCCCTCCAGCTACCTCTTGGGGTCTCCTATAGCCTAGGGGATACAATGTCATAACCTATTATGATATTCCCTCAAAGAAAGGATCAAAGAAAGCCCAAGTCATCTCTTTACTACCACTGTTGATCTCTGATGCTAGATTCATTCCTCAATACGCATTCACCTTCTCATCCCCTCCACATCTGAGTGATTCCAAACCCCTGGCTATTTATGTTCAAATTTTGTTCACCATCCCCAACTCATCACTCCTTCACTTTCATCTCCATCAACCCAACCCCTTCCTCCCTAGTATCCCACCCCAGATCTATGTGCCTTTTCAAATGTGTTCTTTAGAATGTCTACTCTGTAATTAGCAAACACTTTCATCTTAAACTTTTACTTTCTCACTGATATTCGTATACTTACTGAGACTTGGATCCCTCCAGATGACACTGATATGCCTCCACCTTCACAATACTGTTTTATTATTACTCATAACCCCTGACTTACTGATCATGGTAGGGGAGTCAGAATGCCCTTCCCTCCCCATTGACACTTCCAGAGTCTCCCTTTCTCATCGTCACTCAGTAGCACTTCCTCCTTTGATGTTCATTATATCTAAATTTTCACCCAATCCAGATCCTACTGGCTCTTATGTGTTGATCCTCAGGATGTTATCTTTCCTTCCTTAATGAGTTTAATGTCTACTTCGTGATATCTCTCTACCACAACTCTTGCCCTAATAGTACAGGATTTCAACATATATATTGATGCTCCCTCACCTACTCTAATTTCTCAATTCCTTAGACTACTCAATTATCGACTATTCTTCCACTTGTATCTCTATTCCTACCTTAGTTACACACATAAATAATCATAATGTTGATCTTGCCATCACCCTTAAATGTTTCACTTCCATGTTCATGACCTCCAAAATTTCTACCTGATAATAGTCTTTTTATCATTCCATCTTTTCCTATGCTTTATGATCTCTAATTTTGTTCTTTGTCCTCACTTTGACCTCCAATCACTGGACCCCTTAGTTCTTCCCCAAGTCATTACTCCTACATTGGCTACTAGGTACAACTCTAAACTATCCTTAACACTCAAATCCCTTGTCCCTTATCCTCTTTATAATTATGCCTTGCCAAATTCCAAACTTGGATCACTCCTATCGTCGGCTTCCTTCACTTCTATTCATGAGCTACTTAGCTCAGCTAAAGAAAATCATGGAAACCATTCTGACTGAGCCCACTAAAAATTAGGTTGTATAATTCCAATTAGTCTCTCGCTGTAACAACATAATCTTTTTGCAGTTTCTCTCTCAAGGAGAAAAATTAGAACAGATAGTGAATAATCACTCCAAAGAAGCTGATTCTTTGAAAGATAATGGCAGTTTCAGCATTTAGAAATATAAAAGGGGTAGGAAATTTTCTTAAAGACAAAGAAAATACCATAATTTTATAATAACACTTGAATTCTATACAAACCAAGTGGACTGACACTGAAGACAGTATGTGACAACATAACCTAAGGATCATAGCTCTGCTGGGAAAGCATTTTTTAAAGCTAATGACTAAATTGAAAGAATGTCATACAAATAAGAACACCATCCAGAACTTTTGAATATAGACAACAAAGAAATTATTAAATCCATAGATTAAAATCACAGAAAAATCAAATGCTTGAAACTCCAAGGGGTGTAGAGCTTAAATTTCACAATTTTAAAAACAAACAACAGATACTACAAGCAGCCAGGAAAGAAGACTTCAGCTATGAAAGAATGTCATTTTGGATTGTTTAGTTTTATTTAGAAATCCCAGGGGAAAATGGACTAGTATATTTCAAAAAGAAAAGGAGCTTAAGTTTAAACCGAAAATAACATCCTGCTAAGCCAATCCTAATCATCAATTAAAAAAAAAGTCTTTCAAGAAAATAGGCATTTGAAGCATTCTTGCTACAAAGAATAAGAGGTGAAAAGAACATTTGACTGTCATATAATCCAAACAAGAGTAACATAAGAAAGATAAATAAGTATAATTATCCAGAAAAGATTAAACCATTAAGTTAATTCTTTCATGCATAAAAATTATTGTTTAAAAAAAGAAATTGTACTGAGGAATAAAGAAATGAGCAAAATACTATCAATAAGAGACAAAAATTATCTAAGGGCTAAAAATTGAAAGAATCTTAAAGTAGCAGAAGAAATGAAGAAACTATATAAAATTAAATCCCTCACTTCTCTCTAAACAAGTCAATGTATTTTGTGGGAGGAATAGACTACTGGGAAGTAACCTGAGCAGGAAGAGGGGAAGGAAGAGGCCAAGATGATCTGGAGATCCACACACCCAGCCTGTCAAAGAACAGAGAAGAAATAGTAATTTTCTTAACCTTTCACAAGAGTTGAAAACTGAGAGTAGGACGAAAGTGATGGAGAGGAGAAACCAAGACAGCACTATTAGGTGAGTATATCCCTCAGAGGAAAAATTAAAATATACCATTAAAGAACATTCTTATGGTGGTGGTAGTGGTGGTGGTATGTGTGTGTGTGTGTGTGTGTGTGTGTGAGAGAGAGAGAGAGAGAGAGATTTTCTATAAAGACAGGAAGTTTAAAATGGATATTTTTTTTAAAGAGGAATGAGTACAATTGCTTCTTATTCCAAGAAAGGGATGCATAGGTTCCACAGGACAGTAGTGTAGAAATTAAAAGTAGAGATAATATAATCTAACTTAAGCTACGGTAAGAGTTCATGGTAAGGGAAGGGGCTACGGTTGGGTCTCATGTTTTGATATGTAGAATGGCTCCCAATGTATTATGTGGTTTCCTTATTGAGTTAATATTTTTAAGTGTGAAAAAAGATGTCATCAAAACAAACAAATAAATACACAAATGTAAGAGAGGATGAGGTAAGAAACAGAATAGCTTAGAAATGAAATAGAGGAAGAAACTCAAATGTAGGTGATACTTCCTGGTGGAGCTATCCTTTTGTTTTAAAAATATTGTTTATTTCATCAAATATTTACAAATTATATTTTAAAAAATTTAACATTCATTTAAAAAATTTTTTGAGTTTCAAATTCTCTCCCTCTCTTTTGCTCCTCTGCCACCCCTTGAGAAGGCAAGCACTATGATATTGATTATACATCAAGGTCTCCTTTTCAGAGGAATTTTTAATAAAGAGAGAACAATAAAAAATAATTCATGGTAAACTAGAAGGGGATAGAAACTTGAAAAAAAGACAAAATGAATGAAAACTTCTAAGAAAAAAATAACAAAAAATATTATTTAACCTAAGAAATTGGAGGGGACAAGAGTACAGGGACAACTTGAAATGCATGCTTGTCTGGTTAGGAAAAATGAAATATCAAGAGTAAGGAAAATAACAGTAGTTAATTTAATTAAGATACTTAATTAATTAAAGTAATTTGAAATGTCACAGGAGAGGACAGTACAAGAGGGGAACTTGCAGAAATAAACTTATAACAAAATACCATAAGGAAAAGTCTTTGTAGGAATACCAGACTGATTTAAAAGAAGTGAATAAAAATCAAAACACACACACAGAGTATAGGAAAGCATGAAGCTAAGCATCATAATTTAAGATGTGAATGGACTATATTCATAACTTCTTAAAAAACTGAATGAATGGATAAGAAAATAAAATACAACAAATTGCTTCATACAAGAAATACACATATAAAATACAAATGAGAGGATGGAAGAAAATTTATTATGCATAAGGTGAGTATATAAAAGCAGGAATATTAATCATACTATTAGACAAGGTAAAAAGAAAAATTCACTGTGGTAGGAAAGATAAATTAAAATTTAAAAAATCTAAACAGAGAAACAGTAACAATAGTAAATTTATTTATTAGGGATATGTATGTGGGTTGTCTAAACATGTGACTCAAAAATAAATAAAAAAAACCAACCAAACAAACAAACAAACAAATATGTGACTCACAGGTCACACAGATAGATTTGACCTGAGGCCTAGCCTTCTTTTGTAAAAAGAGTAGAAGGGACAGGTTATTCCTGCTGTTTGTTTTTCTTTCTAAATTTTTGTTACTGCGAAGGCTTACTGGGTTGGGTAGGACAGAAAGAAATTAATGTTTTGTAAACCAAAAAAAAAATGGGGGAGGAATCAATTAAAAAAAGACATTTGTTTGAAGTTATCCTAATTTTTTCTTAATGAAGCAAATGAAAAAATCTACATTTAGAATAAAAAAAATAATCTTCATGGATTCATGCCTGGTGAGTTATGGTTAGATAGCAATTTGTATGAAAAAAGGTCTAGACATTTTACTAGACTCATTATGAGTCAACAATGTAACATAACATCTACAAAAGTTAAAGTGATCTTGGACTGTATTTAGAGACAAAGTATTCAAAATAAAAAAAAAAGATAGTAGCACTATGTTCTGCCTGCTTAGAGCACATTTAGAGTACCATGTTCGATATTGGAAATCACATTTTAGGGTAAATATTGACAATCAGGAATGCCTCAAGAGCAGAGGTCAGCAAACTACAAGCTACTGCCTGTTTTTGTACAGCCTGTAAAAGTCAAGAATGGATTTTAGATTTTTAAATAAAGTTTTTTTTTCATTTAAAAATGTAAAAATTGTAAAAATGTAAAATGTAAAAAACATTGCTAGCTTTGTCAAACAAAAACAAGTGGTGGGCTAGATTTGACCCTCCTGCCATAACTTCCTGACCCCTTTAGATGTGCTTTAGAGCAGCACATCAGTGTGGTGAAGGACCTCAAGACCATATCCCAAAAGAATCAGTTGAAGTAGCTTGGGAAGTTTTGTTTGGAAAAGAGGAGATGGTGGGAACATGATAGTTGTCTTCAAATATTTGAAAGGTTGTCATGTAGAAGAAGGATTAGGTTCATTCTGTTTGTCATGGGCAAGTCACCTAACCTCTCAGTGCTCTAGAAAGCTCTCTAGGATTCTAAGTTTCGGAGAAGGTGCCAACTTGCATGGGTAGAGTGAATTTCTTCATCTAGTAGTTCTCTTTACAAAAGAAATCAAGATCCAGTCCCTATCTCAGAAATCAGAACTAGAAGCATTGAGGGGAATTGGCAGAGAACTATTTTGTCTTGATAATGATGAAGAATTTCCTAACTTCATTATTGGAATAGACCACCTCAGTCGAAAATAGACTCCCCACCAACCCCAGAGGTTTTCAAGTGAAGGCTGAGCAATCACTCACTGAGGATGTCAACAGAGGGGATTCATATTGAGGCATGAAATGGACTAGATGGCATCTGAGGTCCCTTTAGGGATCCTGAATTCTTCAATGATCATCAAGTCAACTGTTCATAGATTTCTTTAATGCACGTGATATAAACATATGTCATGAAATCAACATGTGATATCCGAACATCCTTAACAAGAAGGCGTTCCTCCACCAAATTTCCTGTGTTAAATTCTCAGAATTATTCAAATCCTTTTGAAAGTAATACCTCATCAACAGTGAACCACAAATGCCTAGCAGCCTGAAAAAGCTCAACAAATTCCAAGTTTTACACATGTATCAGGCAACCTAGCAAAAGGGTATAACTTGAGCTGGCTGACAACAAGGTCTGCAGTGCTTTTGTGTGAGAAAAGAACAAAAATCCTTAGGCTTTAATTATGCTTTTCTGTTCAAGAAACATTCCACCTATTGTATCCTGCCAGACAAGGTATAAACATAGTAAGGAGATTATTTTTCCTCTTATCCACCCACAGTCATTGAGCTTTATGTAGGGAAATGTTCAGCAGTAGGCAAGGCCTATATTCCAGAGCTTTCAAATTGACCTCTGTAGGGCACAGCAAGAACCATCAATTTCTAACTATGAAAAATAGATTTCAGCAGTATTTGTCACCCTTAAAATGATCTTGGTTTTCTTTAGTTTTCCCTCTCCTGGAATTCTACATGTGCAACATTGAAAGTCAACACACAATAGATTCTTCTTCCAGAAAAGACCAACAGTTACAAACATAACATTTTGGAAGCTCTTTTTGGAGAAATGAATATTAAGAGGTGCCTATCAATTGAGGAATAGCTGAAAAAATATTATATATATATATGCAATTGAATACTATTGTAAAAAAATGATGAAAAGGACACTTTCAATGAAACTAGGAAGACTTGTTTGACCTGATGCAGAGTGAAGGGAGCAAAACAATGAGGATAATTATATATATATATAATGTGTATATATATATATATACATATATATACGTAAAACACTGTAATAACAACTCTAACAACACTGTAAAATAAACCATCCTTGAGACTTGAGTTTTGATCAAAGAAATGATCAACCATGATTCCAGAGGACTAATAATGAAGCATGTTATCCACCTCCTGAGAGGTGATGGACTCATGATGTAAAATGAGATACATTAATATATCATCACATCATATAGCATATCATTTCATAATACATTGTATATTATATGCATTACATATATATATATACATATATATATATGCACATATATAGCCAATGCAAGAATTTATTTTGCTTTACTATGTATGTTTACTATTAGTATTTTTTTAAGTAAGTGTGTGCATGTATGTGCCTGTCTGTATGTGTCTGTGTGTGTGTGTGTGTGTGTGTGTGTGTGTGTGTGTGTGTGTGTGTATTTCTTGGAGGCATTGAAGATAGAGCACTGGACTTGGAGTCAGGAAGACCTGAGTTCAAATCTGGCCTTAGATTCTTGCTACCTGTGTGACGGTGGGCAAGCTCCTTAACTTCTGTTTGCCTTCTCCACGGGGGAAGGGAAATGGCAAATCACTCCAGTATCTTTGCCAAGAAAATCTCACAGATAGTATTGGCATACTATGATCCACGGGTCATGACGAGTCAGACATGACTGAACAACTGAACAAGAAGTGTTTTTCTAGTAGTAGAGTTTGGGACTAGGAAGAGGAAAAAATAAATTTTTGTTCATTAAAAAAACATTTAATTTAATTTTTTTAAAAGATTTCTCCTACTTTCAAAAGGATTCATTTTCAACTGCATACTTAAATCCTTTTGAGTAAGAATATCATGTATAAAAGTTCAGGTTTGGAGTCCTCTAGTGAATTACAGTAGAAATGGCAACTTCTTAATAGTAAAACTGGATTTGTTCACTGGAACATTTGATCTGAATATTTATTTTTGGCTTAGCTTTGTCTATTATTCCTGGTCAAAGTAGTTCATTAATATCTGATAATGATAACTTCAATCTTAGTCCCTGGCAAAATGTAAATGATAAATAAGATGATAATTGGAAGACAAAATCTTCACTAGGTGATAAGGTAAGAGTTAGCATTTTCCTGTCTGATTAGGTTAACATCCTTTTCTCTCATCTCTACATATATTCTTGTGTTCAATTGGCAATGCAAACAAAAGAAATATACTTTCAATTTGGCAACAAATATACTGTAACATACATTAGAACTTACCTTATAAAGCTTTAAGGAATTGGAACACCAATAAGGTACTTTGATGCCTTGTGACTCTCAAGATAAAGAGGGAGAAGGTGAGGGGAATGGGCAATACCTGATTCAGGAAGAAGAAATGAAATCAAAGACTTGTAGACTGCATAAAAGCCTCATGCCTTTATCTTATAAATAATCTCTTACAAAGAATTGAAACAGGCAGCTAGGTGGTGCAGTAGATGAAGCTGTAGATCTGAATTTAGGGAAACTAAGTTCAAATCCAGTCTTTGACACTAACTAGCTATGTCACCCTGTGTAAGTCACTTAATCCTCTATCCTGTGTAGGTCACTTAATCCTCTGTCTCAGTATCTTTATCTGTAAGATGGCGATAAAAATAGGGTTGTTGTGAGGTATATTGACTGCATTATTATAAATGAGATAATATTTGTAAAGTACTTTGCAAAACCTTAAAGTGCCATATTAAGGCAGCTAGGTGGTGCATTGGATAGTGTTGGGCCTGGAGTCAGGAAGACTCATCTTTCTGAGCTCAAATCTGGCCTCAGATGCTTACTAGCTATGTGACCCTGAGCAAGTCAGTTAACCCTGTTTTGCCTCAGTTCTTAATTTGAAAAATCAGTTGTAGAAGGAAATGGAAAACCCAGTATTTTTGTCAAGAAAACCCTAAATGGGGTCACAAAGAGTTGGACACAAGCGAAAGAAGAATGAATAGAAAAACTTTCAATGACAGGAGAAAGCATGGATGGCCTCCAGCACTTCAGGTGGACCTTCTCTGGCAATTTTTTGAAAGGGTATGGCCAACACACAAAATAGGAAGGCACGGGAAGATTGCTATCTTCATCATTGAGATGAACATCTAAACTGATGAGATAATAGATCTATTGATTATTTTGAAGATTTTATTATCTAAAAGGTTTTTGTTTGTTTTTGTTTTATTTTGTTTTTAGATCTATGAAATACTAGTGGTGGTAGATGTCTCTTACAAGAGTTTATTTTATAGGTCAAAATAATTCTTGGCTTCTAAGAGTTTGAATTTCATGCTGGTGACTGAAACACCTTGTACCAAACTTCACAAAAAGAAAATAATGTTACCGACACATATCCTATGTTTCTTTGAAAACTAGTGTTGGAATACAATCTTTATCAGGCATTTGTCCTGCCAACATTTTTCCCAAGGCCATATACCCATCACAGCAAGTTCTTTCCTTAAAAAAAGCTGATGTGGAAAAGTCTCGTGGGTTCTATGTGAAGCAGATTAAAAGAATTCAGCATGTCTAACTTTTTGTTTCATCTGACACTGTCTACTTTGGACAAACTATACAAGTGAACCATTTCTAAACTTCTCTCTAACTATACTTCCTGTTGCTACTGCTTGGCAGGACTCCAATTACAAGGTTATGTCAAGGCTGAGGTCCAAGGTATGCTAGTTTCTATTGCTAGGCTCCAATTGGTTCTTATCCAAAAGACACGGAATGTGACTACGCAGAGATTTCTGCATGATCTCACCAATTGCTGCTGTGAATTAATATCAAATCAAGTAACTTTCAGTTTGACCTATTTATAGTGTTGAAATAATTTCAGGCATAGGAGTAGGATAATTATTATCCCCACATACTTTGTATTTTATCCTTTGAACTAGTGAGGATGAAATAACTGTGCCTGATTGTTCAGGGGGTTTGAAATTATTGATCATTCTTAAAATCAAAGAACTTCAGTTATTGTAATTATTGTATTAAAAAAAATCTTTAAGATCTATCCACATAGGGGAAGGAAACAGATAGGGAGAGTAATGCTATAGCCTGAAATGAGAAGGTGACAAAGTTGTCTAATCTCTATCATCCATTCATTTCTGTTAGCTTAACTAAGCAATAGTTATCTAGGGTTAGGATCACCTGGGAGTGTAAGTTCAGAACCATATGTTGTCTGAGAAGGTAAGACATGTAGCAAAATGGTGTGATCTCAAAGGGAGTTAGCATGTGCTTAAGCCCAGTAGCCCATTCCCTGCATTGCATAGATAGAAGAGATGACCTAAATAGGAGTTAAGTTAAAAATATGTTATGACCAAATCTACTTCAGAGGAGCAGCCAGAAGAGAGAGAAAAATGGCCAGGGCATGAAAGGGAACAGTTTCCAAAGGATCTACAAAAATGTGGACGCTAGCCAAAAAAATGCAGAAGAGGAGAAAGGTGAAATGGTTAAGAAGTGCCTCTCTAGGTATCTAGGATTCAAGAAAATTTTAGTTGGGTGAGGAAGCTTGTGGAAGGAATGGACTCAGGGTGAGGAAGGGAGGGCACTGGCCCCATCCTGAAAGATAGTTTGTTGTTGTTGTTATTATTGTTGTTGTTGTTGTTGTCATTTAGTTGTTTTCAGTTGTATATAACTCTTTGTGACCTTTTTTGGGTTTTCTTAGCAATGATACTACAGTGGTTTGCCATTTCCTTCTCTAACTAATTTTACAAATGAAGAAACTGAGGTAAACAGGGTTAAGTGACCTGCCCAGGGTCACACAGCTAGTAAGCATCTGAAGCCAGATTTGAACCTAGGTCTTCCTGACTCCTGGCCTAGCACTCTAATCGCTATGCCACCTAGGTAGTTGGGGATCCAAATAGGTTTCAATCTTATCTTGTTGAGAGCACTCTGGAGGGGATAGAATGTATTTTCTGAGGCTGTAGCCTGGTGTCAGGATGCAATGTTCCATGAATCACTGATCTCAGTTGTTTGCAGGTAGAAGATCTCCACTTAATCGTAAACTCATGTAGGAGTCCACCCTTTCTATAATTGAGGCCTGGAAAAGTAGATTATGGCCCGAGAAAGGTAGTCCTGGACAAACAAATCCATAACAAGACAACTGGAATTAAATTAATATTGAGGTACTAAAAAAATGGCAGGAAGGAATCCAAGCAGAGTAAGTTAAATGTCCTTTAGTGATGTTGAAGGACAGAACTAAATGATAAGAATCTCTGGTTATCCTTTGACATCTTTTGATGTTAAAGCCCTGAGCCTGCATCCCCACTATATATAATGAAAGGGCTTTGACTTTTGAGAACCTTAAGAAGCTAAAGAAATACTGACAGCTGTCAACCTGAAATGAACCAAAGCTTCAACTTGCTGGTGAAAAGAGTGGGGTTTGGAGCACAGGAGGCCCAAAGTACCTCAACTAAAATATAGTATTTATATAGTGCTTTAAAGTTTGCAAAGAGCTTTGTATGTTTTTTCTTATATGAGCCTCATAATAACCATGAGGTAGACTTTATTATTACCTCCATTTTACAGATGAGGAAAATGAGTTATAGAAAGGTTAGGTGACTTGTTTGGGGTCACGCATCTAGTGAATGTGTGAGACTCAACTTGAATTCCAATCTTCTTGACCCTAGGCTCAGCACTTTATCTACCATACCACTTGACTATTAGCAGTGTACCTTGATGCCTCCATGGTTTATATTATAATAATATTTTTAATCTTTCAAAATGCTTTCAAATCTATTTTCAAATGAAAAAGGATGAAGGAGGGAGAAAACTGCTTACACATAGCCATATATTTCATACTATAGATAGAAGTTTCAACATCAGAGATTAGTTGTTGAGATACCCAGAAACTCACAAAAGTCAAAATGTGTTAAAAGAGGCAGTAGAAAAACTCATTGCCTCAAACATCTCTATATAAATCCACAAGTTTAGTCAACAAACAAACTTAACCAGGGGTCCATATGTACTGGAACTTTGTATCATCATGTGCATGAGTAAAATAAAGCTCTGGATGAGTAGATATTATGAAAACAAAAAAATAGCATTGTATATTAAAAAATATGCTCATGTGAAGGAATCCAAGAATCAGAAAGGAGAAGCATTGTTGTGGGCATTTGAGTGAAGATCAACAGAGGGACAAAAGCAATTTTTGTCATCAAGATATACTACAGACCATTTATATAGGAAGACAAAATAGATGCAGAATTTAGGAAAATTATCAGAAATCTCAAACTGTGGCAATAATGTTATAGTGATGAGGAACTTCAAGAATCCAAATGTCTGCCAAAAATGCTCTGTCTGCCAAAAATAGACTCATCTTAATGATAATTTAATCCTTTAAGAGGTAGAAGAACCAAGAAGGAATTCTGTTCTGGGTATAATTTTCACTATCAGGGTACTGATTGGAGTGGAATTAATGATAACCTTGGAAGGAATGACTTTCCTTCTAGGAGGGGAATGCCAGGCATATGTTTACAATCTCCCTAAAATGGATTTCAAAGGGTTCAGAGGAAAGATAAGAAGCATCCTTATAGATTAAAATTCTACAAGTGAAGTTAACCATGGAAAGATAGTATATTCTCAGGTATGAAATTCTAAAGATAGAAAAGGAAATTTTTTTTTATTTTTTCAGGATTAGTATTCTCCTTACTCATAATATAATCAAGAAGAGGAACAATAGGTACACAAAGGAGAGATGTGGTCACTTGCAGCCCATACAGTGCACTATTTGTATTTGTTGAATGCCCAAGACAAGATCATCAAAAAGTTCATCAGGGGGCAACTGGGTGGCGCAGTGGATAGAGCACCGGCCCTGGATTCAGGAAGACCTGAGTTCAAATCTGGCCTCAGACATATAGCACTTACTAGCTGTGTGACCCTGGGCAAGCCACTTAACCCCATTGCCTAACCCCCCCCCAAAAAAAAGTTTGTTAAAAAAAATGACAAAAAGTTTATCTGCTGCAACACAATGGGAGCCAGAGCCAACAGACCAATGTCTTTCCCTTCTTTGTGCTGCCCATCTGTATTTAAAACCATGTTACTGTGTAATCTGTACAATGCACAGCAAGGTGATGAGAAAATTGTACCTCTGAGATGCACCAAGATTAGCCATGCCCAAACCACTACAAACCTGCACGTGCTGCCCACAGATCCCCTCCAAAAATCACACAAGAGCTACTCACCCATCAAGATCCCTGCACCCCCCAGAGGAAATAAAATTTCATGTGTACCTTAAAAAAGTTATATAAAGAATATAGAAGCAAGAGCATGTAACATAGAACAAATACAGAAGTCCAACACAGTCCAGTTAAGAAAAATGACTGACTATGCTTAAGCTCACAATGAGCTAAGGATGACGAGAATGGGTAGAAATACTAAAAAATGAGTTGTGCTTGTCATTCTTTTTTTTTTAAATCTCTATTGGAGAGAAAAGAAAAGTAAAATCAAAGGGAAAGGATAACTACTCATGGTGGATGGGATGATGATGGTAACTGACAACTGGGGAAAGGTGGAACTGATGGATCATATTTTGTTTCTGTTTTCTCTCCCAAGCATCATGACTGTTCAACTAGAAATCAATGCTCCTGTGTCTTTTGGACTAGAAAGGGCAAGATGAAACTAGTTATTAGGGGTATGATATCCATGATAGTAAGGAGATAGTAAGGATATTTAGCTCTCTTTCATAAATTCAACTGATCAACTATGCCTTTATTTTGATATCTTTTAAGGGTGTACAGCCAGACTGGTCTCTTTATTATCCCTAATAAATGACACTCCATCTCCCACCTTTTTGCTGTAGCATTTGCTGCACCCTTCTGCCATCCTTCCCTACCGCCCTCCCACCCCCACCCCCACCCCCAGCAGCTGTGTGTCACAGTGAATAGATTCTAGAACTTGGAGTCAGGATAACCTGAGTTTCAACCTGCCTCAGATACTTACTAGCTATGTGGCCCTGGGCAAGTTGCTTAACCTCTCTTTGATTCCTTATCTGTAAAACAAAGTTAATCATAGCATCTGCTTCATAAAATTTTTTGGGAAGCTCAAATTAGATAATCTATGTAAAGCTCTTTGAGAACCTTAAAGTGCTATATAAATGTGATCATGTTAACAGTGGCTACTTTAGCACCCACTGCCTGAAGGCCAAGTGTGTTACATTTCACCCTTCTCACAGGGTTCTCCAATACCCTTAAGGAGAGGGTGAAGGTCTTTCATTTCTGCAATTGACTCAGTTATATTCTCCAGTCTTGGGGATCCAGGCAACCCAGTTTCATCTAACTGCTTAACATAAGATTAGTTTTGCAAAGAAATACTTACTTTACAGTCATAGCAATAACAAACATGGTAGGAGGAACAGAATACACAGCATGGGTCCCACAAAGTTTCAAGTCCACAGAACTCTCTGCTCCCTGCCCCCTTTTCCCCTGGCTTCCATCCTGGGACCCTGGATTTATGGGATTTCCCAGCTGGTCTGGTTGCAACCTCCAGCCTAGAATTCTGGGCTCCTAGCCCATTTCTTGAAGTTACCTGGACTAAAGTGGTTCAGGGCAAGGCTAGGAAACCCTCAGGCCCTTTCTTCCCTCCTGCTTACTGCTCAGTGGCTCTGCTTTCAGTGCATAAGAATTTTACCTCTGGACAGCACCAGAAAGCTCTCTAGCTCAACTGTGCCTCAGCCGTATCTGTTATATTTAAAGACATAGGCAGTGCCAGCTATACAGCTAGTTGGAAGAGGCTTCTCTCATCCATGTGGTAGAACAACAAAGGATATCTTCTCTCAGAAGCAGATTCCTGTTGTCTTCCAAGAGTGTCTCCTTCTTGGGTGGTCTAGGCTTGTACCAAACTCCTGCTAACTTATCATAGGTATTGTGGTGATGGTGGTGGTGGTGGTTATTTTACCTAGAATAAATTCTTTTATCTTCTCCATCATTCAGAATCCCTGGTTTGCTTCACGATTCAGCTCAAGCCCTGTACTATGCATATGTGGCCTTTCCTACCTCTCACCTCCAAGCTGCTGGTGTCTTCCCCTCCCCAATTATAATTTATCTATCTTGTATATGCCTGGAGATACATATTTGTTTTTCCCAATGGAATATAAGCTCCTTACTGGCAGGAACTATTTCAATATTGTCTTTGAATCCTCAGGGATTTGCCTAGTACCCAGCATGTCAGAGATGCTTAATGAATGCTTGTTAATTGATTGATTCCCTCTCAGTGGAGGTATTTAAGTAAGGGTTGAGTATGTTGTAGTGGGATTCTTTTTCAGGAATGGAGTGACCTGGGACTCAGTGGGAACTCACTGAGGTTTGTTCTAGATAGGAGCTTCTGTCATTTCATTTTTTTTTTTTTACATTTCTTCACAGGGTAGAATTTTTTTTTTAACGATAAAGGTTTTTACATGTTAAATGTATATGTACCATTACATGTAAAATTCATTCCCCAGTGTTAAGCCAACATGATTTGTCCAAACTTTACCCAGCAGTTTCTTATCTAAAGACACTAAAAATTCATTGTTCCCCCTTCTGTGTCTGACTCTTCTTTTTTATTCTCCATCATGTCCATCTGGTCAGATTGTTGGGCACATTCATAGGCTCTAGGTTTTCTATGATCACATAACAGTTTATCCTTAAACTGCCAGATTTTGAGAAGAATATTGATAAATCAGGGAGCATCTGGGTGATGGGGATCTGGAAACCATCTTATGTGAGCAATAGTTAAAGAAACTAAAGATGCTTAGCCTTGAAGGGTTGTCAGGCCATATAGAAAAGAGAATCAATTTGTTCTGTGCTACTAACTTTCTTGATGCTTGTGGTCCTTTCCTGTGATTTGCTTGTTCTTCCCAGAATATCCATTTTAAGGAAAATTGCCAGAACAGCTACATCTTCATCCCTATCCAGAATCTACTATTAACTCTTTAGACTTTTTCTCCCAATCATTTCACCCCTCCATGAATACCTTTCCCCTCCACCTACACTTTTCACTTTTTTGTAAATATGCTGTCCTTCCTCATTCAAATGTAAGCTCCTTGAGGGCAGAGGATGTATTTCTGCTTGTATTTATATTTCCAGTTCTAATACAGTTTCTGGCATATATTAAGCACTTAATAAATGCTTGTCAACTTGATGTGGTGGTCTGGAAAAGGACCAATATTGTCCCAATTTTCATAAAAGGAAGAAAGAGTGAAATCTTAGAATTCTAGTATGCTAAATCTGACTTTGATGTCTTACAAAATTCTACACAGTTTTGTTGAAGGGATTTTAGTGAATATATGGAAAAGGAAAGCATGATCAGTAAGAGACAGCATTGATTCATCAAGATCAGGCCATGTCAAACTAACCTTATTTCCCTTTTTTAAGGAAAATAGTTGTGGTAGATGCTATAGTACATTTTAGCAAAGCATTTCCAAAATTGCTCATATTTGTGGAAAACATGGAGAGACATTTGCCAGATAATAGAACAGCTAGGATGTTTCAGAATTGGTTGAATCACTGAACCCAAAAGATATTCATTAATGAGAGGAGGTCCATGATGGAGTACACCAATAATTTTCACTTAGCTCTGAATTAGTTAACATCTTTATTAATTACTTAGATAAAGACATAAATGACATATAATCCAAATTATAGATGACACAAATCAAAGAGAAAAATAATAGCAAGTGCATGGGATGGCAGAGTTATGATCTAAAAATTATTTTGATTATTGACAGGTTAGCACATTAATCCAAATTATATAAAATGGCATTTAATAGGAACCAATGTAAAATTTTATACTTGGGTTCAAGAATTCAAGGTTACAAATTCAACTTGGAAAAGGTATGACTAGATAGTAGTTTATCTGAACAGTATTTGGGGGTTTCACACATTGTAAACTCAACCTGGTTCTACACTGTGACATACCAACCAGCAGAAGCTAATGTGTTTAGAGAAGCAGTAGTACCCTGGTTAGACAACATATGGATTATTGAGTTTAATTCAGTTCAAGAAACCATATTTTAGGAAGAATATTAATAAATTTGAGAGTATCTAAGGGAGGCTAGTCCAAAAGTTGAGGGACCACTGGATTATGCCATATGAGAACTGATTTAAGTTCTCATAAAACTGGTTGTTTTTGTTGCTTTGTTTTGCTTTTAGCCTGGAGAAGACTCATGGGAAAAAGGACAATTTCTTTAGGTGTTTAAAGATTTGCTTTGCTTGGCCCCAGAAGAAAAGGCTAGCAGTAGTGTATGGAAGTTGGAACGAGGAACATGTAGATTTAGTGTTAGGAAAAAACAATTACAGCTATTACAAAGTGCAGTGGGCTGTCTCTAGAGGGAGAGGGTCCTCCTTAAATGTTTTCAACCAAAGGCTAGGTGATCACTCCTCAGCTATATGGTAGAGGGGATTCTTATTCAGGTATAGGTTGGAGTAGGGGTAAGTAGCATCTTGAGGTCCTTCCATTTCTGTGATTCTACAAATGAAGTACCAAGGCTAAGAGCGGAAAGTGAGATGAAAATGATTGTCAAGATACTTTGACTGTGTGAACATGCAAAAGTCCTACACTTTGAGTAGAAGAACAAAGTTTCATATAAACTGAAAAGGAACATTTTGAACCTAAATAATCAAGACACTGGTATTTTCCTCTGCTTTTGTCTTCAAAATATTTTGTCTTTGCTCTTGAGTTCGTATCCTTAACACTTAGCCCAGTGCTTGGCATATAATAAATACTTACTAAATGCCTTTTCATCCACCCATTCATCCATTTTTTGAGGTATGCTTTTCAAGATCAAGCCTGATGCAGCTTTCAAAGAAATTACTCTATTTGCATACACTATTGCAATTGTCTGCCAAATTGGTCTTTTTTCTTCTCTTCTCCAATCCATCACTCTTCACATGATTGCAAAAAGGTCTTCATAGTGTGGAGATCCCATGCTCAAAAACCTTAGAGGTTTTATACCCATTGCCTATAATACAAAATTCAAAGATTTTTGTGTGGTGTTTAAGGCACTTCAAAACAGGTTCATATTTATCTTTCCAGACTTATTTCACAATACTCCCCTTCATATCCTCCCTATTACAACCAAATTGGACTATTAGCTGGCCTCCAATCTTGTCCTGCATACTCCTTCCCCCATAAAAGGAGTTCATCCCCTATTACTATAATATACTGAGATCCCATTTCCACTTATTAAAAATGTTGTCTTCCTTTAAGTCCAAACTTAAATGTTACCACCATTACTAAGCTTTATCTGATTCTCTCAGCTATAAGTGACCTCCTCTTCAAAATTTCCTAAGGAGTTGGTATACATTTCTCCCTTTCTATCCTAAGCTTCTGTTGGTATCATATTTGTACACAAGTTCTTTCTAGTTGAATATAATGATAGTAACTTAAGGTCATTTTTTATATGCACTTCAAGGTTTGCAAACATTTCCCTGACAACAACTCTGTGGTTAGTAGTTATTGTAAGTTTTATTATCCTCATTTTACAAACAAGAAAATTTAAGCTTAAAGAGGTTCCAAAGTTCTCAAAAAATTTTGAAATTGACAAATCCCACCTTCTACAGGAAGCCTTCTCTAATCCCTCTTAATTCTTTCTGCTAATTATTTCCTATTTATCCTGCATATAGTTTGCTTTCTTTGTATCTGTTTGTTGTCTCCCTCATTAGAGTTTATGCTCCTTGAAGGTATGGACTGTCTTTTGCTTCTTTTTTATCCTAAGCACTTAGCACAGTGCCCAGAAAAATGTTTAACAAATGTTTATTGATTGATTGATTGAAAACCACGTGAAATAATGGTTTGAATTGCTAATGACAAAAAATCAAAGTGGTTCTCTTGAGTTTTGCCTCATTTCTAGTTTATCCAAGTACTTTTCACACTTAAATTTAAAGACTTTGCTTGATTGATTGTGATTGGTTCTCACCTGATAATTATTTGCTTTATCAACTTCTGTCAAAGTTGTACTTCTGTATATTTCTCTAAATGTTAGATTGCCTCTAAATGTTAAGTGTATGGATGACTTCGTTTCTTGAATGAAATGATAGTTTGTATAAAAGCTACAGTAGTTTCAACAACTCTTTTCCTTGGTTAACATGTTTCCCTCATTTGTGCAGAAGCTAAAATATTATCTTTCCTTATTGGCTTCATGTTTCCTATAGCTTTTAGTTGTATGATTGCTATTTTGCAGAGCATCACACACTGATCTAAGGCTTCACAGGGTTCTGAGAGATATTTTGCACTTCATCTGATTAAGGCCTCTTAAAATTTCCTCCTGATGAGGTAGGAGGAAACAAACTCTCACAGGGCAGCATGAAGCTTCACCTGTTAATATTCAAAACATGAAAATCTGGGCTTCAATTCTAATTTGCTACTGATGCAATATTAAAGTAAAATATGTGTGAAATATTAATGCTATATTGGTTTTGAATTTATTTTATTTTTATTCCAGAATCAAGCCCATGTGGTCTTAGGACATGTTTCATTTCCAAGGGCATCCTTGGAGATCAGATAGATGCTCAGTTTCGAAGTCAAAACAGGACTGTGGTAGAGACAGCTTGGGAAGAGATTTCATTCAGGGGCATTAAGAAATTTATGCTAAAAGTAAAAGTTCCACTTTATGTGTTGACCAAATGATTCAATATAATTGTTAATTTGATAAGAAGTGATTTATTTGCTTAAGTGAATATGAAGTCTAATTCATTCTTCAAAATCAAGAAAAACTCTGCTTTTAGCTCCATGTTGTCCCTTTCTTTTTCAATATGCAGATTATCCTATGTCATTAAAAGTACTTATATGATTTGAAAGCTAATTATCTATTAAAGAATCACTGTTACATCTCTGGTTCTCTGTGCAATGCCTTTAGGATTTGACAGTTTATGGCTAAAGTGCCATAAACTGCCACTGGTTAAAATTAGGAAAACTAGACTTTTTTTTTTTTAGCCCTATTCTGCTCTAAGGCCCTTCAAGAATCTGTGCTATGAATTTTATATTTCCTTGAGGAAAAGGAACATTCTAGCATGGCTTCTATGTCATTGGACTGCCTTAAATTATATAGTCCTGCTTTACAGAGAACCCTAAACATTAGAGAGCAAAAGAATTCTAAAAGAAGTAATACAATCCAGTTCTGGCCTGTCACTAAGTCCCATGGCCCTTTGGATGGAAAATCCCTTAAAGTTTCTGAGATGGAATTTTCCTACTTGTAAAGTGAATGGTTGCTCTAAGGTAATTTGGGACTTGTTAGTTCTAGGAGCCCATGACTCTGCTTTTCTGAAAAGGGGGTGAAGGTAGACCCTCAATTTTTGCTGTTCTGAGAGGATGTGTTAGTCTCACAGAATATTTTCCTATGCCCTAATACATGGAGACTTTTAACCTCTCTTTATGTGCAAGGGAATGCAATTCACCATAATCTGTGCTGTAATAGATATTATGTTGCTAAGCTTAGATATGGTGAAGTTTAGGCATCATTCAAATTATAGGCTGTCCAGCTTTGGAAAGGTAGTGGGATGAGTGATTTAAAGTTGTAAAAGGACCTTTGAGGTGATTAAGTACAGCCCCATCATTTTATAAATGAGGAAACTGAGTTCCAAAGAGACACTGAGAAGATGCAAAACTTTTCTTCCCTATGAAAACAATTCTGTTAGTTCACCTAATTTTATCAATGCCATACTATGCCAGCTTCTTTTGCTCTTTTTGTGTTCCTTAGTTGAGAATCCAAATATCCTATTCTAATGAGTTTCAGATTTTGAGTAAACAAAAACATGTTGGTTCAAACCCCAACTTTGCTACTTATTAGCTGACTAACTTTTTGGAGTCTCAGTTTCCCCACGTGCAAAATGAGGGAAGTATACTGGATGATCTCTAGAATCCTTTCCACTTCTAAATGTATGATCCTATAACCTTTTTGTAGTCTAGAGCAGATCCTGGGTGTTTCTCTTGACAAAGCTGGCTATTCCTGAAAGTTAGGAATATTCGTCTCAGAATGGCTCATCTATGCTCACCTCTGGTAATTAAAAGAGGTAGAAAATAAATCAATAACAATAATAATAAAGGACAGAGACAGAGAGAGACAGAGACAGAGAAAGACAGAGACAGACAATGAAAGAGAGAGACAGAGAGAACAGAAAAACAGAGAATGGAAAGGATGCAGAATTTCTCTCTCTAATTAAGCTTTTTACGATGATGTGTCCATTCCAGTCATGTGAAACATTTATCTATATCTCCATTTCTGGAAAGATGTCAGGACTTTTGGAGAACATCAAACACACAGTCACCACTCTACATTAGTACTCATTGTACCTTGCCTGGATGGTTGCGATAGCTTTTTAAAAAACTGTGTGCATTTTTTTTTCAACAGCAGAAATATGCCATCCCAACTTCCTCTACTTGAGAACTAATGAAAAACAAACGTTGTTACAAATATGTATAGTCAGTCAAAACAAATTTTCACATTTACCATGTATAAAAGAATAATTTGTTTCATTCTTCATTTGGAGGCCTTTTATCAGGTGATGGGTAGTACGTTTCATCATTGATCCTCCACAATTTTGGTTGGTCATTACGCTGAAAAGTTCTTAATCCTTTCAAAGTTGCTTGTTTGTAGAGTATTGTAGACATTGTACAAATTGTTCTCCTAGTTCTATTTATTTCACTCAGCATCAGATTCCCATCTTTTGCCCCTTTAAAAGAAGTTGCAAACTTTTTTTAAATATCCTTAGAATTTGTTTTCCTTAGGACTGATGTCTTCCTTAATCTACCCTCACTCTAATTCTTCCTCCCTCCTCCCGTTTCCTTTCTATTTCCCTATTGAATGAAATGTATTTTTGTACTCAACTGCGTTCGTTTGTATTCTTCCTTCTTTTAACCAATTCTGTTATGAGTGAGTGTCAGCTGCCACCCCTGACCCGCTTCATTTTATTTTTATGTATAAATGTTTATATGTGTATCCTAATTATGTGTGATAATTCTCCCTAAATTTCTTTTCTTCCCCCACTCCATCTTTAGTGCATTCCTTTTCCTCTTTTCTTTCTATTCTTCCATTAAGATCATCAAGATGTAAGAGAACTACTCACAGGTCTTATAGAATTGGACTACTTCTATGGACCATGATGATGATAGGGTTCAAAGAAGAGCCCTGTGTGTATATCATTTCCCTATATTAGAATGTAAGCAGTTTATCCTTGTTTAGTCATTTGCCAATGTTTAATCATGTTTACCATGTTTCATTCCCTTTTGAACTTTGAAGTTTCTGTTCAATTCTGGGCTTTTAATCAGCAATGCTTGGAAGACTCAATTTCATTAAAGGTCCACTTCCGCCTGTGGCATTATACTGTTTTGCTGGGTAATTTCTTTTTGGGTGTAAGTACTTATCCTTTGCCTTCTAGAATATTCCAAATTCTCTCCTCTTTTTTAGTGGTAGATGATAAATCATGGATGATCCTAAATGTGTTTTCTTGATATTTGAATTATTTCTTTCTAGCAGCTTGAAGCATTTTTTTTTCTTTGACCTGAAAGCTCTAAAATTTGGCTATGATGTTCCTCAGGTTTTTAATTCTGGTGTTTCCTTTAGAAGACAACTGGTGGATTCTTATTATTTTACCTTCTGGGTCTAAGAGATCTAGTTAGTCTTCTTTTAAGATTTCTTAAACTATCATATCTTGGCTCTGTTTAAGTCATAAATTATGGCATTCAGATACTCCATGATTCTTAATTTTTTTCTCTTCAATCTTTTTATCCAGGTCATTTTCTTTTGCTATGAGATATCTTGCATTTCTTCTATTTTTTTTCAGCCTTTTGACTTTGTTTTAGTATTTCTTATTTTTTATTTTCATGAAGCCATTGGCTTCTATTTGGTTCATTCTAATTTGCATGGACTTTATTGCTTGGGTGAGGTTTTTTACCTCTTGTACCAAGCTGTGAATTACCTTTCCAATTCTTTCTTCCATAGCTTTCTTTTCCAATTTTTTCTCAAGTACTTTCATTGCATTTTAAAATATGTTTAACTCTTTAAAAAATTTCTTGCTTTATATATTCCAGGAATTCTAGGAGTAGTTTGTACCTGTCATATTTTTCTCTGGGACATTTTTGTAGATGTTTTGGAGTTATTCATTTCTGTGTTTTTATTTTGAACATCCTTGCCACCATAATAGCTTGTTTTGGTGGAGTTATTTTTTCTTTTCTTCCTATTCTTCCAGCTGACTTCCTGACTTGATATTAGAGCTGGTCTCTGCTGCACTTCTGGAAGAGGAGATCTGTTGCTGCTTTTTTGAGTACTGCATGTTAAGTTATTCCTGGATCTCAGGGACAGGCGATGGACTTGCAAGCTTTCAGTTCTTCCAGGGTGATCCAACCCAGGGCTTAGCCTGATAGCCCCACTCCAACCCCTTGGGTTTGAACTCTGCAAATTTCAATTAGAGTAATAGTAGATTCCTTCTAGGCTCAGTCTTTATCAGCTAGCTACATAGTTTTGCTGATTCTGAGTGACAAATTTCAGGTTCCCTTTTGGTTTGAGATTCCTTCCCAAATTATTTTTCAACAGGCTGGGCTAGATTCTGTAAATGAGATCTTCTTCTTCTTCTGGGGCCTAAGCCAAATTCCTGTTGCCCATGGTGGTTTCTGAATTTGCTCTTTTCATGATATCTAGGGATGCCACCCCCTACCCTTT
Source organism: Vombatus ursinus (assembly GCF_900497805.2). NCBI lineage: Eukaryota > Metazoa > Chordata > Mammalia > Diprotodontia > Vombatidae > Vombatus > Vombatus ursinus. The sequence continues at coordinate 99,269,462 of NW_020954590.1, forward strand.
ATGAAGGTCCTTTCTTAGTCCATCATGGATCTGTGATCCAGAATTGGGTAGTGAGTTACAAAGCTGCTAGTTGGCACCTGTCCCCATTGCAGTACTTGATTTGGGTCTGGGTATGCCCCAGTATAGATATGAAATCTCTTCTTGTCTTGATGTACAGCTGCCCCCTGGACTCGAAATTGTTCCCTCATATGTTTCTGCACTATCCTAATAGTGGAGACAGTGTTAGCACAACTCTCTATCTATTGCTATTCTGACCTGGTCTGGACAAATGAATCACTATGACTTTTTTTCTAGATTTCCCCATCAGGATTTGGTCTGGTACATTTTCTGCATCTATTTAGAAGAGCTGTGAACAGAAGGTCAGTTGTTTTGCTTCTTGCTACTCTGCCATTTTTTCCTATATCTTCTACAATAGCCTTTTAATTGGGCTTCATGCCTTCACTCAAGCAAATCCCTACCCCAAGCAAATCTTTTAACACATTTCTTCCCACCACACACTATACAATCTAGTCATGCTACTTGCTGCTACTCATGAAGTACATACCATCTCTAATCTCTGTGCTTTTGCATTGGCTTTCTGCAGTGCCAAGAAGGTTCTTCCAATCTCTAACTTTAAGATTCCCTTCTTTAAGACTAAACTTAAGATATGCTTGGAGGATGGGTGTGGTGGCAGAGCCAAGATGGCAGAGAAAAGGCAGGGGCTTGCCTGAGCTCTACCCCAAACCCCTCCAAACAACTTTAAATAATACCTCAAAACAAATTGTGGAGTGGCAGAACCCATGAAAGAATAGGGTGAAACAATTTTCCAGCCCAAAACAACTTAAAAAATTGGCAGGAAAAGCCTGTTACACCAGGATGAAAGTGGAGCACAGTGCAGCACAGGCCATGACACGACAAACCAGCAGTAAGCTTTGGGTGTTACTGAATCAGTGGCAGCAGTACCAGACCTCTCAACCTACAGAGGGTAAAGGGGTTGATTAATTGGTTAAAAGGAGATTGTAGTGGTCCCTTTGCTGGCACTAGAGGCAGGACTCTATTGTATTGCCCATATTTGGATCTGGGTTGCAGTCCTGGGTCTCAGTTCCAGGGAAGAAAGAAGCACTAGTACACCAGAGCTTGCAACCACAGAAGAGCTAGGACCCAGGTCACAGTTCCAGGGCAGAAAAGAGTGCCTGTGGTCACTCACAGACCAGAAGGCAGGCCAGGAGAGTAGTAAGCATATCTCTCCCTAGATCATTATCTCTGAAAACAACTGCATAAAACACCTGAAGCTTGGGACAGAATGATCTACACTCTGGAAGCAGAGCCATACATTAAAAGTCAAGAAATAGGTTGGAAAAATGAGCACACAACAGAAAAAGATCTTGGCTATAGAAAGTTATTATGGTGACAAGGAAAATCAAAACACAAACTCAGAAAAAGAAAACAAAGTCAAAATTCCTAAATCTAAATCCTCAAAGAAAAATATGAATTGGCCTCAGGCCGTGGAAGAGCTCAAAAATGATTTTAAAAATCAAGAGAGGTAGAGAAAAAATTGAAAAGGAAAATTAAAGTGATGCAAGAAAATAGTGAAAAAAGAGTCAATTGTTTGGTTAAGGAGGCAAAAAACAAGTACTGAAGAAAATAACACCTTAAAAAATAGAATAGACCAAATGGTAAAAGAGGTACAAAAGTCCAATGATGAGAAAAATGCCTTGAAAAGCAGAATTGGCCAAAAAGAAAAAGATATACAAAAATACACCAAAGGGAAGAACTACTTAAAAAACAGAACTGGCCAAATGGAAGAAGAGGTACAAAATCTCACTGAAGAAAATAATTCCTTGGGGGCAGCTAGGTGGCACAGTGGATAGAGCACCGGCCCTGAAGTCAGGAGGAGCTGAGTTCAAATCCGGCCTCAGACCAAACACCTGACACTTACTGGCTGTGTGACCTTGGGCAAGTCACTTAACCCCAACTGCCTAAAAAAAATTTTTTTTTGAAGTTAAAAAAAATAATTCCTTAAAAATTAGAATTGGATAAGTGGAAGCCAATGACTTTATGAGACGTCAAGAAATAATATAACAAAAACAAAAGAATGGAAAAAATAGAAGAAAATGTGAAATATCTCATTAGAGAAAGTACTAACCTGAAAAAAAATAGATTAAGGAGAGACAATTTAAGAATTACTGCACTACCTGAAAGTCTTGATCAAAAAAGGTAACATCCTTCAAGAAATTATCAAGGAAAACTGCCCTGATATTCTAGAACCAGAGGGTAAAATAGAAATTGAAAGAATTCATGCATCACCTGTTGAAAGAGATCCCAAAATGAATACTCCCAGGAATATTAGAGTCAAATTCAGAGCTCCCAGGTCAAGGAGAAAATATGGAAGCAGCCACAAAGAAACGATTCAAATATCATGGAGACACAGTCAGGACAACACCAGATTTAGTTGTTTCTACACTAATTGATCAGATGGGCTTGGAATATGATATTGCAGAGGGCAAAAGAACTAGAATTACAACCAAGAATCACCTACCCAGAAAAATTGAATGTAATCCTTCAGGAGGAACAATGGATATTCAATTAAATAGAAGACTTCAAGCTTTCCTGATGAAAAGACCAGAGCCAAATAGAAAATTTGACTTTCAAATGCAAGACTCAAGAGAAGCATAAAAAGGTAAACAGGAAAGATAAATCATAAAAGATTCAATAAGGTAAAAGTGCTTACATTCCCACACGGGAAAATCATACTTGTAACTCTTAAAAACTTTCTCATTATTAGGGCAGTTAGAAGGAGTATATACAGACAGAGGACATGGTTATGAAATGAATATGATGGGATAATTATTTTTTTTAATTAAGGAGTGAGAAAGAGAAATACCCTGAAGATTGGGGAAGGGAGAGGTAGAATGTGGTAAATTATCTGACATAAAAGAGATGCAAAAGAACTTTTATAGAGGAAGAAAAGATGAGGGAGGTGAGGAGAAGCACTCAAACCTTACTCTCATTAGAACTGGCTGAATGTAGGACTGACATACACATTCAGTTGGATATAGAAATCCATCTTTCAATGCTGGAAAGTAGGAAGGGAAAAGGATAAGAGGAGAGGGGGAGCTGATAGAAGGGAGGGAAGATTAGGGGAGGTAAAAGTCAGAAGCAAAACACTTGAGAATGAACAAGGTGAAAAGAGAAAGAGAAGGATACATGGGGGAAAATAGAGTGGAGAAAAATGCATAGTAATCATAACTATGAAAAAATATATACCAAGTTTCTCTGATAAAGACTTCATTTCTCAAATATATAAAGAATTGAGTCAAATTTATAGACATAAGAGCCATTCCTCAATAGATAAATGGTCAAAAGAAATGAATAAGCGGTTTTTAGATGAAGCAATCTAAGCTATTTATAGTTATATAAAAATGCTCTAAATCACTATTGATTAGATAAATGTAAATTAAAACAACTCTATCAGATTGGCTAATATGACAGAAATGGAAAATGACAAATTTTATGGATGTGGGCAAATTAAGACAATAATGCACCGTTGCTGAAGTGGTATACTGATTCAACCATTCTGTAAGGCAATTTGGAACTATGTCCAAAGGGGTATAAAACCGTACATACCTTTTGATGAAGTAAAACCACTTAGTAGGTCTGTATCCCAAAAAGAAAAAAAAATGAAAAGGACCTATATGTACAAAAATATTTATAGCAGCTTTTTCAGTGATAACAAAGAATTGGAAATTGAAGGGACATCCACCAAATGAGGTATGGCTGAACAAGTTGTTGTGTATGATTGTAATGGAATACTATTGTACTATAAGAAATGATGAGCAAGATGCTCTCAGAAAAACCTAGAAACCCTTACATGAACTGATGTAGTGAAATGAGCAGTAGCAAGAGAACATTGTACATAGTAACAGCAATATTGTATGATGATCAACTATGAATGACTTAGCTATTTTCAGCAATACAATGATCTGAGATAATTCTGAAGGACTTATGATGAAAAATGCTCTTCACCTACAGAGAAAGAACTGATAGAGTCTGAATGCAGATTGAAGCATACTTTTTCTTTATTTTTTTAATTTTTCTTGGGGGGGTGTTGTCTGTATTTTCTTTCACAACATGACTAATGTGGACGTATGTTTTGCATGACAGCACATATATAACCTATATCAAATTGCTCACCTCAATTGGAATGGAGAAGAGAGAATTTAGAACTCAAAAGTTTTTTTTTTAATAGATGTTAAAATTCGTCTTTACATGTAATTGGGCAAAAAAGAAAATATTAAATAAAAAAAGATTAGACTTAAGCACTACTTCCAGGATGCCATTCCTGGTCTTCATAACTCTTAATGCCTTCTGCTCTATGACTAACTTTCATCTAATATATATTTGTCTCATATGTACAGATTTATCTAACTTATCTTAAGATATTAGCTCCTTGAGAGCTGGGACTATTTTTGTTTTTTCTTCATATCCTCAGTTCTCAGCATGGCTTCTGGCACATGGTAAATACTTAATATTTTTAAAAGTATATATCTTATTAAAAGTTTATTATTATAACTAGTCATTATATTATTGCTAATAAAATTATTAATGACAATTTGTTCCATTGCATGTTAACTGCCTAATTTAGAACTTTGGTATGTATCTATGTGGTTCAAATTTCTATCTTTTAATAGCATGAATGAAGGAATGCCTTTCCTTTGTTAATTATATCCTATTTATCTTGTATACAGCTTATTTTGACAATTGGATAGAGAGCACCTTAAGGGATTTACCTTTTACCTCTTTTTGTACTCCCAACACTTAGTACAGTCCCTGGCACATAAAAGGTGCTTAATGAATGTTTATTGATTAGTTGATTAATGAATATCTGATAGTTAAACTTTTTCTCTCAAACATGATACTTCTCAATGATTAACAACCCAACTCTGTACTCCTTCATATCCTTCCTATCCCCATGATTCTGAATCCTCAGCTGTCATTATTCAATATTTGTTTCCCATCCTTCACTGCCAATTTCCTTATTCTCATTCCCCTTAAATCCCTCTCTAACCCCCACCCAATCACTACACAAGAATTAACACACACACACACACACACACACACACATACACACACACAATGATACCCCACTGTAAAGCTACTAGCCTCTTTCCAGTGTGCTCTTTGGAATGCCTACTCCACAGACAACAAACTTACTAGCTTGCATATTAAAACTTTTCCTTTCCTATTCCATCCTTCTTCTTCCTGATGACACCCCTTCCCTAGGCACCCTTTCCACCCCTAGTTGTGCTTTTACTCTTGTCACTTTTTGGGGGTGGTGGTGAGGCAATCAGGGTTAGGTGACTTGCCCACAGGTCACACATCTAGTAAATGTCAAGTGTCTAAGGTGGGATTTGAACTCAGGTCCTTTGACTCCAGGGCTGGTGCTCTATCCACTGTGGCACCTACTTGCCACCATATAATTCAGTGGTCAAGGTGAATGAGATGGAATACACACTACTTCCCAGTGTCATTTCCAGACTGGCCCTCCACCATTCAGTAATATCTCATCCTTTAAGGTTCATTCAATCTATATTTACTACCTAATCAAGATTCTGATAATTTTTGTCTATTGACCTCCAGGACATGCCCTTTTTTTCATAATGAGTTTGATACCAAGCTCATTGGTCTTTCCCCTCTAATGTTTGCCCTCATACTACTATACTATACACACATTCATACATACATACATAGCATACATACACACACATACACACACACACATATATACATATATATATACATACTTATATACCTCAAACATCTTAACATCCCTAATTTACTCATTTCACATAATCCACTCCTCCATCTCACATCAGCTACACTCAGAAATGGCCATATCCTTGATCTTGCTATCATTCATCAATGTTCCACTTTCATGTTTCTGAACTCTAAAATTCCCTGATCTGATCATAGTCTATTGTCATTTCACTTCTCACTTTTCTTTGCAACCCCAAACCCAATTCTTCATTTTCACCATGACCTCCAAATACTCCATCTTTCAGTCCTTTCTCAGGCCATCAACCCTGTACTTTCCCCATCTTGACCTCTTGATGAAGTAATTCACCTCTACTGGCCCCCTTAATCTCTTAATTGTCAAATATACTGTTCTGTTTTTTTTTTCAATCTTCATCCTTCTTGAACTTTTTGCAACTTTTTACACTATTGATCACCCCCTTCTCTTTGTTGCTTTCTTCTAGGTTTTCATAATAATGCTCTCTTCTGATTCTTCTGCTATCTGTCTACTGCTCCTTCTCAGTTTTGTTTTTCTTTTTGTTTTTTTGGATCTTTATCCAGTTCATGCCCACTAATAGTGTATATACCTGGAAATTCTGTCCTGGATCCTCCTCTCTTCTTCCTCTGTACTATTTTGTTTGATGACCTCAGTTCCTCTCACGGATTCAATTATCATCTCTATGCTGATGATTCTCAGATCTGTTTTTGTAGCTCTGACCTGTCTCTAATCTCCATTCTTACATTTCCAAATGCCTATTGGACATCTTCAACTAGATGTCCCAAAGATATCTTAAACCCCCTGTATCTGAAATTGAAATCATTATTTTTCTCCCCAAATGCTCCCCTCTTCCTAATTTTTCTGTTATTGTCAAGAGTACTACAGTCACACAGGTGCTGTAGTAAGTCCTACATTCACACAAGCTTACAACCTAGCTATCATCCTCAACTCCCCACTCTCATGCCCCATATCTTGTCACCAAGTCCTGTTGATTCCAACTTTGAAGCATCTGCCACCACCTTAGACCAGGCTCTCATCATCTCATACTGGTACTGTTGCAATAACTTTTTGCTTGGTCTCCTTGCCTTTAATCTCTCCTCACTTTAGGCAAATTGATCCCTCTAAATCAGTGGTCTGACTATATCAACTTCACTCCAACTCCCCCCCCCCACCATTCAATAAAATTCAGTGCTTCCCTATTACTCCCATGATAACATATGACATCCTCCATTTGGCATTAAAAGTCCTTCATAACTTGAGCTCTTCTTACTTTTCTAGTCATCTTACATATCATTTACCAATGTACTCTACAAACCAGTAATGATAAGGGACACAATACTGACTTCCTTGATTTCCTCCCACAGAACACTTCATCTACCAACTTCAAGTATTTTCATTGGCTTCCCCCATATTCAGAATACTCTTTCTCCTGACTTCCTTGAAATCCCAGCTAAAATCCTAAGCCTTTCCCAATCCCCCTTAATATTACTGTCTTTACTCTTGATTATATCTAATTTATCCTCTCTATAACTTGTTTGTGTCAAGTTGCTTACATATTATCTATAGCATTAGACTGTGACCTCTTTGAGAATTGTCTTCTGTCTTTTTTGTTATCCCCAACACTTAGCAAAGTACCTGGTACAACAATATTTGTTAAGTGATTAAACCTTAAAGTGCTACATAGATGTGTATTATTATTAGTATTAGCAAATTTTAACATGTTTTCATAAATGTTCTATGAATTATTGAAGATGCAAAAACTCTGAATTTTAATGTCCCAATATTTTTATATTTAATTATTTAATAAAAATAATTCTGGTATTTTTCCAATCTAAAAATGAACTATTTGAAAATTTGATAAACATTTTTAAAATTTCATGTTTTTTTAAAAAAATCTGTGTCATGGAAAGGAAATAACATTTATCATGTTAAAAGCAATTTCAAAATTTGTTTTTCCTGGCCTAGATCACTCAAATTGACTGAAATCTGAAAATCAAAATGTTACATGTCTTTCAGTTTAAAAAAAAAGCCTTTGATACTTAAAAAGTCTTACAGTTTAATGCAGTTATTCAGGTCCTATTTTAGATGCATGGCATAACATCCCTCCTTTATTTTGAGTTTTATAGAAGCATGTTTTATAAATACATAATCATTTTTAATAGAAACAAATGTATTTATTATTGATTATCTAATGCCAGTGAAAGAACTTTGATTTACTGTACTGTGGCCTAAAATTTATCTTGGGACAGCAATGGTTAAAACATGAACAATAACAATCTAGGCTTACACCTGGAGGGAGCTCTTGTACAGGTTGTTGGGCAGCTTCATTTCTGGGCCTATTCACCCTTTGGTCTTTAACAGAATACAAGATTTGGGGACTGTAATAACTAGCGCTGTGGTGCACACTTTAGTTAGGCAAATATTCAAGTCATTCTATTGAAGTCTAGATCTACGACAAAAATGACAGGCTGGATTCATGTGTCAGTGAAAGCAACTTGAAAATCCCCTATGAAAAATTAAGCAAAGTAACAAATTCTACAAACCACCTAGGAGGGATAATGAAATAATAGCAAGAAATTCCAGCAGGATTCAGAAGAAAATAGATGTCTGAGGCATGGGAAGAATAATGGTTTTGGAGACAGAGGATCTAGATTCTGATCTTAATTCTAACATTTACTACCTGTTTGATCTCAGGCAATTCATTTAACATCTAAGGGCTTCAATTTTGATTTCACTGGAGAGAATGAAAGAAACAAACATTTATCGAGCATCTGCTATGTGCCAAGAAATACGCTAAGCATTTTACAAATATTTCATTTGAGCCTCAAAGCAACTCTGGGAAGTAGGTGCTATTATTATTCCCCATTTTACAATTGAAGAAACTGAGGAAGACAAAACTCAAGTGATTCACCCAGGTTCATACTGCTAGTTAAGTGTCTGAGGTCAGGCTTGAATTCAGATCTTCCTGACTCCAGGCCCAGCGTTTTATCCACTGTACCACCTAGCTTTACTTAGTTGTTGAATTGGGTAACCTTTGTGGTCTCTGAAAAATCTACGTCAATTGTCTTATAAGCATGAAACTGCAAAGGAGATTTAAATAATTGTGATGGGGAACTTTCAACACATGACACTGCATCTCACAACTGGAAAGTTATTGGTTTACCAAAAACAAAAAAGAGTCTTTGTTTTAGGGAGAAATGACAGTTCATCAAAAGAACTTTGCAGTCTCTCTAAGGTAATCTGGCCTTATCTCCTCTGTCTATTCAATTCTGGACTTAAATAACAATCCATTTATAATCTTTGTCCTATGGTATGTGCATTCAACATGCATACCATTTTTGGAATAATAGATATTCTTCCATGTGGGAAGTTGGGTCGAACTCTTTTGAATGAATACAGATCTCGTTTAGGAGACTATAGTGATCTGAGACTTTGCTGTAATCAGCAAAGTGTAATTTGCAAACAGAACCATTTGGAGTGTTTTGCTATATATATGGAATTGCTTCTCACCTTAGACTCTGTGTGTCCTCCATTGCAGTGGAAACACATTGGGTTAATATATATTTCCGTTTTATGCCTTACTTGATATTGATGGCCAAAAGTTATTTTAACAAGGTTATTTGTTTTGTCTTTTAAAGAATGATTAATAATTCTGACATATACATGATAGACAGCTTACTTTAAGATAGCATTTAACTGTGCTAGATTAATATTTTTCATAATAGTCAATACACAAGAAAGGAGGAGCCAAGATGGCAGAATGGTAGGAAGTAGTGTGTTGAGCACCACTCCACAAACTTCTCCAAACAGAGCTAGAAAAGACAACAGGTTGATTTCTGATGGGAGAATCCATAAAATGTCCCAGTAAGTCATTTTTCCAGATGAACTTGGCATAGGGAAATAGACAGGGAGGTCAGCAGACACTAGGGATGGGTCAGAGCAGAAATACATTATACTGAAGCACTCCAGAGCCATATGACATTACTGTAACAAGGGCAGGTACCAACTGAAAGTTTTGTTGCCCACTAATCAGTTGTAGGTCACAGATTCAGGAGGGGCTGAAAAGGGGACCTGTACAGGGGAGTGGGATTCCAGGGTAGGGACACCTTGAGCAGTGTACTGAAAAAAAAGGAGGAAGTTCAGAAGCCAGTAGCAGCAGTAGCAGTTTGGGCTCAGACCTCAAACCATATTAGGGTCTCACTTCCAGTATTTAACCCAGCCTTCTCAGGAATAACCAAGACAGAAATCTGGATCAAAAGGGAGCCCACACTTCTGCCATTCAGATCCAAAAGTTTTCCAGCTGGTTGATGGAAGAAGAGTCCAGCAGCAGTCTACTCTTGTACAGACTAGAACCTAGGTCAAGAACTCAGATCAAGGAGATGATAATTAGATTTTGCCCTGGACCAGACTGCTCTGCGAGCCCTGGAAGTTTGCAAGTCTCTAGCCTGTCCCTGATATCCAGGGATAAGTAGTAACAGGACAATCCCAGACCTTCCCTCCAGAAGTATAGCAGAGACCAATCCTAACACCAAGTATGCTGGAAGAATGGGTAAACAAACAAACAAACAAGCAAACAAAAAAACACCAAAATGAGCTAGTATAGTAGCAGAGGTATTCAAAAGAAGAAACAAATACAGAAGAAGAAGAGCATCTAGAAGCAATACTCCAGAGAAAAACACAGCTTTGGCACAAACTCAACCAAAATCTCTGAAAGAGATTTAAAAGAGTTGTTTTTTATTTAAAGTTTCAAATATGTTCAAAAATGGAATGAGAGTACTCAGGGAAACCACTGGAAAATAAATGACAGCTATAGAAAAAATGAATTAGAAAGAGAACTCACAACTTGTCACAAGAGGTACAAAACCTTTCCCATGCAATAAATTCTTTCAAAACTAAAATGAACCAAATAAGAGCCAATGACTTCCTAAGAAAACAAGAAATATTAAAAAAAATACAGTAAGTAAAGTGGCACCTCCTACTTTCATTTTTAAAATTAAATTTTATTGCTGTCTTTTGTTTTTATATCACCTAAATTTCCCTTTGTGTGCATCTTTCCCCCTCATAGAGTTATCTCATATAACAAATTATTTTTAAGTGAACAATAGAGGAAGAGAAAAAAACAATAAAAGCTGATCAATAAATCAAAAAAAATTGACAATATATATGCCAAGAACCACACTTATGGCCAGTCCACCTCTGCAAAGGAGTGAAGGGGGTATCTTCTCACATCTCTTTTTTGAAACTAAGGCTGTTTTCTGTAATTTCACATTTATTTCCAACTATTTTGTGTTAACTGTTTTTTTTTCTTTTATATGGTTGTATTCATTGTGTATATTGTTTCCTTGGCTCAGCTTATTTCACTTTGCATGAGTTCATATAAATCTTTCCTTGCTTCTTTGGATTCATTATATTCATTGTTTCATTATATTCATTTATAATTTGTTTAGCCATTCCTCAATTTATGGAGTTTTTATGTACACCTTTGGAACATTCTCCTCAAGATAACCCTAGTAGTCATTCCTCAATACCCTTAAAACTGTGTTTCCTCTAGCATAAACTTCCTCTTGTTCTAGTTCAGTTGCTATTCAGGTATCATTAATAAGATTAGCTAACGTTCATATAGCATTCTAAGGCCTGCAAATCACTTTACGTATATTATCTCACATGATCTTTGTAACCCTGAAAAATAGAATCATTATTCCCATTTTATAACTGAGGAAACTGAGGCAGAGAATAGTTAAATGAGTTTACCTGGAATCACATAGCTAGTAAGTGTCTGAAGCAGAATTTGAGACCTGAATTTGAGACCCAGCCTTCCTGGTTCTAGGTAAAGCATTCCATCCACTGCCAGCTAGTCCCCTTCTTTGTTTTCGTCAGTGATTTTCCATTTCCTGTAGAATCACATCATATGCTATGATGATAGAGTCTGAATTGGTTGGTTCCACTGCTCTTGGTATTGAGCAAAACATATATAAATATATATACAAATATATGCACACAACATGCATATATACATATATGTGTATGTATAAATATGTATACACATGTACAAACAATACAAACATGACTTTTAAGGTATATATTGTGTATGTATGTATACATATATGTATTATAATATTTGCAGATCTTTTCCATCTTTCATTTATTTATCTTCCTTCCTATTTCATTTTTAAGTGCCCTTGAGATGTTTAAGATCTCCGACCAATCCTTCTTAAAACTGTTTCCTCCACTGCTTCATGCTGTTTTTTTTCCTAGTAGTGTTTATAATCTTTCACCATCTTAATTTTGTCTTATTTAGTTGAAACAGACATATGAGAAAGGTGACACAAACCTAAATTGTGATATTTGGTTCTTTGCCTAACAATCTTAGTTGTTGAAGGAGTCATTTAGTCTTTCTATCTAGTCAAATAATTGTTTTTAATGAAAAGTTGGACTTACTAGAAACATTAAAAATAATAGTGGTGTAGCGATAAGAGTTCAGCTTTGTAATTAGAAGGATCTTGGTTCAAGTGGACAAGTCACTCTCTAAGACTTCACTTCTCCAGAAATGTGCTATGATTCTTTGTAACAAAGAATAATGTTGTGCCTTGAGCAACAACAACAACAATGACAACAACAACAATAATAATAATAATAATTTGAAAACCACTATTACAATTTATAGATTAGTTGCCAATATATATTAACAGAGGAAATTTCCACTCCTAGAATTCCCTATGTTGATAAAATTAGAGGTATAGATTTGCTGATGATGATTTTAATACTGGTAATATTAGGTCCTTTTCTTTAAAAACAACTCCATTCACGTTTATAGCATGTCATGTGTTCTCTTGGAATCTAAAAAAGATGGGTAGAAAGCAATTGAAAATTTTCTTCAAATCTGCAACTCTGCCCAAAGCTCTTATCCACACTGGTGTTAGGCACTAAAGAATTGAAGAGATATAATATTGGGGAGTTAATAAGCTAGACTATGTCATAGGACCAATTGTCTTCCCACCTTAACTGCTTTCTTATCAAATGAACTTAAGCAAACTATCAGTTTCCCCATATTGTAAAATAGGTTCATAGCTTCAGTCTTTAGGATACTATTGATAGATGGTAAAATTTTGTTCACTGGAGATTGGGGCACTGGTTGATAATGACCTAGAGATGAAAGACTTTCCAACCCAATTATAGCCTCCTTTCCTATCCAGTTCTTCTCTGAATATATTTTTATTAATAAACCATACTTTCATGTATATTACAGGACCATACCAGGAATATAAAATGAACTAGGTACCTCTCCCAAATTGCTTATATATTTTATGACATTATTCATTGGTTTTGAATGGGTTTGTTTACAGAACTCTATGAATTCTGAAACTTTAAAAAAATGCAAGGGAGGAAATGACCTCATCAGTATTGTAATGAAATACAGAAAAACACACTTTAAAAGGATCTCATCTTTGTAGCCAAGATTATATTCCTTCCGCTTTTGAGTCAGTGAGACCAAGATTTTCAATGTTCCAAATAAGCAATATGATAACTTGGTAAGAGAAACTGCATGAGCCCAAAATGAAATCGCATCCAAATATGAAAACCAGTTTTGTCAGAGGAAGTTCAGTAATGGTAGTGAAGCACTTATTGCATTTTTTTAAACTCAGCCTCAGTTTTTTTTCACAAAATGGATTTTTAAAAGTATACAAGCATTTTATAGGCAATGAAATATGTTAGTCTGAAAGCACACTCAAGGTTACTATTAACTATGAGTCCCTTCCCTTAGATTGTTAGAAATTACAGAGTAATTTAAAAATAGAATATTTTGGTACATGTCATGATTTAACCTCTTAGATAGTGTTGCCTTGACTTAAAGTCTCTTTTTAATGAGTTCTGCACATCTATGGGTCCTCAAGTTATGAAAGAGTGAATATGTCTATCCACAAGTGCACTACATACTGAATAAGGAGGCATTTTAAATGGTAATATATGTAATGTGTACTTTAGAAATGCATCCTCTGATTAAAAAAAGATTATTTGAAGTGGATACTGATTAGACTACATAGGATAGCTTATTTATATTTTAGTCAAAACCATTAAAGTACCAACATGTACTGCATGCTACATAAAGCGTTATGTTGTATATGATGTTTTTTTTTCAGTCTTTTTTAGTCTTCAGAGTTGAACTTAGCTAATGTACAAAAGAAGGGAACCTGTGTTCAGATACACTTTTTACATTTGAAAAGTGGATAATGCTTTAATACATTAAAGGTGGTATTTGTATTTTGAAGGGAAAAAAGAATCACATATTGTCAGAATTGGAAAGACCTCAGGATCTACCTATCCTAACTCATACTTGGCTGAGAATCCCAGCCACAGCATCCAAATAGACACTTGGCCTTTGCTTAAAAGGACTCTGATGCCACTTAATTCTACATTACAAAGAGAACAGGAGGAGAGGAAAGAAAGAGGGAGGGGGGAAGAATGAGAAGGGGAAGAGGAGAGAGAAGAGAGGAAGAATACAGATGAAGGAGAGAGAAGACAGAGTAGAGAAGGAAGAGAAAGACAAGAGAGAGAAACAGAAATAGAGACAGACAAATGGATCAGAGAGAAAGGATTTGTACCACTGAAAGCCATTCCAGTCAATGCTCAAAGTCAAGAAGTATATGCCCTGGAATAAGCACAAGTTGGGAGACAAATCTGATATTGCTTCAGTTGACTCAATTCTTTCATATTTCACATAATATAAACATCTCACCACACTGAATGTGATTCTATAATTTTCTCTACATTATACCCACAGTCTGTTGATGCTGCTTAACCTGGTCAAGTAAATGTGAGGAGCATCCTTAGTGGTCCTTCAGAGCATTCTCAGTTAACTAGAATGCTCCTGTTTTGTTCCCTTTGATTTTTTTGTGTCTTCTCTTGCTTCAAGGTGAAGCAGGAAAATGGTGCAGTTACATGGTGGTGATATAATCAGCCTTTAATATAATCACATTTATGCATGAAACTCTTTTAGGAGTATTTTTTCCTAATCATGTTTCCTGCCAGTTCTAAATCTATTCCTGGTTTGTTTGTTTGTTTGTTTTTTAATATTCTATCTAAATAGGAATTCTGGTCATTACTCCTCTTCTGATCAATAGCTTAGCTAGACATTGTAAAAAAAAATAAAATTTGCATTAATTAATTGGATGGCCACCATCTCAGATCCATCTGAAACAGACTATCTTATTTTAAAGACATCTTAGTCTCTCTCTTTTTTTTACACAAAATTTATTTTAAAATATTGGATTAAATGTTATGAATTATTTAAGGGATTTTCACAGTTAATTTTAATAATTGCATATATGTACATACATACCTATGCACACGTGTGTGTTTGTGTGTGTGTATGTGTGTGTAACTAGATACAAAATCTTTAGATGTTAGGAATTAGCATGGAGAGCATCTGAGTCTTGGAACTACTCAAAGAGTACTGAAGTCCTGTTGGAATTTGTGTTCTTGGTATCAAGTTTATGACCAAAGTCTTTGTTTCAGTCCCATAGAGGTTCTGGACACAGGAGTTCCTATCAGAGATGATCCACTAAGAAATATGAGAGGCATGTGATGCCAACAAAGCAACTAAATTCATAGTGCCTGGTAAAGGTAATAAGAAGAAGCTGATGATGCCCCAATAAGAGTTTCCAGATGGCTACTTTCCCAGATGTGAAGCAAAAAAGTCTTGTATTGCTCACTTAGCTCTTCTCTGCTCAGCATCTATTTTTATGTCTGTGGGTCCTTATTAAAGAATGCTGCAGAGACATTTGAAGTCACACAAGAATGACTTTTATTATTTTAATTCATTCACCAAATAGCTATTGACCACCTTCTGTCTGCTGCAAACTGCACTAGTGAAATTTGGGAAAGAGAAAAAGAAACAAGATAGAGCTCAAGTTCATGGTTTGAAGTAGCTTATGGTCTTGTTGGAGAGACCAAGCTCGTATGCCATATGCAGAGAAAGTCATAAAATGCAGAGTCAGAATTTAGAAAATCAGAATTGTACCACAAATAGGTTAGCTTGGTCTTTTGGGGAGAAGTAAGGTATATGGTTATAACAGGTAAAGAAATTGGAGGAACTAATATAAGTCCTTGAATTCAAGGTAGAAAAGTTTCAATAAGAAATAGGAATAATACAACTGCTTCTACAGAGCAATGCCATTACTTACATTGAATTTCAATACACCCTGAATTCTTTGGCAGATTCTACAGCTAGGGAAATTGGTAGATAGAGCAGACTTCTTTGGAGCCTACTAACATGACGTTTCTTCATAAAGTTGAAAAGATGCACTAAGGGTGAACCTATAGGGTAGAGATTCTTAACCTAGGGACTCTGAATTCATTTGATTGATTTTATTTAATATTTTGATAACTATATTTCATTATAATTGGTTTCCTTTTTGATCCTGTGCAATCTATTTTATACATTTAAAAACATTATTCTGAAAAGAACTCACTGACTTCACCAGACAACCAAAGAAGACCAGTATATACACACACAGAAAGGTCAAGAATCTCTACTAAAGGGGTTGGTTTCAGCTTATCCTGGTTGCTTTGATTTTGAGGGGAGATATGGGATATAGTGGATGGTTGTTTTTGATGATGGAGTAGGGCAGGGATAGCAACAAGGAAACTCCATCAAAGTATTTATTATCAATGTATTGATCAGTAGCTACTTTCGATTTCCATGCATGTTCATACTTCTTCCTACTCATCTCCATACTTGGATGTTCTTCATGCTGCAAGGAAGCAGACATGGCTTTCCACTGTAACATATGTCTACCAGATAAGATATTAAGATTTACCAATAAGTGGCATTTCACTGATTGATTGAATCTGCTGTGTATATTTTATGTCACCATACCAGCCAGAGGAAGTACAATGTAAGGTGGATTAAAGAAAAAACACCCAATAGCCAACATAATGATACTTTGCAAATAAGAGGATTTAACAAATAATTCGCAAAACATAGCTGTTGGGCATTTGAAGATGTGTTCCCAAAGGGTTACGATAAGTATGCCTTGTTCAGCTTGGCAATGTGAATTTTCTTCTACCCAATGTGGCAAAGTCTGACTTCATTATACACTTGCTATTTCTAGTGAATTGAAAAGAAGTTTCAGGGATGTGTCACCATTATTAATCACTGTCTCTATTGTCAAAAGCTATTTGCAGATATTTTATCCTATTCCATCTAAAAATTATTCTGATGTATTTATGGTTTGCTTCTTTTTTTTGGTTCTGTAATTTGGTACATGAAAATGGCATGGTACAAATCAGTGAATAGCAAAAGCAATAATTTGCCCATACAAATTAGACTCTGATGTACTATTCTCTAATGCCTCTCATATTAGGCTTCTTGGCTACTACTGCGGATTTTTTGAGATGTGCGAAGAAAATTGCAGCTATTTAAAATAACCTGCAGAAGGAGAATGATAGGCAATATCCAGCCTGCCTTATCCTTTTACATTTCAGCAGCCTCGTTGCCAAGGAAACCACTTGGGACTTTAGGGAAATTTGTGGATATTTAAAATGGTATGTGCCTCTACATAGATGCTCACATGCCTAGTCCATATTACAAAATGCAAAAGCTTTCAGCACTGCAGTATTAAGTTTGGAATTTCAATGCTTGCAGTTGGGAAATGCAAAAGACATTGGTTTATTCATCTAAATTTCAAAGTCTAGGATATATGTGCATATATATGTATATATACATATATATACATTTGTCTATATATGCATATATGTATATATGTGTATATGTATATTGTATATATGTCTATATTTATTTATTGGTGTGTGTATATATGTGTGTGTATGACTACTAGTTAGGCAGAGCTATTTAAGAAAGAACAACAACCTGATATAAGCTTGATGAGTAAACATTGCAATATAAACTTCACACTTTCTATTTGTATTTTTCAATTTGCCATTAGCATTGCTTCTCCATTTGGCAATTAATTCCCTAGATGCATTTCAGTTTATAGAAGGTAATAGGGAAAGCAAATGGGCTCTCTGCTGAGACTCTACTAGAAATGATCTAGATACCATAGTAGCAGAGCTATGAAACTCACAGCCATTGATTCTGCAGCTTAAGCATGAACAATTAAAAAACTAAAAGGTGGTGGCTTTCTAATAAGGGTCTGGCACATAGTAAGCACTTGGTAATACTTCCAATGGACTGACTGAATGGCTAGATTTCTGAATCCCCTGATTTTAATCCCGAACAGTCTGTGTGCTCCATCCATCACACATCTTGACTGCGGATGTGCTCAGAAAGACCTGGCCGCAGGAGAGGAAGAGTTTGTAAAGAAGGCCCTGCAAGAAATATTGTGAAACATAATATGGCCAATTTTCCAACCCATGCATCAGAGACTGGATAATCATAGACCTTTGGAGAGTTATTTTGTCTGAGTGGAAATCTCAATAGCTTCCCAGCCCTAAGTTGGGAGCTGCTTGGATCTGCTTACATTTCTTCTCCTTTAGTATCTATCTGGGTACTTAGGAACCTTCTATATCATGCCCCCCCTGCAACATACCCCAGAGTACTCCTCAAAGAATAATCCCCCCACTCTGTTATTATAAAGAAAGACAACAAGTCAGAGAGTTTGGAGAGATGGCCGTGAAGTTAGGAATATCTGGGTTTAGGTCCCGCACTTGACACACACTGGTTGTATGACCCTGGGCATGCCCCTTAATTTCTCAGTGCCCCAGACAACTCCCTAAGACTATAAAATCACAGAGCAGTTGCTGTTCAGAGGGAGTTTCTTCGTTAGGAATCCCCTATGATGAAATAACAGTTAAGTCCAGTTAAAAATGCTTTTCTAGAAATCTATAGGCTCTCCAACCTAGGTGCAGAAGAGAACCAGTGTAAGGTCATGAGAGAAACACTGGGTGTAGAGTAAGAGGCCCTGGATTTGAATCTGGTTTCTGCTCCTTACTATCTCTATGACCAAGGACATTTAAACCCTGGACCTCAATTTCTTCATCTGTGAAATGAGAAGATTGCATAAGATGACCTCAAAAATTTTTTCCCACTTGGAATCCTGAGATTCCTTGTCATCTGTAGATTTTTTGGCTATAAATCAACGATTGTTTTCCCTGCTTTTTTTGAGGTGTGGGCAATCAGCAAGTGCCAAA
Source organism: Vombatus ursinus (assembly GCF_900497805.2). Lineage (NCBI taxonomy): Eukaryota > Metazoa > Chordata > Mammalia > Diprotodontia > Vombatidae > Vombatus > Vombatus ursinus. The sequence goes on from NW_020954590.1 coordinate 99,288,381, forward strand.
ATCCATGAGCATTTATAGTAAGTTCCTGTGATAGGAACTGGGGATAATACAGAGTTAAAATGAGGCAAAGTTCTTGTCTTCATGGAGCTTATGGTTCCCTAAGAAACTAAGGATAGGGACTGGACCTGTTATTTCACTGATATAGAGAACTGTTTTACCAATGTAGTCCATCACCTTCTTTCATAGACTGAAAGAGGCACCTGGGGCACTTGGTGGTTAAGTGACTTACCCAGAGCCAAGACCAGATCTCTACCCACTCTGCCCCATTGGCATTCTAGAATAAGAAACACATATTTTGTACCATACACAATAAGAGACACTAAATGTTTTAGATCCAAAATAAAATGGCATTTAAAAGTCTAAGGGAGAAGGTTGTTACTGACAGAGGGAATCAGGGAAACATCTGTGGAGAAGGTGATATTTGAGTTGATCTTACAAGGCTGGGCGAAATAGATGAAGGAAGATATTAACATTTTCAGAAACAATGTGAGTAAATTCTAAGGGCTGGAAAAATGCAGACCCTGTTGAAAAGACCAAGAATAGTCTATTGTGACTGAAATGTGGTTTGTGAAGAGAATAATACGATATATAACCCTAGACAAGTAAAGTGGCAATCTGTTGGAGAGGCTTTTCAATTTTACTCAGTAGACAGTTATATAGCATTGACATATTTGAGTACCTGACCAATAGCATGACCAGGGCTATGTCTGTAGGAGTTTATTCTGGCAGCAGCATGAACGATGGCTTTTGGAAGAGAGAGAATGAAGGTGAAAAATACGTTAGGATGCTTCCAGATGATTTGTAATGAGGACTACACTAGAGGGTGGTCATGGGAATAGAAAGGAGATTGAAGCAAGAGATGTTGCAGATAAGATGTTGCCTTGCCTTAGACAGGACTTGGTGACTGATTAAATATGAGAAGAGAAGCAAGGAAAAAAAATTCAAGTTTCAAACATGGGAGACAAAGTAAATTAGGGTACCATTGAACAGAAATAGTGAAATTAAAAGCAGGAAGAGGAAGAAGAAGAAGAAGAAGAAGAAGAAGAAGAAGAAGAAGAAGAAGAAAACAAGCCTGGCTTGTTGGATTAGGTGAGTTTCAAGCTCAGAAAAGGGGTTTTAAATGATGACTTATGCCTATTACAGCTCCCCTGGGATTGGCCTTTAGAATTCATTGGAGTCTGAAGAGGATGATGTGGCAAGACAGTATCAGAAGCATACTTGCTCCATTTCTTCTATAGTAAAAGTCAAGAATTCTTTGGTTTGTTCTGCTGATACTATAGAAGATGTACCACCAAATACATACTTAGTTCATCAGTACTGTGTGTGCTTTTATGAAACAGTCAGTGACCTGGCTACTGTTCTTACTTTAGCCTATAGACTACACTGTAGCCGATAGCACTAAGAATTATAGTTGTGTGAGTGTGAAGGATGGGGATGCAGAAGTAAGATGGTGCTAAAAGGATGATTCAAATTCCTTAGATGTTAACAGAACCTGTGTATGTGTCCTTTACTACCTGTGTAGTCATACGCAAACCAATCTCTTTAAGTCTTACTTTCTTCATCTGTAAAATGGGTACAATAATCCTTATGCTTCTTCACAGCTTTGTTGTATGTAAGAAAAATATTTGGCAGACATTAGCACACTATATAAATATGCATTGTTTTCAAAATTATCATCAATATTATTGTGTTTTGTCTGGTAATTTTTATTAGTCATTGTCTCTACTTCTTAATTCATCTGGGGTTGAATAGGGCAATAGCATTGGATCTAGATTATGCTGACAGTTATAATTGTCAAGATTGAGACTTAGAGGAGACTGGCTCTTGCAGCTACTGGTGACCTCTTCCTTGAATGAGTTTCATATGCTTAGTTCAGAGTGAAAGGCTTCATTCACTGGCTTAGTATAGGGTTGACTTATCCATGTTCTTTGGAGAATTGGGTTCTATTTCATAATCTTGCTATATGTGCTCTGAAGGTTTTACCAAGGCATTCTCGGTTTAAAAAAAAGGTTATATTAATGGAACTTTTGGCAGGTCTTTGGTCTGTGATGAAGCTTGGCTCATGGACTTTTTTCTAGTATGACCTTTTCTAATACACCATTTTACATGGCAATAATTTGGAATAGAACAGAAGAATCAACTGGCCATGATTGGTACAAATAATAGAAGCTTTATTCATAGTTGTCTTGTATTGGATAAGAAATTTTTTTAAAAGCATTTCATTTTTTGTGTTTTTGTAAACCTATTTTATCCAATAAGGTAAACTGATCACATCATTCATAGGAATAGTCTCAGGAAGCTCCAGTAGTTCCCTATTGCTTCTAGGATAAAAATAGAAAATCTACTGTTTAGCTTTTAAAGCCCTTCACATCCTGGAACTTACCTTATCTTTCTAACCTCACTATAAATTATTCTCCTTTTCCTTTATACTCTATGCAGGCTCATATATGCCTGTGATGCCACAACATGCTTCCTATTGGAGTTAAAAATCTCAACATTTCTTTGGTAGCACAAGGGCTCCATATGAGACTGTCTTTTACCTTGGCCTCAATTTCCTTGGGTATTCATGCCCCTGCCTTTACTATTACCTGTTTTCTTCTTACCCAGATCTCTTTTCAGACAGGTAAATAGCTTTCCAAATTTCTGTTACTCTGCTGGCATACAAGTATTGTTGATGTTTTCTACAGTTTTTACTATATGTGTTTATATCATAAAAAGGCCTTGAGCATGTTGTTGTTCCCCTTGTTGAAGAATTTATGGAACGTGGATAATATTCATACAACTGGAGAAGGCGTAGACGGTTATAATCTAACCAGTGGATCAGAGTACCTGACCCTGACCTGATGGAGTCATAGATTCATTAAAATATTTAAGTATACACCTACAAGGGAACAGAGGTTTGAAATTAATTCAAGTGGGGGAATGTTACAATTTTAGACGTCTTCCAACCAAACCTCAGTTTCCATAAATTTTAAGTGGATATAGAGTTCTTAGCTCCTTCCAATTGTTCTTATCTCTTTTGAATTCACTAACTCATTCTTTAACTCTTGCCCCAAAAGTCAGTTACCATGATTTTAATTACATGGGGCCTAACTTAATCTCTAAGGTGTCTAGCCTAAAGCAGGTTTTGGCGGCCAAAGATATTGCCATGCTCAAACTCTTCTAGAATCTTTTTTTGTTTGTTTGATCTCTGGTTATGGGGTCCATGACTCAGGAAAAACACACTCTTATCTTCCCAAAGCATTTTAACACATGATTAATTTGAAAGTTGGAGAAGCTTCAGTGACACATCTCATCCAACCCATATACAAAAGAAATTCTTATTATGACATTTCTGACAAGTGGTCATCCCAACTCTGAAGACCTTAAAGAAGGAGAAACTCATCTATTCTCAAATCAACTTATTATACTTTTTAACAGTTTTAAACATTATTGATTTTTTTTCTAACATCAAGCCTAAATTGCTTCTTTGTTATTTCTGCCATTGCTCCCAATTCTGCCTTCTGGGGCCAAACAGAACAAATATAACCTTTCCTTTACACAACAGCCTTTCAAATACTTGAATAAAATTTCCATGTCATTTCTGAGGCTTCATTTATACAACTTAAGCTTTCCAAGTTCCTTCAAATGATTTTCAGTAGACTTGGACTCAAGATACTTTGTTACTGCTTGTTGTTGGCGATATGCAAGTGAATTGGATTTAAGTGACAGAAGGCTGCCACCAGCCTCATTTTCTCCTCCAGAGCTGTCTGGGTCCAGTGGCCAGATATTGATCAAAACAACTGGAGATGGCCCAGGATGTACTGGGATACCTTGGCCTGTTCAAGTGAAGGTCTTTAGCAGGTCTCAGTTTGACTGATTTTAACTTTCTTAGCACAATCATATGCTATTATTGTTTAATGTTTGCTGATTGGCTGATTACCCTCTTCCAGACAGTCTTCAACTTATTTTATATTATGTTGTTACTATGTTTAGGTCCTTTTCTACTGATCTTCTTCACCTCTCCTGGAAGTTTTTATGGTTCCAGGATCTTGGAAGTTCTAAACTTACTCTTGGATTCCTGGAGGAAAAAAGGTCTTCAACATATGGCACCAAAGATTCCTCTATTGAGATTCACTGTTCCTGAAAGGTCTCAATGGTGTCAATCCCTGGAAACATTGTCTCACTCTGGATGAGCCGCTTTGTCTGAGGGAAGTTTGCTAGCTATGCAATAAGATAGGCTGTCTTTTTAGTAAAATGTATATCCTTCATTTATTCTAGAATAGCATCTGACCTCACTCCTATGGTGCTAATAGTAATATATTAAAAAATAATGCTTTCTCTGGAGTTTGAGGATCTTTGTTCAGATTTGACTTCTGGTGGGGAGAAAATTCTGGGAAAATGGTGGAGTAGGTCAGAAAATTCCAAGCTCTCCAGATTTCCCCCACAAACAAAACAAAATAGTGCCTCAGGGTGAACGCAGAGCAGTAAAAATAAACAAAAGTAGGGGCAGAACTGTAATCCTCCTGGGATAATCTGGAGAAGAGCCAAAGAAAAATCTCAGGAAGGAGGTTTGGTCCCTGTGAAGTTCAAACACTTCCAGGTTAGTTCCCGGAAATAGCAAGCAGTGAGTCTTGGGGCTGGCTGGATTGGGAGGTAGCCTCAGCCCCAGCCACAGGAATTTTTACCTCCCAGACAGCATGAGGAGTCAGACATCTGAGCAGCAGAAGATTGAGGGATTCTCTGCTGATAAGGGATACCGGGTCCAGCTGTGCTGCAGAGTTGCCGCCCTGGGTAAGGAGGAACCAGCACATGCCAGGTGATTGCAGAAGCAGTGGCATGGAGATACTGCTGGCTGTGGGGACTTACAAGAGGGAGGAATTCTTGGACAGAGGGGAGAACTGAAGGAGCATCTGAGGCCAGAGGCACCATCCCCTATATTGCAGGACTACAAGTGGTTACAATGAGTTGCTATAAATTAAAAAAAAAAATGAACAGGCAAAGGAGAAATAACCCAACCATAGGAAGTTACTATGGAAATAGAGAAGACTGGGGTTCATCTTTGGAGAAGGATACTGAAGCAAAAAAAAAAAAAGCCTCTCCTACCCCAAAGAATAATGTCAAATGGTCACCTGCCTAAAAAGAATTCATAAAAGAACTTTAAAAAGACTTTATAACTCAAATGAAAGAGATTGAGGGAAAAAATTTAAAAAATAAGAACAATCCCAGAAAAACAAGAAGATTATAGAAAGAAAGTTATCAACTAGAAAAGGAGAGCCAGAGTCTTAAGAAAGAAAATTGACTCCTTGAAAATTAGAATTGGGCAAGGGGAAACCAAGAAATTATGAGACCAAAAATAATAAAATGAAATAGAAAGAATGAAAAAAAAATAGAATAGAATGTGAAACATCTCACAAGAAAAACAACTGGTCTAGAGAACAGATAAAGAAGAAAAAAATATAAGAATAATCAGACTACCTGAAAGCCATGATAAAAAAAAGAATCTTGGCACAATAATACAAGAAATAATTAAAGAAAATTGTCCTAAAGTCTTAGAACAAGAGGGTAAAATAGAAATAGAAAAGTTGAAATAGAAAAAAATCACCAATCACCACCTGAAAGAGATCTTACAAGGAAAACCTACAGGATATCATAGCTAAATTCTGAAACTGCCAACTCAAGGAGAAATTATTATGAGAAACAAGGAAAAAAAACTCAAATATGGCAGAGCCAAAATTAGAAACACACAAGACTTATCAAAGGCTACCCTAAAAGACCAAAGGTCTTGAAACATTATATATCAAATAGCAAAAGAACTGTGGTTGCAGTCAAAAATATCATACCCAGCAAAATTAACTATAATCCTGAATGAAAAAAAAGAATATTCAATGAACTGACAGACTTTCAGGATTTTGTTGCAAAAAGACCTGAACTAAATAGAAAATTTAACATATAAGATCCAAGAGAAATTTAAGGTAAGTATCAAAGACTAGTTACAAGGGACTCAATAAGGACAGACTGTTTACTTTTTATACAATGAAATACAAACTGTATGTCCAAGATAGTAATTAATAATTCGTCAGTTTGAAAGAAAGATTGGGGTAGAGCTGAGTATGATGTGATTCTAAAAAGTAATACCATTTAGGAAGAGGTAAACAGAGTGATTATCTTATACAAATGGAATGCAAGAGGAAGAACTGACACTAGATGGGGAAGAGGAGGGCTGGTAGTTCTGGAACCCTACTCTCAATGGGAATGGGTTAAAGAGGGAACAATACTTACATATCTAGAAGGCTGTAAAAGTCTTCTAAATTCAGAAAGAAATGAAAGGCTAAGGTAATGGGAGGAAGGATAAGGGAGGGATTTCTAGAAGGAACATTACTCACATCACATCTGGGTTAAAGAGAGAACAATATATATGTTTAGAAGGGAATAAAAGTCTTCTAAATTTATAAGGAAATAAGAGGGCAAGGGAATAGGATGTGGGGTATAGATAGGTCTTTAATGGGAATGGGATAAAGAGGGAACAACATTATATATATATATATTATATTTTCTATAAATATACATATATATTTGGAAGTCTATAAAAGTCTTCTAAATTCAGATAGAAACAAGGGGGCAAGGGGAAAGGGTTGTGGGGGGAGAGGATAAGGGAAGGATCTTTGGAAGGGGTGGTAGATGAAGTAAGAAGAGGGCAAGGTAGCAGATAGAAGTAAAGCAGAGGAGTCAGGAGGGTTAGGAAATAAGATCCATATACAAACATAAAATAAAGATAAGGAGTAGAATTAATTAGGGAAAAAAGCAGGGGTAGTAATCATGATTTCAGACAGAGTTAAAGCTAAAATATATTTAATCAAAAGAGAAAAATAGGGAAACTATGCTATATGTTAGCCATATTAATCAATGTTGTTTTAGACCATTTAAAATAACTAGACACTATAAAGTTGGAATATTGCTGTGGTGTAGGAAATGATGAACTGGTAGATTTAGAAAAATATGGAAAGATTTGGACTTAGGAAGGAAGATATTATCCACCTTCAGAGAAACAGAAGACAAACAAATATAGTATGGTCTTTTATAGATGTATATGAATATATATGTATATATACGTATGTGTATGGTTATAGATATCTATATATGTGTGTGTATATATGTATTATATATGTTAATATGCATATATATACACATATGTACATGTATATTATATATATATTCACACTTAATTGTGGCCTTCTTGGGGGAGGAGGAGGGAGGAAGGAGGAAAAAAGAACAAAGTAAAAAGTGCACAGCAAAGAACAAAATAAAACCTACAAGGAAGCAAAGAAAAGATGGACAGCTCTGAACACAATGTGTAGTATTCATTATATAAGCTCTCTTGAAATGGAAATTTATTGTTTTATATTTTGAATCCTCTCATGTTCTGCTGTGCACATGACAAATTTTTTTCTTTTCTTATTTTGTATTTGTTTTAGTATTTAAGTTTATTTTTTCTTTTCTTATTTTGTATTTAAGTTTAAAATTTTTAAAAATTACCCAAAAAAAAATCATTTGACTTCTGATGGATACTATCTGTGCAACCTAGGGCAAGTCACTTCCATGTGTCTCAGTTTCCTCATCTGTAAAATAAGAGGGTTGGATCGGGGGGGGCGGTTCCTGAGTTCTATTCCAGCTCCAGACTATGATCTTTCTTCACATCTCATTGGTCCCCTAAGCTTTCCTGAATTACAAGCACTCCCTCCAAAAGTTGGGAACAAACTTACCTTCTTTTCCTATGTCAAAGTCTACCTCCCCTCTTGAGATCATAAATTCCTGTCGCATCTCTAAGGGATTCCTCTAGCTCTCAGCTCATTTACAGATCTGAACCGACCAATAGGTACTAAGGCTAATGATTGATCACAGTTATAATCTCAATATGAGTCAACAATATCTTATGGCAGCTAAAAACAAAAACAAAAAAGTTAATATGATCTTAGACTACATTAATAGAAATATAATGTCCAGAGAAAGAATGATAATATTCTCATTCTAAGTACAATGGTAGTGTCAGAAAGAACACAAATAGTATGAAGTCCAGAAGACAGTGACCATGAAAGTGAAGGAATTAAAAATCTTTTCATGTAAGTATTGATTGCAAGAGGGAAAAAATAAAAGGAATTTTATACTTAGTAGGTAGGGAGATCCCCATCAATAGAGGTATTCAAACAAAGATTGGATGACACTCATTAATGATTTTACAATTAAATATTGATTCATGCTTCATATAAGAGTTAAACCAATTTTCTCTGATATATCTTGCAAAGTGAAAATTCTTTTATCGATTAACAACTCATTCATTGCCAAACACAAGGCCTAGCACATAGTAGGTGCTTAATAAATATTAACTGATTTAGAACTTGGATTACCATCACTGCCCATTTCCCCAAATTCTATGTTTATGACTCCATCATTCATGTACCCTAAAAGGAAATATTTTTCCTAGAATTCCATCATTGAAATTTTACCAAATCAAAATGCTTGAAACATAGTGCCTTAATAATATACAATGTCCACCACCAAAAACAAAAGGGACATTCTATCACAATGATTTAAGTATTATTGTTTGTTTTTGCAGAATATTCTATTAAGTACTATTAGAGGAGGGGAATACAAAAGAAAGAATACAGAGTGCTTTTCCAGAAAAGCCAAGAGATCAATAATACAGTTATTATGATCCCCATATTACAGATGAGGAAAACGAGGTTCAGACAAGCTAAGTGACTTAACATAATTCACAGTTAGCAGTTGTTTTTCAGTCATGTCCAACTCTTCCTGACCCCACTTGGTGTTTTCTTGGCAAAGATACTGGAGTGTTTCGCCATTTCCTTCTCCCTATCATTTTATAGGTGATGAACTGAGGCAAACAGAGTTAAATGAGTTACACAGGTTACACAGAAACTCATGAAGAGGAGCGTCCTTCATCTGTGGCAGCTAGGTGGTGCAGTGTATAAAGTGCCAGGCTTGCAGTCAGGAAGAATTAAGTTCAAATCCAGCCTCAGACATTTACTAGCTCTGTAACCCTCAGCAAGTCACTTAACCCCATTTGCCTCAGTTTCCTCATCCAAAAAAGGAGCTGGAGAAGAAAATGGCAGACCCCTCCAGTATCTTTGCCAAACAAACGAACAAAAACAAATGTGGTCAGGAAGACTCTGACACTATAGAGGAGCTTACAATCTGGTTAAGAAGTGGAAACAAAGAAAAATTGACCTAAGTATGGCTACAAAACAATATAGTAGCAGATATGTAATAAAATGGAACAAATTAACTGCATACATACTGAAGAAATATTTAGTAAGGTCATGATTAGATTCAGATGAAGTTGATTTTAGCAAAGTTTCTGAAGGAGAAAAAAATGTTTTGAAAACAGTGTGAGGTAGTGAGGAGGGAAGTCCATTATCACAAAATAACAGAATATCAGAGCAGGCAGAGACCTCAGAGGTCATCTAGCCCATTCTACACCTGAACAAAAGTCTTCACAAAAGTATCTGTGATCATCTATTGCTTGACAACCTTCTCCCCACCCCCTTGAGGAGGGACCTTCTATATCCAGAGACAGTTCATTCCACTTAATCCTTTCAACTTCCACACAAGTTCTCTAGTTTTGTCCTCTGGGGCCAAGGAGAACAACTCTAATTTTTTTTTTTCTATCTAGGATCACAATAAAAAAGAAAGAAAAAAGAAGGAAGGGAGGGAGGAAGGGAGGGAGAGAGGAAGGAAGAAAAAAAAGGAAGAGAGAGTGAAAGAGAAAGAAAGAAAGAAAAAAGGAAAAAAGAAAAAGAAAGAAAAAAGGGAAAAAATAAAGGAAGGAAGGAAGGAAGGAACTATCATGTTCCCCTTTAGTCTTATCCTTTCTAGGCTAAATATCCATGTTTTTTAATCAAATCTTTGTGTGACTTAATCTTTCAGCTCTTCACTATTTGGTCTCCTTGAGATCAGGTGCTCCACAGCTTATCAACACTTTTCCTAAAATGTGGAGCCCAGAACTGAACACAGTTCTGTAGATGGGGCCTGAAGGGCATAAGGAATAAAGCAGGATTTTCAACTCCCCAGCCTTGTACCCCATGCCTAAAATTATATAAGTTTATTTGCACACTGTGACACATAACGGGCTTATAATCCACTTAAACCTACAGATAATTTTTTACCACCACCATCACCACCACCCCACCCCACCCCCAGCCCCACTTTTTGGTTCAGCAAATTTGTTTTTCCTTGACTAAAGAAGGTGCAAAGAGAATGCTATGTGCTTTGACATCAAAATAGAAATGAATAAATCCAATTATAAAGAAATTTATCATATTTGTCAATATTCCATTGTTTTTTTTTTCTTCAGTTGCCTTTAGAATCTGTGCCATGGATGGGATAATATAGGACACAACTATTGATAAAAAACACATGTTTCTTCTGTGTTCAATTCAGGAAACCTGAGGCCTGTAGCAGTTTTGCCACAGACTTATTTGGCATTTAGCAAGTTCCTTAACCTCTTAATTTCTTATAAAATTAAGATAATAACCTGAATCACCTCTCCCTTCTCCCCCCCCCAGACAAACACACAAACCCACTTATTATTTAACATTTTTAGGGTTGAGTTTATATTTATTAAATACTTGAGGTACTCTGATGAAAGGCTCCCCCCCATGCTTGGTTTGCAACAGAAAAACCATGGATAAATCATATCAAATCCATAAAATTTGGATAGTTTGATTTGCCATAGCTCATGCTTTTGGCTAAGTCACTTGGCTAGGAGCCAATTTTATAAGTTCCTCTGTTTTCCTGACTTTAAAATGTTCTGCAGTGAATCTGGCTTACTCAGTATATAGCCCTATATTTTCTTCACTGAAAAATCAAGGCAAATACAATGCACAAATAATTCCAAAAATTCCAGTTATACAAAATTATGGAAGATGGAAGTGTAGTATGGGAAATCCTCTAAAGTTAAAAATCCAAAATTTCACTTATAATTTGTTGTAGGATTATTTTTATATTCATTTATTCTAAAATTATAATTGGGTTGGATAAAATTCACTAAGATTGAGAAGCCTAGGAACTTGCAGAAGGGTAAGGAAAGCTAGATGGCACTGAGGATAGAGCACTGGGCTTGCAATTGGGATAATTCATCTTCATGAGTACAAATCTGACCCCACACACTTACTAACTATGTGACCCTGGGCAAGTTACTTAACCCTGTTTGCCTGAGTTTCCTCATCTGTAAAATGAACTGGAGAAGGAAATGGTAAGCCACTCCACTACCTTTTCCAAGGAAAACCATAAATGGGGTTAGACAAGAGTCAAACATGACTGCAATGACTCAACAACAATAAGGGAAGTTAGTCTGAAATTTTAAATATATAAAAAGGTGGGCAAATCATAGGAAGATGACTGAGAATTTATCAGAGGCTCCTTATGTAAAGTTGTGAGATATACTTTTTTTATTTTTTGTATCAGTCAGAAATGATTGAGTAATGCTCCACCTTCACAATCACCATTATCATCCAAGATTAAAAGGTAATAGATTTAGAAGCAGAGGAACCTTAGAGAAAAATCAAATATAGCTCCCTAATTTTATGAAGAACTGAGGCCCAGAAAGTTTACTTGAGTTGTCCAAGGTCACACAGGTAATATGTGGCTATAAGAACATAACAGTGGGCTAAACAAATGGGCTACATGGGGATAAAGTTCCTGCCCTTTAGGTTTAATTCTGTAATTTCTTATATTAATTTTAAGACACTTAATAGGTCTCTGAAGGAAAAAAAAAGTGAATTTACTGAAATCTCTTATAAGGGAAGAATAGTGAACATAGTTTTTAAGTCTAATCTCTCTGTCTCTCTCTGTCTCTCTGTCTCTCTCTCTCTCTCTCTCTCTCTCCTTTCTATTTCTCTCTCCTCTCTCTCTGATGAAATGGACATTTTGAGTACTAGTATTTCATCTGTACTGCCAAGGAAATCTGACAACATTATTATTGCTTTGTGCAGAATGGAGAGAGAACAACCTTAAATTTCTAACCACCTTGTTCTAATATATATTTGGATCATTTGGTACCAGGAAAAACAATTGTACTGTTACTCAAAAATTCACCTCCTTGTTTTAAATAAGAAGGAAGATGTGGGTTTCACTTCAGCTGTAATATTCCTACCATAGCCATTAAGAAAATGTTTAATAGCATCAAAAACTTTCAATTAAGCCCCTTTAACAACTGAAAAGGGTGTCTTGCATTTCAATTTGCCTGGGGTTTCTATTTCATTTATTACAGCAAAAGAGTATTCCATCACACTTATATACTGTAACTTATTCAACTATTCCCCAAAATAAGATCACTTCCATTCTTTGCTGCCTCAAAAAGATCTGTTATTAATATTTTTTGTACAAATGGGCCTTTTCATCTTTCTTTGATATCTTTTTTAGTGTAGATCTAGTAGTGGTATCATTTGATAATGTATTGTTTTGTAGTTTTGGGAGACGTGGTTTCAAATTGCTATCCAAAATAACTGGACCAGTTTACATCTCCACCAACAGTACATGGAAGTACCTGCTTTGCCAGAGCCCCTCCAGCATTTTTCATTTTCCATTTTCATTAACTTTTCCAATCTGGTGTGTGTGAGATAAAATTTTCAATTTTAATTTTTTCTAATTGTTGGTGATTTAGAACATTTTTATATGGCTATTAGTAGCTTGTATTTCTTCTTCTGAGATCGAAGGATCTAGCACAATGCTTGGCACATACATAGCAAGGGCTTAATAGATCCTTGTTGAATTGAATTAAATTGAATGAACATGCTCATGAATCTATCCCATGGAATTGACCAGTTGATTGTTCTCGCTTTTTTGCATGTATCTTTCTGGACTTTAATTCTGGCCCATCTGATACACAGAACCTGCCTCTCTTCCTCTCCTATACCCTTGTAGCCTTCAGCCTATCAGTGTGTTTGGTCTGGAATTAGGATGGCAATGTATTCTATGGAACAGAAAACAGATCTCTCCACCTGCTTCTAGCAGCTAATGCCAAACTGCATTTAAGATGCATCTGTCCTATTTCATCTTCCTACAACCCCTCACCCATCCAGACATATTTCTCCATTTTTCATCTGTTCGAATTGACTTAAAGGGACAGGAATGAAGTGGGAAGTCTTCAGAGATATACGTCTGTCATTAGTTATGGACAGGAAACATAAAGCATTTGGAATGAGAAGTTTGGTTACATATGACATGTAGCATAGGAAAAAAATATTACTTGCAACTTCTTTTGGTGACTCTGGAGATACAGCATTCTGTTGATCAAAAATGTCTTCTGTATGTCCAACCCAAATCCCTTCCTTTGAATATGAGCATTTAAATTGTCCTTCACAGGAACAGAAAACAACTGAACAGTATCCCTCATGAAAAATCTTTACCTGCTTAAAGATGGAAACCCAATTTCCCCTTAACCTTTGTCTTATCTGGGTTAAGCTACTCTATTGCTTTCACATTTTCTCACAGGTCCTACCTTCTATCCCTTTAATAAATGTTCCTCCTATTCGGTGAACTATCTCCAATTTCTCTAAATACTTTTTTAAAGCATGCTAATACAACTGTACGTGGCACTTTAATATGATTTTGACTAATGCATACTAGAGAGGATGGAGTTTTCTTCCTATCGGTGTGATTCAGAGTTGAGAATGAGACTTCACTTAGAATGTGAATTCAGGTTCATTGTTTTGATGAAAAGAGACCAACCCACACCCACATCATGAAAACTACTGGGTTTATTGACTAATATCCAAACCACACGGGCATTATTACTCATACGTAAAGATATGAGAAAACATATGAACATCCACTTCAGTTCTAGACACTGGTCCCAATCTTGGTACAGCCTGGGGGAAATAAGACTCTCTATGTAATTGTTTCTAGGAAATCTACTCTGTCTACCTCATAGCCTGACCACAGGCTGGCCAGCATTTATTAGAGAGCTATGAGGTTTTACACTGGTAGATCACAGGGAGTGAGAGGCTCCAATGGGGTGAGTAAGCCACAAGCCACCTTTGAGTGTTCCAATCATTAGGTCAGATAAACCTAATACAGGGGTTAGGAAATTCCTTTGGAGTTAGAGTCTGCTATCAATTGATAGCTATCAATTACTCTGTCTCTATCTCCATGTCCCCTCTTCTTCCGAGAAGGGGCCTGGTCTAACTGGCCTGCAGCATTGTTTCATGTGTGTTAGCATCTTATAAAGTATTCTAGAATTGTTACTTCTTTTTTTTAGCAATACATATTTTTGATTCATATTCATCCTGTAAATAACTATGACCTTCAAATCCTTAATTTATCTACTGTACTTGTGGTTTTCCAAACTTATATTTACACTGGGGAGCATAAGATGAAATTTGGGGTGCCTAAAGCTGCTGCTTTTCACTTTTCCCTATTAAATTTCATCCCATCACATCTTCAGTTTTAGTGAATGTAAAAAACTCAAAAGATTCACCAATTAAGATACCAAATAGAATAGGTCTTAATACTATTCTGGTGGAATATGACTTTTTATATTATCCCCTTTCTCTGCACCCCCTTCTGGGTTGATCCTGAGCCACTGATTACTACTATTTGAATGTAACCTTCAAGCTAACTGAAGGGCATTATAGTGCAATGAACTCAAAGTTAGAGGACCTGGTATTGAATCTACATGACCTTGGGGCAGTCATTTAATTTCTTTAAGCTTCAGTTTCTTCTGTAAAATGAGATTAGACTGGGTGACCTCTAAGGTATCTTTCAGCTCTAAATGTACAATCCTGCAATGATGATCATTCACGCATCTAACAATAGTATACAGGAAGCAAGAGTGTCCTAGTTTATTAATAAGAATCTTACATGAGTTGGAATCAAAAGCCTTATTGAAATCAAGATGGATTATATCTATTACTTCCCCTTTACCAATGTAGCCTTCTTCTCAGGCATGGATGAAAACTAAATTGGTCTGGAGTGATTTGCTCTTCACAAAGACATGCTGATTGCTATGTAGTTTCATGCTTTTCTAGGTGATTGCAAATGGATTGTTTGATAATCTGCTCTAGTATCTTCCCAAGTGTCTATAGCTGTCTGATGTGCATTTTCTAGAATCACTCCCACTTTTTTCTCCCCTTTTTAAAAGATATTTGCAACATTTGCCCTTTTCTAATACTCAGTGACTTCCTTTGTATGTCTCAAAGAAAATGCCTCCTGACTCTGCAATGATGGTTGTCATTTCTGTCATTTCTTTGGTCGATTTATTAGGTTTGTCCTCATGAATGCATCCATTTTTTCCTAGTCATACTAACTATTCCTCCCTCCATTTTAGTTCCATTTCTGATCTGTTCCTTATGAACAGATTTGAAAAATTATGTGGAGTGGGGAAAGGTCACTCTGTTTAGCACCAGAAGACCCACACTTGAATCTTGATTCTGGCCCTTGGAACCCATGTGACAATGGTTGTTACTTGACTTTTTTGATCCTCAGTTTACTCATTTATAAAACAAGAGGTCTGCACTAGACATCCTCTAAGTCCTCTTCCAACTTTAAATCTATGATCTTCTGATCATAAGATTTGGGTCCAATCATGCTATCTTTTCTTGTATATCAGGATAGTAAAGATTTATTTTTCTTTGTTATTGTTCAATCATTTAGTCATGTCTGACTGTGGGATTTTCTTGGCAAAGATACTGGAGTGGTTTGCCATTTCCTTCTCCAGCTCCTTTTATAGATGAGGAAACTAGGGCAAACAGGGTCAAGTGACTTGCCCAGAGTCACACAATAGCAAGTGTCTAAGGCCAGATTTGAACTCTGGTCTTCCCAAATTCAGGCCCAGCACTCAATCCACTAATTTGCTTGTTAGACTAACATATTTTGAACTTCCAGATATACACATATATATTATTATATGTATATACACATATTTCCTCAGTATTGGTTCTTCATATAAAATATAAATGATCTTAGTTACAAATTAAGAAAAGTTTAAAAGGTTCTTCATATTCTCTCTAGTATTAAATATCAAAGTAATAAAAAAAAGATTATCTATATGTGCCCATTCCCATGAAAAGGCAGTTTAACTTAATTGTTCTTGAATGTATAGGAATATTCTGTGGCAGAATGAAAAAATAGCCCTGAGCCAGGAGTCAGAAAGCATGTGTTCAAGTAAAAATTCTTGTGAATTTGGGCAAGTTCTTTACTCTCTCTGGGCCTCATTTTCCTCATCTATAAATCCAGGAGTTGGACTAAATTATTTTCAAGGACCTTCATTGCTGTAAAATACCATGATAGCGAGTCTCATTTACATTGTGTATAGAGCTTCAGTAGACTTGGCTATGCTCAAGTAAGACACGTGGACAAAAAGAAGTGAGGGACCTGAAGAACTGGCATCAGTAGAAGGCCTCTACATAGGTCTTTTCCTTTTTCACAGTATGGAAGCAAGAGGGGGAAGTCTATTTTGTATTTGATCAGTCAGGGATACAATTATCTTTGGTGCTCCCATATTGCTACTTAAAATTCTCTTATGTTTTTGTCAAAAAGTGACCTGTTCTATTTCATATATGAAAGCTAAACATTAAAAGAATACGAGGTAGCAAATATCTTTACTGAAACACTGTTGGCAGCTGAAATCACTGACAACTTCCTGGCTGTGATTCATAATCCATATTGGTGCCTTTGAGACAGCAGGCTATTGATTTTTCCCTGTCTATAATCCAAGACCATATACACAGCTAGTTAGACATCTGTGGGAATATAAACTGAGTTTTGATACAAGTTTGGGAGCTTCTCTTAGTGGGGTACTTAGGTGTTGTTTTTGAGAGAAGCTTTGTGCAACAAAAATCTTGGTGTGTGTTTTTTTAAAGACAACTCAAAGTATATAAATTTGTAATTTTAGGTGATTGGGACATAGCATTCCTCCTATCCAAGTTTAAATGAAACATTTTTTTCCCTGTAGGACAGTGACGAAAAATGTTAACCACAATAACTATTTTCAAATGGCTGTTTTCTTTTTCCTTCCTTATACCTAGGGATACTTTCGGCTTAATGAAGCTTGCCAAAGTAGATTTTGCGGGTTTAAAGGAGCTAAACGCAGGACATGGATGTGAATTAAATTTGAAAGAAGTCTCATATGTTATCAACTACTGAATTGTTTCTACAGAATGAGTAGGATTTATGCATACCAAGAATCTTCTCAGGTCACAACACATGTCACTAAGTCTAAAAAAATTGCATGAATGACTTATTGAGATATACAACTAATATATTTCCTTTTAAAATGCACCTAGAGCAGAATCAAAGAATACTCCTTTTAGATCTAGAGACCCTAGAATTGTCTTGCCCTGAGGTGGTGTCTTAAGTAATAGAGTATATAATGTAGCCATAAAATTCGAGTACTTAAATTGAAGAAATGCTATTACATACTCAAATTCAGATGCTTTTCAGGGATGGGTAGAAATTCAAGATGCAAAACAAAATACTTGATATAAGCCCAAAGGGCAAGAAACAACTAATGCCATTGAGGAAATAAAACTCTAATCTGAGACCTGACAGGTTATCTAACCTAGTCTGTACCTAAATTGAAATCTCTTCTACAAGGTCCCCAACAGGGGGTCATCCAGCCTTCACAGGGATAGCTCCATCCCTGTAAAACTCACCTCATGCAGCAAACTATTTCACTTTAGAATGGTGCTAATTATTAAAAAGATTTTCTAAATTTCTTAAAGAAAGATTTTTTTTTCTTTATTTGAATATTCCAATGGAGCTGTGATCTCATCTATTTGGAAGTTTCTCTCCAATGATGCATATTTTAACCCATCTATATTTGCTGTTGTGTGTGACTCTTGCACAAATCCACCCAAAATTTTCCATAAGAGTTGCAGTTAATGTCCAATGGGCCTTCCTCACTTCTTCTTGACATTGGAAGGGTAGAAATGGAACACTCTGACAACTCCCACCCCCACCACCACATGACCAGCTCATCTTCTCTTAATATCATATCATTCAATTCCTTGATGATATCTTTTATACCTGTGCTTTAAAGTTTCTCATTGGCTAGATATTGAAGCCTACTCACACCTATTCTACACCTATCTATTGCCTTCTATTTGATACTCATTTTTAATTTTTCAGAGACAATTGTATTCCATATTTTGCTGCAATACAGAAACATTGGTAGAATATCATTGGTATACAAAGATGGGTCTTTGCTTTCATGGGAAGTTTAAAGTTGTTGTTTAAAGGGCTTTGCAACTCCCCAGAGGCAATCTAGCCCATTCTTATCTTGTTCAACTTTGGGCCCAACTCATTGTCCATCTGTACTGTATAACTCACACACACACACACACACACACACACACACACACACACACACGCACACTGATGGATGAGGTTGTCCATCCAAATGTATATTTTGATCAGAGCAATAATCATTATTCTTTCACTTGGTCTTTCCCGTGTGAGCCATCAGGTCAAACTCCTTTGAATGATTACAGGAGACATTCCAAGGCTTGTTATGGTGTGTCAGGGCTTGATGACATCATCACAATGTTGTCTGATGGGATCTTAGGCATATAAATTGGCAGATATTGATGTCCTTTCAGAGACCTTTTTCAGAATTAATAAAGTTTGGGATTTCCATTTGTGGCTTTAACATCTTCCCCTCTTTCAGATACTTTATATAACGATGCCTCGATGACTTGACCACTGTATCAAGATGAGCATGGATCTTTTATGTATATATGTGGTCCAATAGAGCAGCTTTTCCTGTCTCTGTTCTTTTTCAGTTTGTTTCTACTTCACCCCTAAGTACATCCAGAACTGAAATATTAGGGTTCAAGTGTGGTTCTTCTACTGTCCATGATGAAGGAAAAAAGTATGTTATAACATTTTTTTGTATTTTTTCTTTAAAAAATAATTATTTATATATTTTATTACTTAAATACATTTTCCACACTTTTCTTTAATAGTAAGGAGGTTAATAATTCATCCCTGATGAACTGAGAACTCTTGATACAGTTGATGAAATTATAGGATGCCAGGGGCCTAGCAAAAAAAGGCTACAAAGTTTAGGTTTTCTCCTTTTCTTATTTTGATTGGTTGCAATCACTAAGCACCTACTGTGTGTCAGCCCTGAACTCAAGGAGCTCCTGTTCTTCTGGTTTGGTGTTCTGTAAAATCAAAAAATTTTAGATTAATTTTTAAAATTTGTTCATATAACTATTATTATGAAAGAAGCAAAATAAAGTGAAATGCCCACTAATAGCTAATGAGGGGGATCTCATATGAGAAGAGAGCTGTAGTGGAATTGTATGGAAGTGGGTCAGACAAGGTATGATTAAAATTACATCTGCCCATGAAAAATTATCCTAATTACATCAATAGTAAGTAATTGTTCATACACTAACATTGTTACAAAACATTTGTTTAGATAAGTCAGATTTGACTGACGTTGGATTTAAAATAAACAACTGTTTCATGCAATTCTTAGTTCACAATGGAAAACATTGTAAGGGACAGAAAATCTCTTGTCACAAGTACTTTAATCAATCAGTCAACAAGTATTTATTGAGTATCTAATATATATCAACTCTGTCTCAGAGAGCTTAAAGCCAAATAAGGTCCAAAAGATAATTTATCAAAAGATTCTGTTGTTATGATTTAGATGGTCTTCTAAAATCAACTAAAACATTCTCAAAGGTTTGTAGCAACTCTACCTTTGACTAGACCCAGAAAATTGGCAAAGATTACAAAAGATGGGAACAGAATTGGAGAAGTTGTGGATAGATAGGCAGAAGAAGAAGAAGGAGGAGATGAAGGAGAAAAAGAAGAAAGAAAGAAAGAAAGAAAGAAAGAAAGAAAGAAAGAAAGAAAG
>NW_020954590.1:99308257-99325757 GCF_900497805.2 Vombatus ursinus
AAGAAAGAAAGAAAGAAAGAAAGAAAGAAAGAAAGAAAGAAAGAAAGAAAAAGAAAGAGGAAGAGGAGGAAGAGAAAGAGGAAGAGGAGGAAGAGAAAGAGGAAGAAGGAGGAGGAGGAAGAGAAGTGCATTTTATAGCACTGTAATAATAATAAGTATATTTTTCTTTTTTCTTTCTTTTTCTTTTTTCCCCAATTAATTTATTTATTTTAGTTTTCAACATTCACTTCCACAAGATTTTGAGTTCCAAATTTTCTCCCCAACCCTCCCCTCCCCCCACCTCATTGTGGTCTACATTCTGATTCCTTCTTCATACAATCTGTTCTCCCTTCTATTCCCCCCACCCCCCATTCCCTTCCCCTTCTATTTTCCTGTAGGGTAAGATAGATTTATATACCCTTTTGCCTGTATATTTTATTTCCAAGTTGTATGCAGAAACAATTTCTAACATTCATTTGTAAAACTTTGAGTTCCAAATTCTCTCCCTTCCTCCCTCCACCCACCCTCATTGAGAAGGCAAGCAATTCAACATAGGCCATACGTGTGTAGTCATGCAAAACACTTCCATAACAGTCATATTGTGAAAGACTAACTATATTTCCCTCCACCCTCTCCCAGTCCCCATTTATTCTATTCTCTCTTTTGTCCCTGTCCCTCCTCAAAAGTGTTTGCTTGTGATTACCACCTCCCCCAATCTGCCCTCCCTTCTGTTACCCCTCCCTCTCTTATAATCTTCCCCCCTACTTTCCTGTAGGGTAAGATATATTTTCATATCCAATTGGATGTGCATGTTACTCCCTCCTACTCCACCTCTAAGTATATCCAGAACTGAGATATTAGGGTTCAAATGCGGTTCTTCTACTGTCCATGATGAAGGATACATGTAATGTTAGGGAGTGATATGGATTATGATCCAGTAAAGGAGGATAAAAAACAGAAGTAGGAGTAGAATTAGAAGTAGTGTCCCACAAACACACACACACACACACACACACACACACACACACACAAAGAGTGAGGAAAGAGTATCCTGGAGAAGGGCATGATAAATAGTGGTTCTCCACAGAGTTCAAGAACCATTAGAACAGAAGGGGAAAAACCAATCAAATTTGGTAATTCAGATTTCAGCAACTTTGGAGAGAGTACACTCAGATGGGTGATGAGGTTGGAATCAGAGAAGTGAGGGAAAAGAGAAGAAATGGGGCCAAGGTTGTAGACAATTCTCCCTACTTGTAGAAATTTGTCTATGAAAAGAAGGAATGGTATATTCTCTGGAGAGA
Source organism: Vombatus ursinus (assembly GCF_900497805.2). Lineage (NCBI taxonomy): Eukaryota > Metazoa > Chordata > Mammalia > Diprotodontia > Vombatidae > Vombatus > Vombatus ursinus. Next base: position 99,309,538 of record NW_020954590.1, read on the forward strand.
GAAGGCAGGGTCTAATTTGAGGGGAATGGGAGAGACTTGAGGGTGTTTGTTGGCAACAGGGAAGGAGTCATTAGATAGGGAGATACCTAAGTTTATTGAGAGAAAGGGGTTGACAGTTCAGACAATCTGCCAAAGCAAATGAGAAGGGATGGTGTCAAGCGCACACATGCCAAGGGTTGACAGCAAAGGAAGAGAAAACGGGACATAATGCTAAAGGACTGCAGGATGCTGAGAAGAGGAAGAGAAAGAGCTCACAGTGAATGGTCTTAATTTTCTTGGTAAAGTATAAGGTTCTAAGATGTAAGAGGTTCACATACTCAAATGTAGTCAAAGAAACAAGAAAAAACCAATACACACTAAAACATTCATGACATTATTTTTGTAGTATTAAAAAACTAGAAACAAAGTTGTTGTCCATCAATTGAAGAATGGCTAAATGTATTCCAGTATATAAATGTGATGAAACATGACTTTTCCAATTAAGAAACAGGATGAAGATTGCAAAGAAGCATGGGGACATTTCCATGAACTCAGGAAACAAAACAGAGTAAGTAGAACCAAAAACCAAAAACAAAACAAACAAAAAAGATACATGATGGCAACACTATCAATTAAAAGAACAGAAAAAAAATGAAAATGAACACCATATAATTGTAATGACCCATCTTGGTGCAGTGGCCCCAAAGAAGACATAACAACATATATTTTCCTCCCTTCTCTGAATTGTTGGGATACTATGGGTGTGGAACATTGAATATAATGTCAGATACAGTAGATATATTTGCTAGATTTGATGAACTGTTTTTTTCCCCTCTTTTCTTCTTCATTTTTTTTTAAGAATTCCTGCAGTCTACCCTTCATGGCACTTTTTTTCCATCCATCTCTACTCCACTACACCAGAAACTCAGATTTAATCCTTTGCACCCCCTTATTCTGATAAGTGAGCTTTTTGCCTTATGTTGCCAGGGCTCTGGTCACCGTGCAACTTCTCATAGTCTCCTCACTTTGCCACTTTCACCCCTCCATCTGCTTCAAGTACTCTATTGTATGTTGTCTTCCCACATTAAAAAAAAAAAGTAAACCCTTTGAGTGCAGGGGTTGTTGAGCTTATATTCACATCCTCCAGAGCTTAGCATAGTACCTGGAGCATAGTTAGCACTTAACAATGGCTGTATCTATCTATTTATCTATCTTTCTTACAAGGGATAGCCCTCTGAATGACATAGGGGGTAAAAGAATATTTAGAAATGAAGACGAGATAAGCACAAAAGATATAAATATAAAATTTGTAATCATTTCAGACTTCTATTCCATATTTAGCTGCATCCCTTGTAATTTGGAAAAGTAGAGCTTTTGTTCAAGTGGTGAGATCTTTTAAGGATCTCAGATAAGAAGAAGCCATCCTCTACAATTGACCTTTCCCTCAGAGGTGTTGAGAATTCTATACAGTGTATAAAGGCTATAAAGTAGCTTCTGAATATTAAGTGCTGCATAATAAAAAGTAGTACCCCACCTGAAGGTTCAATGTAATATTGTCTCTAAGCAATTTTATCCTGTCCCTGTGGTAGAGTTGGAACACAAATAATTTTTTCAATCCTATTAAACCAATCTTTCTTAAAAATAAAAGTACTTACCATTTACCCACTCAATGAAAACTTGGTTCAGGCTTTTGAGTAAAGCGATGTGGGCTGACTAGTGAATAAATGAGAGGGCACTTGAATACAAATGACTCTGAATTTATCTGCATCACCAAACTTGATGGAAAGACAAGAATTGACTCAAGTAGATCTCTTCAATGCTTTTTTTTTTCAGAAAATATGAAATGGAATTATGTGAAGTTCTGTTAGATAATATCCCCTTTTACCATAATTATTTGCCTACTTGTTAGGGGAATTTATTTTATTTTGCTTTTTAGTTCTTCGAGAGTAGTAGTGTTCTATTGGTCCAATTGAAACCAACAACTTTGGTAGGATGTGTGGAATCCTCTATGTTCTTAATTATTACAAAAGTTTGAAAACATTGGTCATTTTGACGGTAGATACAACTCACACACTTAAAAAGATAACCCATTTGTATAGCCAGAAAAGTTCATTCACTGTATTTGAGAGGATATTTTACCATAACAGGATAGAAGGATATTCATTGCCTCCAAAATAGCAATTGTTTTGTTCAAGAATATAGAACATATCAAAAATAATAACAGCAAAAAAAGTAGAAGTTGTTTTTCCTAATGATATTAAGAAAAAGTATAACTTTTTCTTAGCTCATATTTTTAAAGTAAGTCAGGTCTCTGTTACCATGTATCCTTTTTTAGCTCTTATTAATATATGAGGTGGTGAGGCTTAATGCTGAACTTGGCAACAAGAAGTCTTAGATTCTAATATTCCCTCAAACTTAACTAGCTGTTTAAACCCGGGCAAGAGCCTCATTTGCCTCAGTTGTAAAATAGGAATAACAATATTACCTACTCTATAGGTTTGTTTTATCACATGAGGTATATGTTATATACTTTGTAACCTTTAAAGTACCATACAAATGTGAGCTATTGTTATGCATATAATGAATATTTTTTCATACAAGTAGCATGGAATAAAAATCTAACCTACTATGAATATCCTTTACCATTAAGTAACATTCATTGTATTTCCTGGACATTTTATTATACTGAAAAAGAACCAATTCATGTGCATAATCCTAAAATAATACATTTTATTTAATAGTCACAATGAAAAAATACATTCACAATGGTCATAGATGTTAGTTATTTCTGAATATCTGTACTTCACTTACCACAAATGTGAAGAATAGGGAAATTAAGTGATACTTGGGCATTGGCTGTGGAGTTCAAATTCCACTCCTGAAACTCACTTTCTTTGTGACCTTGAGCAAGTCACTTAATTTCCCGGTGGGGGGGGGGATTCTTATTGTTGTTTTGTTTTGTTTTCTAAAAAATGAAGAGGCTGAATTAGAAGTCCTATCAGGCTCCTTCCAGCTTTTTATACATGATTCTTTCCAGAAGTCTGTTTGTTTGGGGAAACTGATATTCTTACAGTTTTAGGTGTCTACCTGTTGCAAGCCTGCTGATAGGTCTCCCTGCCTCAAGTGTCATCCCATTCCAGCCCTTCCTCCACTAAGCTTCAAAGTGATCTTTCTAAAGCTCAGGTCTGAATATAATCACCCCTTCTCTCAATAAGCAACAGTAGCTCCCTATAACCCCTAGGATCAAATATAAAATCCTTTATTTGGCATTCAAAGCCCTTCATAACCTGCACATCCCCTGTCATACACGTGTGCGTGTGCACGCACACACACACACACACACACACACACACACAACCTTTCTAGTTTTCTTACACATTACAACCTGCCACATATCCTGAGGAGACATTGGACTCCTTGCCATCTTTCCTCATACAACAAATTCCAACTCTTTGTTCTAGGCAATGCCTGGAATGCTCTTCTTACTTATCTCTTCCTCTTGGCTTCCTGTAAGTTCCAGCTATAATCTTATCTTCTACAGGAAGACTTTCCCAACTCCCACCCCCCTTAATGTTAATGTCTTTCCTCTGTTGATTATCTTCAGTTTATCCTGTACATAGCTTGTTTGTACTTAGTTGTAGAGATGCTGCCTCCCCATTAGACAATGACTGAGCAGAGATTAGCTTTTGCCTTTCTTTATTTCTCCTGTTTTAGCAGAGTGCTGGACACATAGTACACATAAACAACTGTTTATGGATTTTCTGAATTACTCAAAATGTGGTGATTCTTTACCACAGTAATTAAGTAATGACTCTAAGTCAAGATTTGGAATTAGGTTACCTGAATTGTGTCAATATGTAACCATGTGACCTTGGACAAATCACTTAACCCGCATAGGTCTGAGTTTTCTCATCTGTAAAATGAGGATTTTGGACTAAAATAATGAAAAAGAGGGCCCTGTCCAGCTCTACAGTTTTTTGTTTTTGTTTTTTAGGCAATATATGATTATTCTACTAGTGAGTAGGAATACTTCTCTACTAGTAAAAAATCATGACAAGAAATTACCATATGACTGCAGTTCCAGGTGACTTTGTTAGTCAGGTTGAATTGCCCCTTCTAAGTTAATGATTTGTATGTGCCGAAGAATTTTACTTTGCCTTTATAACTGACTCTGAAAGTTTGATATGACACAATAGGCTGTCAGATAAAACACATGCCCTGACAATTTGTGACATTTGTGGTATGTTTTTTTTTGGGTAGGAAAGTGCAAAGATTAGTTGAAAATCATCATTTACAGAAACTTTTTTTTTTTTTTTTGCTAAAGCAAAAAGATCTTTGACTCCTCGGCCCACTTTCTAATGTCAATATTCGTCCAGTCCTTTACAGATGTGAGAGTCAACAACAATAAACATTTATTAAGTACTTCATAAGTGCCAGGCTAAATGTTGGGAAATATAAATACAGCAAAAAGAAAGGCAGTTCTTGCCCTCAGAGAGTTTACATTCTAGTGGGGTCAAGACAACACATAAAAGGGGAACTGAAAAAGGGGTGGAGATGTCTGAAGAAGGGTATGGTGTGGTAAAGCTGGAGAATGAAAGAAAACTCATGCCATCAATTGAAAAATGACTGAAGAAAGGATAGTATGTAAATGTAATGATATACAATTATGGACTAAGAAATTATGAAAGGGATGGGCTCAGAGAAACCTGAGAAGTCTTATATAGACTAATGAAAAGTGAAATGTACAGAAACAGAAGGATGATTTACATAATAACTGATGATGAGTTATATAATAACTATATTGTTAAGAAAACAACTTTGAAAGACTTAAGATCTCAGATCAATTCAATGATCAATAGCAATGTAGGAGGACTGATTATGATCTATACTACCCTCCTTCTGCCACAGAGATAGTAGATTCAAGAGGTTGAATGAGACGTGTTTTTGGACATAGGGTGTATGGGAATTTCTTGATTATTCATATTTGTTACAGGAATTTTTTTTCCTGCTTTTCTTTTAAATAGGGAAGATGAGAGGGAGAGGAAAAAATGTTTGTTAAATGAATAAAATAACACAATAATGTAAATTGAAAGAAAGATGTCATAGAAATGTATGAGCAAAAGATAAAATGGGGTGGTCATCTGATGAGAATTTGCCATAACCCATTGGGATCCCATTTACTCCATTGATATCCTTGAGATTTCATGAGGAAAAGTGGGTCTCCACCATGTTGAATGTGCCCTCTGAGGCAACCTTATAGGAAGACCTGAGCAAGAGTTACATAGGATAGGAAGGCATGAATGCCTTGAAATCTGCAGAGTTGGATGAGACAATAAATCCATTTTAGTATTTGAATTTTTGTAAAAATAAAAATGGCCTTTCCATTTTGGAAAACTTCATTTCATTAAAAGGTATATCATGTTTAATTTTACAAAAGCAGTGTTTTAGAAGCTTTCTCTTCTAATTAAATCATTTATGCCTAGGTTTTAAGAGATGTTTTGAAAGATCTCTTTCAACTCACTTTCAGTGGATTTGGTTACTGAAATTCATATTTTCTCAGGAGTCCTATTCTAGGACTAGCTTTAATCAAAGGAAGTTTTATACTGAAGATGTACAATTTCTATTTAATTATATAGTCCAGGGCATGTAGATGAGGTAATATTTCTAGAGGCATCTCTAAGGCACTTTATAAGAGCCATTTTGTTTTACAGTGTGACAGAAAAAGAAGCTAAATCATGGTTTTACTAGGCCCGAAGAAGAAAAAAAAAGGCAGTTGCTATTCCACTGTAAACAGGATTATTCATCCTCAATCTGCCTTGAGCTGGGAGCTATAAGGGCAGCTTTTAAGCAGGTTGTTACATAAAGGTCCAATATTTCCTCAATTTTATGAGGATGGAAATCTAATGCATTGGTCAGACAAGGTTAAGAATAATACCCTGCAGATGTCCCAAGATGCTAAGGTGGCATTTGATGAAGAACAAGGTTGAATTTCAGACTATTGGAAGTGTTTGGGGTATTAACTATTTACTATTCCTTATTAATGATGGTCTTGATAGAGAGATTTGTGGGTGTATATAGAATCTTTCCTGAACCCACTATGATAAACAAGGCTGTCCATTTTTGCTCACATCTTTACTATTATTACCCAAACAACTTCCTGGAGCTTCATGAAATATCCTTTGCTTGCTATCGTATTGTAGCTACACACGACCAGGAACAAAAATTGGTATTGTATGTAGATAACGTTCCATTTACAACCTATCCTGATATTTCAATCTAGTTATTACTCTGATCATAAATCAGTTTGGAATACTCTGGCTTTAAAAGATATTATAATAAATCCAAAGCTATGTTTATGGATAGGAAACCAATTGAAGTCTTTGCTTTTCAGTTTCCATTTAAATTGGTCTCTAGAGGTCTTGCCTCATGTTATTTATTCTTCCTTCCTTAGATCTGTTGCAAAGATATAATTTTGTTTCTTTCTCTTTAAACATTTTTGGTGAAACAAAATGCAGTATATTTAATAGTTATACAGTTGTCCCTTGACATTCTCAGGGATTAGGGGCATAGGATCCCCATGAATGTGAAAAACCCCAAATGACTCTGGGCCTTAACCCAAACCTTTATTTTGAATAATTCTGATCCTAATAATTTAACAAAAAAAAAAACACAAGTAAAACAACATATTACATCCATTAAAGAAGTTGCAAGAGAGAGAATAGTGTCTTGCACCCTATGTAGAGTCTTACAGAGCCTTCACAGTGCAGATGAAGTTCCAGCAACTGCTTCAAGGATTTCCTTCTCCTATGAAAAGCACAAGATACAAAGATCACTGTGGGAGAAAAATTATGTGACTGAGGCTGGATAGTAGACAAAGAGGAGGCATTTTCAAAGGGAGTACATAAGCACACCGAAACTTTTAACAAAATTTAATAGTCTATAATAAATTTATGGATATATATTTATGGTAGTGAATGATAAAATAGTTTAATAATATACAGCATAAATGCATTGACAACTTACTATTTTCTTTACTTTTCTTTACAAATGCACCTTGTCTGTGATTTTCCACAGTATGCCACAAATCTCCAAAAATTCCCATTTAATTATCGATGGGCAACCTACAAATAGCCAAAACCAAGAATATGAAACACATGAATGTCAAGGAATGACTGAATTTTTGTCTTCATTTGGAATCAATTCTGTCAGATAATGTGTTATCCATTTTGGCCCAATAACTAGGAATACTAAGATCTCCAAAAGATGGCAGCATCTTTACAAAAACACCTAATATTTGGGATCAGAGGCACCTTATAATCCTCTTCATTACTAGAAATCATGGGGAAAATTTACATGGTTCTACCAAGTGACAAGTCAGAAAGTATCAGTTGAGAGCCTCACCTGTACTGAGAGCTATAGTTGCACTATGGGGATATAAGAAAAGTATTAAATATTTCTTGACCTAAAGAAATTAGAAATTTATTTGGATAGATTGTTAGCGAGCAGTTTCCTTACTATCTAATGTGGTCATGAAGTGACAAGGTAAGAACATAAGTTCCTTGTGAGTAGGGATTGTTTAATTTTTTGGTTTTATATTTGAATTTCCAATGTCTAGCACAATACCTCTAATATGCAAGTGCTTAATAAAATGCTTGTTGGTTGACTGAATAATACCTTGTCAAATTCTAGTTGCTTAGCTATACTTGTATTCATTGGACAGACTGGATCAAAACCTAATAGGTGATGCTTGCATCAATGTGTCTAAGTTGTAGAATGGCCTTTGGAAAAGATTGAATAGTACTTCTATGATCTCTTCTGACTTGTCACTTGAAGACGTCAGAGCATCTCAAGAACCCTGCTGTGCATGTGTGGAGAAGGGGGTGTATGTCTGGAGAAAAAAAATGGAAAAGCTTGAAAATAGGAAGAAAGGAAAAGGGCCATTACAGAAATGAAATCAGAAATACATAAACAGACAGACAAACAGACGACACATTTATTACAATGTGCCAGATACTGTGCTAAGATCTGGAAACACAAATACAAGCAAAAAGATAGTCCTTGCCTTCAAAGAGCTTGGATTGGGCTGACATTGAATGATTAGAAGAATTGAAGCAAAAATGGTAGTTGCATCTTGCCTATACTCTTCTTTTCTTTCCCCCTTCCTTTTGGTACCATCACAAATTGAGTAAGGCTGTAACTTTTCTTTTCTTGTGTTTTAATCCTGAAGATCACTGGACTAAAATCCAATGCAAAAACTGAAAGTTGTAAGAAGCTGGAGACCAAGGGTGGAGCTTTCTCTATTTTATACTGTTGAAGTCTTTGGGACTGAAGGTACTCAAATTTACCTTAAAAATAAATTTTCCAACAGAATGCCCTATTTGCTTTTGAACTAACTTTTGTCAAAGTAACACACACACACACACACACATACACACACACACATATTTCAGATATGTGTGCTTGATGAGTTGAAGAATTCTTTGTGGAAGATTTCTGAATGGAGAATGGACAAGAATCACACAGAGTGAAAAGACAAGAATTGGAGAATCCATATCATTGATGATGAAAATGTTGATGGTGATGATGATTATGCTACAGCTAATAATCAATCAATTCAATGACAACATTTATGAAGTATCTATCATAATCCATGCACTATGCTAGGTACTGGGAAAGCAAAAACAAAAAAATACAAACAAAAGTAATCCTGACCCTCAAGGGGTTTGCATTCTATCAGGGGAGGCAGTACACATGCATACACACACACACACACACACACATACACACACACACTTCTATGCCCATATACATATGTATATATGTATATATACACATGCACACACATTGTATTTAATATATGAATAATGGGGAATTAGAGAACACTTCATATAAAAGACAGTGCATGATCTACATCTTGACAAAAGGGAGGGTGGTTTGATATACAAGTTAGGATGGAGTGCATTCTAGGCATGTGGGATGGCCAGTGCAAAGGTTTAGAGATGACAGATGGAATGTTAAGTGAAGAATAGAGAAGGTTGCTTTGGATCCCATAGCCTGGAATGAGAAGTTATGTATAATGAGGCTAAACAGATAGATTGGGGTCAGATTATGAAGGGCTTTAAAAGCCAAACAGAGGAGCTTAAATTTTGTCCTAGAGTAGGGAGACACTAGAGTTTATTGCATAGGAGAGTGATAAAGTCAGATCCGTGATCAAGGAAAATTACTTTGGTAGCTAGGTATAGAAGGGCATTGCAGTAATCTTAGAGGGGGTCTCCATGAGAGGCTGAACTGAGGTGGTAGCTCTATGGGTAGAGACAAAGGGTTAGATGAGAAGGATGTTGGGCAGGTAGAAAAAAGTAAAATTTAGCAAGCAATTGCATGATGATGATGATGATGATGATGATGATGATGATGATGGTGATGATTATATTTTTATAGCACTTTAAGATCTTCAAGGCTAAGTAAGCAAACTAAATATATGTATGGCCTTCTTTTCAAGAAGGAATCTTTGGGAATTTAATCTATTGGATACAAAGGCAGTGTATTAGGGTTGAAAGAGTTTTTGATCTAGAGTCAGAGAATGTGTATTTTAATCCCATTTCTGCCACTTACTACCTTGGGTAAGATGCTTTGTTTTCCTGTGCCTTTTTTCTTCATCTTCATGATAGGATTAGTCTAGATTAGGGCTTCTTAAACTTTTTCCACTCACAACTCCTTGCCCAAGAAATTTTTATGTGATCCCTAGTATATAGGTATATAAAAGAGGCATACAAATCAATCATTTACCAATAATAAATGATGAAGAAATTTATTTTAAAACAATTATTTACTATACATATAATTTTACCATTTATTAAAGATGAAAGCAAATTTGCCTACTAATGAGGTGGATGTACTTGTTTATTTTTACATAAAGAATTAAGTCTTGGTGGAATATTTGCTATTGCAGGACATAGAGATCTTCAACATTTTTCAGAGTTGATTTATATTTTGATTTTATAATTTATATTAATTTATATAATTACATAATAACTTATAAAAATACTGATGCTATGAACACCACTTTACATAAATATGTAGTACAAAATGATAGAAGTATGTTTAGGGCCATTTCAGAAAATGTTGGAAATTCTGTTCTAATCCCAAGGCAAAATTTAATGATTTTGTATGTATCGTAAAAACACTGCAATTCATAACATACAACAGTCTCAAATCTGAGCCAAGGTGTTTCTGGCAGTGTTTGTTGACTGTGACCCACAGTTTAAGAAGTTCTGGTCTAGATAATTTCTAAAGTCTTCCTGCCAGCTCTAAATTCTATTTAGAGCTTTTGGAAGCTTTTTTTTTTTTGAGACCACTTTTGGGAGCAGTTTCTTTCACAGTTCTGGTGGTGAAAAGGCTTTTGGGCTTTCTTTCCAACAGAACCCATGAAACAATTAGAGAAAATTACAAGTCAACATACAATCAAGTATCAAATTATGGGGCAAAGCAATAGAGTACTACAGGTCAAGTCAAGCTATTGATTGATATAAGGAAGGCCTCATAAAAGAAATAGCTTTTGAGTTGGATTTTGTCATCATTTGTAGTACTTGGAGAGATGAAGTGGGGAAAGAATTGTAGGAGCAAAAAAATAATATGAGTAGAGACCATGATTAGGTGATATGTGAAGCCATTAATGACTTGACTAGAATGGAGGATTCATGTTGGTTTGTAGCAGTAACTATGATTTGAAAAGTAAAATGAGGTCTGTTAGAAAGCTATAAATGCTGGTGTACCATTTATTTATTGTATCTTAGTTTGGATTGCCTAGCAATGCTTCCTAAAGAGATAGAATATTCCTTTGAGGTTATAAGGTACAATCTGTGATGGCTTCCCCTATGGTGTCATTTACATATTAAATAAGACCTAGAACCCAAATCTCTTCAAGATCTTCTTGTGGAGGCCTCCAGAAACATCCCTCCACTCTCATCTCTCAAAGGGCTCAATTAAAATTGAATTTCCCAGGGCAGAGCCAACATGGCAGAGTAAAAGCAGGGACTTGCCTTAATACTCCCCAAACCCACTCCAAATACCTTAAAAAATGACTCTAAAATTCTAGAGCAGCAGAACCCATGAAAAGATAGAGTGAAACAAATTTCTAGCCCAAGACAACTTAGAAGGTCAGCAGGAAAGGTCTACTGGACCAGGGTTAGAGAGGAGCACAGTCCAGCAAAGGCCATGCCAGTGCAGATCAGGCCAAAGCAACCCCAAAGCAGGCTTGGGAGTGACTGAATCAGTAGGGACAGCAGCGGCACTGGCTGTTTCTGGAGCTCCCAGCCCACAGATGGTAAGGGGGTCGAACAACTGATCAGGAGATTACAGAGGTCTTTTTGCTAGCACTGAAGCAGGACACTGTTGCTTTGCCCATACTTGGATGCAGGTCACAGTCCTGGTTGGCAGCCCCAGGGCGAGGAGAAGCACTAGCAGAGCAGAGTTTGCCACTGCCTTGGAGTGGCCTTCACAGTTCCAGGGCAGAAAAGAATGCTTGTGGTTGCACATAGACCAGAGCACAGGTCAGGAGAGTAGTAAATACCTCTCCTTCAATCATACAGCCTTGGAAGAACTGAAAACTTACAGGTATCTGGGAGTGTTTGTGGAAATAGCTGCACAAAACCCCTGAAGCCTGGGACAGTGCCCTCTACCCTGGAAGCAGAGCCTTACTTTAAATAAAGAGTTAAAAGCCAAGTAATAGGCTGGTAAAATGAGCAAACAATGGGAAAAAAAAAAAGTCTGATCAAAACACACACTCAGAAAAAGATAACAAAGTCAAAGCTCCTATATCCAAAGCCTCAAAAAAATATATATAAATTGGTCTCAGACTATGGAAGAGCTCCAAAAAGATTTTGAAAATCAAGTAAAAGAGGTAGAGGAAAAATTGGGAAAAGAAATGAAAGTGATACAAGAAAATCATGAAAAAATAATCAACAGCTTGCTAAAGGAGATAAAAAATATACTAAAGAAAATAACACCTTAAAATTGAATTCCCATTGAATTTGTATCTAATTTTGAGGCTGGGTCTCATAACAATTACTCATTTATTCAGCAAACATTTATTAAATATCTCTTAAGTGTTGTGCACTATACTAACCAAGGATACCAAGCCAAAGGAAAAAAAAAAAAGAACAAAGAATCTTTGACCTTAAGGAACTTAAATTTTCTTGCAGAGAAAAAGCAGTTATGGATACATACAAATACAAAATACATGAAAAATAAGTGCAAAATAACTTTGTGGAAGGAGGAAAATTACTTCTGAGAGAATCAGAGGAAATATCCTGCAGGATATGGCACTTGAAGAAAACTAAGGTTTCTTAGATGGGAATGTGAGGAGGGAAGTTATTCCAAGACTGGTAGATAGTCTATGCAAAGGCAGAGAAATAGGAAATGGAATGTCAAGGATGGGCCATCTTGGCTGGGTCAAAGATTGTGTGAAGGAGAGTGATGTTTGAGAAGCCTCAAAAGGTCAGCTGGAGGCAGACTGCCAAGTGTTTAAGTGCCAAGTAGAGGAGTTAAAGTTTTTTTGTTTGTTCATTTATTTTTTAGGCAACTGGGGTTAAGTGACTTGCCCAGGGTCACACAGCTAGTAAGGGTCAAGAGTTTGGTCTGAGGCAGGATTTGAACTCAGGTCCTCCTGACTTCAGGGCCGTGCTCTATTCACTGAGCCACCTAGCTGAGCCTGAAAGCATAGAAGTTTTTAATTGATCAGATAGCCCAGAGGGAACCCCTAGAGTTTATGGAGTAGGAAAGTTATAGTAAGATCTGTGCTTTAGGAAAATAAATTTTTTAGCCATAAAGGAAAATGAAAAGTCAAGGATGGCTTCAGGTTGTGAATCTGGGTCACCAGGAAAAAATGGTGATACTTCAACCAAAATAGAGAAGTTATGAAGATCATGGGTTTGGAGGGATGATGACGATGACAGCTTTATCCTGGTATGTTGAGTAGGAGATACCATTGAGCAACCATCTAGGGTTGTCCATTTGGCGCTGGTGATATGGGATTGGAGCTTGGGGAGTAGAAAAGAACTGCATATGAAGATATGAGAGAAATTATATGATCATTAAATCCATTTGAACTGATGACATCACCAAGAAAGAGAATATAAAAGAAGACAAAAGGGACTAGGGAAGGTCCATCAGTTCTTGAGATGTTTATCTAAAATTAACTTGGATTTTTTTTCTTCTTGAACTCTAAATAATCAAATGAGTTATCTCATTGACTTCGGAGTTCCCTTCATCCATGCATACCACAGTCTAGCCATCCTCCCCTCCCCCTAATCTTGTATAACTCTAATCCATGAGCTCCCAAAAGTTCTCTGTAACAGGTCTACCCAATGTGCTAGAGGCCTTCCTCTTTCTCCTGGTATATCCACATCCTATTCCTCATTTTCCCTATATGACAAGCCTACTTCTTTCTGTCATACGACTTATCTTTCTGAGAAAAACTTTAAAATTTGTGAATATATAGAACCCTGATGTAGAGGAAAGCAACTGTCTAAAGTATCAGAAGACCTGGCTTCCAGATCCTTTTGCTCTACTGAACACATTTGTGAGGCAAATCACTTAGCCTCTCATGGTCTCAGTTTCTTCATTTGTAAATTGAGGGATTTGAATTAGACAACCTCTGAAGTCCCTTTCAGCTCTGAGATCCTGGGCATATGTAGACCCTATCTTGTTGAGCAATTATAGTATAGCTTTTTTTTCCTATAACTAGAATGAGGAATTCAGACTTTATCTAGCAGAAAATAAGAAGCTATACCTTCATCTAGTGGAAGAGACAAAATTAAGTAATAAGAGCCCAAATTTACTTTAAGGTTTAAACCTTAAAAGTTTTTAAGCCTTTTGATAGAACATAAACAACAATCTCTACGGCAAGATGAGACAGGTTCAAATCCTATCTATGACATGTGTGAACTTGGAAAAATTATTTAACCTCACTGGCTTGTTTTCTCATCTATAAAATGAAGGGGTTGGACTCAGTGGTCTTTGAGGACTCTTCCATCTTAGTTAAAATGATCTGAAACTGTCTTATGATTTGCTATAGTATTCTTCCTACCCTGGAATCACTTGCCTTTCCTTTAATGTTACTTCCCACTTGATGTGTAGGCTGGATAATTTAGTGTGTGGTGCTTCTAGGAGAGAGAGACGAAAAACAATGCTATGAAAGTAAGTTCATATGAAACATTATTCACCTCAATTTAAAGAAAAAAGTCAGCTTCAATGTGATGCTAATACATTTGAGAAAGGAACCAATTTTCATCCAGTAATCATTCAAGGAAATTACAAATTTAGTTGTCAATTGGGTTGTAGTTTTTAACAAAATGTTCTCACTTTTTGTGAAGTTTCATAAGGCTTTATATCCATGCAGAAAATGCCAACTGAGAAAATGTTCATTAGTTCATTGTATTTAAAAATGCCATAAAATCAGTTTCCTCTGGGGCAAAGTAAAAGTTTATTCTAAGCCTATCACAAGCTTTCACTTGGAAATGAAATTGTTCATGTAATATCAAATATAACTTCACCTTTTTTTATTCACATCTATGGGAATAATCCATAGTTTCATACAAAAACCATAGGTCTATCAGTTCTGATCCACCTATTTCCAAATAATTGACTTAATCCTGTTATCCTCACCATGGAGTCATGGATTTTTTTTTCACAACAGAACCAAATATGGACATTGACACTATCAAATTTATTTTAATGCCATGCCTATTTCCATAAAATCTTAGTCAAGAAATGGGACAGAGGAAATTTCAAACAAATGCATAGTAACAGAAAAGTAGCCTAGTGCAATGAAAACCTTTCAAATCAGAAAACCTGGGTTCAAGTGCTACCTCTGTCATTACCATCCACATGAGCTTGGGAAAATGATTTCCCTTCTAGGGGACTCAGTTTCCTCACTGTAAAATGTGGGAATTGGATTAGGTGACCTCTGAGGTTCCTTCTAGCATTACTCCTATGGTCTCAGATGGTCTCAAAGACCCCTTCTAGACCTAAAGTGATGATCTTAAGAATAAAAATAAACTTTCACCCACTAGGCCTCTTCCTAAAGACTCATTTTTAATTGAACACACAACTCTAGAATATTTGGACATCCCAGAAAAGATTATTGAGGTTTTTCATTCTATTTTTTCTTTTTCATATATTGGACCCATCACCTTCAGGTGATATTTTGACATTGAGCTGTGGAGTTTTCTGTCCTGGTTTTAACTCCACATTTCTGCCTAGCCCTATGTACCCCAAGTCTCTTCTTCAGACACCTCAGTGATGTACACTCATTTGAAGGAAGCAAGCTGTGGCAAGAACAACAGGAATATTGCAAATAATCACTATGGTGTATTGGAAGGTTTGTTTGAGAAAGTTGGCTCAGCATTCGCCTGCTCTGTTTATATTATTCACCTGCTGCTTTTGTTAGTGTATTTCTTTTTGTTTAATATACAGCACCAGCCTCAGGCACCCGCAGAGGCACTCAAAACCAACCAGGCCCCCAGAAAACCAATTTGTTTGTTTGTGTTATTTGTCGTCGTTGTTGTTGTTTTAAATTCAAATAAAAATGTATTTTTTCCAGTTTTTAGAAGTCCAAGGCAGCGCTTGCTTGATTCCTACAAAATCTCATCCGAATAGGTATTTGGTGGCCAAGCATTTTCTTCAAGGGAATATTTTTTTTTTTTCTGAGAACAGATTGCTGGATTTCTTTCATTTTGGTCAGGGTCCTAAGAATACAAAGATCACCTAGGCAACTACAGGTGGGCCAGTGTTATTTTCTAGAGGAGCAGCAGCCTAACTTAGAGAAAGGTGCCCAACCCTAGGGAGCCAAATTTCGGCTCCTATCCTGGCTCTACTCCTAATTGTGTTGATAAACAATAGAAACAGTTTTGACAATTAAGTCAATTCATAGAAAAAAGCAACTCAATTACTTGCCAACATAAAGAATTATTTGGAAATACAAAGTATCTTAAAAGTCTTAGTGCAGTTTTAAGCTATTTAAAGCTTAAACATTTATTTATATAGCTTATTACATTTAAGCTATGTAAAGCTTAAAACTGCATTCAGATTTTTGAGACACCCTATATACATAGCACAGCCCGGACTCAGTTTTCATGTTTCAATTGGTTCTTTTTGTCTCATGTAGAAACACCCTGGTCAACTTGTTCAAGTGAGTATAACAAATCATAATAACATCTAACCTTTACTTAGCTCTTTAATAT
>NW_020954590.1:99330757-99397069 GCF_900497805.2 Vombatus ursinus
TTACCAATGAGTGGTTTTGGACAAGTCAATTAACTTTTCTGGGCTTTAGTTTTCTGATTTATGTAATGAGAGTTTAGACTGGATTCAATGTAATCCAACAATCATTTATTCACTACCTACTGTGTGCTAGGTACTGTGGTACCTACTGGCGATAAAAAGATGAAAAATGACCTAGTCCTTTCCCTATCTATGATTTTATTAATATCTACCCAAGTCCAAGTCCTTGTCAGGTTCTTATAACCTCTCTTATGGATTTGTTTTTACAATAATAGCTTTCTAATTGGTCTCCCTTTTTCCATTTTCTCCTCTCACTAATCCATCCTCCACATAGTTGCCAGAATAATTTTTCTAAGGCACAGATAAATATTGGTCATATCACTCTGTTGCTTTCAATTGATTATAGAATCAAAGAAAAATTCCTTTGTTTCATATTTGTGACCCTCCACAATATGGTTCCTACCTATCTTTTAAATCTTATTTTAAAAAATTGTTGATATATTTTGTTATTATATTGCCAAGATTTTCTCATATCTCTCCTCCACCCTCCCTCCCAGAGAGTCATCCCTTATAAAAAATAATTTAAGAAGAGGAAAAAGAATTCAGCAAAATTGAGTAATACATTTGAAAAATCTGATATTTTATTCAGTGTTCCACACCCTTGGACCCCTTAAATCTGCAAAGGAATGGAAGGAGATGTCTTCTCATATTTCTTTTTTTGGGAACAAGATTTTTTTAAAAAATCTCATGTCATGGTTGTTGCTCATTCTATTTACATTATTGTAGTCATCGTACATATTGTTTTTCTGACCCAACTTATTTGGCTTTGTACCAGCTAAACAAGGATTGATTGTCAAGGCAAGGGAACAAACATTTATTAAGCACTTACAAAAGGTACTGGTCGTACAAATACAAGCAGAAAGAAAGACAATCCCTTCCCACAACACCCTTTACAATCTAATGAGGTAAGATTTCACATAGAAGGAAATTGAAAAGGGGTAAGGCCTGGGGTGGAGAGGAGGCACCAACACAGAAGCATGATGAGGAAAGACCAGAGAGGCAGGAGCAGAGCTTGGAGAGGAATGAAAGAATGAACACAGATAACATCAGCACTTCCTTAAAGGGACCAACCACTCAGAGGAAGGGGCTTGCAAGAGCAGAGTGAACTTCTTCAGTTAGAAGATTGTTGTTGTATGGCAATTCAGGGTCAGGAGTGGAAACCAGAGAGGAGCACAAGTGTTTAAGTTAATATAAGTCTTTCCATGTTTCTCTACATTTATCAAATTTGTTTTTTCTCACAGTACAGTAATATTGCATTACATTCATATATCATGATTTGTTTAGCCATTCTCCAATCAATGTGCACCTACTTCTTTTCTAGTTCTTTGTTATCACCAAAAATGCTGCTGTGAATATTGTGGTTGGTTTGTGGTTAGGACCAAGTCAATAACCTTAGTAATTTAGGTTTGATAATGGCACAGAATGAGACACTCAGAGGTAATCCAACAGTTAGCAAAAATAGACTTAGTTATAGCAGGAGAAATGCATCAGAATATTCTGGGAGCATGTCATGGCTATTTTGTACTCAGATGATGAGGAAGTGATGTCAATAGTCTGACCCTCTAGTCCTCTGAGCCAACCAAGTTTTTAGGAAAGTGTTAATACCTTTTAAAACAAAACCCAATATTATTTGCATGAGGAAAGGAAGGGGAACAGAGGAGAGTGGTTAAAATGGTGTTCCTACCACATGGTCTGGGGGAGGGTTTCCTTTCATTTTGACGAGGACCTCCTTAGGATATATGCCCAACAGTGGACTCTCTGGAACATTTTAGCTACTTTATTTAAATAATTCTAAATGGCTTTCCTGAATGGTTGAACTAAATCATAGTTTTTTCCAACAATAAATTAGCATGAGTGTCTTTTTATAATCCTTCCAACCTTAACTCTTCTGATCTTTTGTCATTTTAACCAATTTATTTTTAATGGTTACTGATTGATTGATAGAATTCTCCCTCATGAACTCTGTGTTCAACAAATTGGACTTCCAGGTTTTTTTTTTTGTTTTTTGTTTTGTTTTATTTTTTCCCCAAACTCTTCTCGTTACCGTGCATTCATTCATACTCTCATATGCCTGGAATGAAATCTCCTCTCAGTTTTGGATGTTGAGTAAGAAAAGCTGGTTCAGTGATAATGGGCAAGTCACTTAAACTGTCTGAGCCTCAGTTTCCTTATTTATAAGATGGGGATAATAATACCTGAAGGAAATAGGAGTTATTGTGAAGCCAAGTGAGCAATACGTGTAAAGCTCTTTTCAAACTTTAAAGCTCTGTAATAGTTATTGTATTGAATTGTATTCCCCAAATACAATGTAAAATTCTTTAGAGTAGGGCTGTCTTACATGCTTGTATTTGTATCTTCAGTCCTAAGCAAAGTGCTGAGCACATAGTGAACACTTAATAAATTCTTTTTTCATTCATTCTTTCATTATCAATGCATCTCAGAATATTTGTCTTCCTTCTGGATCAGCTTGCATGTCTCTTCTTTCCCTAATTCTGTGATTCTCCCAGTTACTAGAGCTTCTTCCTTCTTAATTTATTTTATACATATTTCTACACATGCTGTATTCCCCCACATCCCAGATCCACATCCACATACATCTTACCTCTTTAGAATGTAAGCTCCTCAATGGCAGGGACTTTTTAGTTTTTGGATTTTTATCCCCAGTTCCTAATAGTGACTTGTGCCTTGTAAAGACTTTTTAGGAGTTTGTTGTATTTCTTTAAACTGAATAGAAATATCATTAAAAGTGTTTCCCTACTTTAAGCAAATGTGATACCTAAAAATCTAATCTCGAAAGCCAGTTTGCTTAGGGTGGCAATTAGAAAGATAGATATATGAAACATTTATTAAGCACTTACCTTGCACCAAGCACTGTACTAAGTAGTGTGGTACAAATGTAAGACAGTCCCTGCCCTCAAAGGAGCTTACATTCTAAATGGAGAATACCAGGATGGTGGTGAAGTGCAATCTACTGGGGGCATAGTGATGAGACAGTTAGGAAGTCACATAAAAGCCAGAACTAGGCAAGATAAGGTAAGAACTAACCTCTCTGGGCCAGGAGACCCAGGAGTAGAGGCCAATATTCTTCTGGGTGGGGATGAGAAGAGCAGATTACGTGGTAAGGATACATTACAAAATTATGTTTTGCATTACAGATGTATTAACCACTAGGTTTCTTTAATTATTGAGCTTTCTCCTATTAGTCAAGCAATATTTGATTTAGAAGATATGATTTACAAATACATTTTTAGGACAAAATTTGTTAGAGTGGGGACAGCTAGGTGGTACAATGGATATAGCACTGGCCCTGAAGTCATGAGGACCTGAGTTCAAATCTGGCCTCAGATCAAACACTTGACACTTACTAACTGTGTGACCCTGGGCAAGTCACTTAACCCCAATTGCCTAAAAAAATTATTAGAGTGAGGCAAATCATCTGTTTGACCAAAAGATTCCTAAGACCTGCCTGATAGTCTACTTGTTTTAAGGAAAATCCAATTCAACAAAAATATATAACTTGACAAAATAATTTAGATTGTTCTTTAGAATATACTACAGTGGGATTTGACTTTTGCATCAATGAGCTAAGTAGTGGCCTGAATATGGTAAAAGCACTTCTCAAAGCTTTTGATAAGCAAAGAATAGAGTACTCCCCTGAAAGTATCTGACCCGTATATCTTTGCGTGAAGTGTGTAATCTCAAAAAAACTCTTAATTTGAATCTCTATCTTAAAGCTCTTTGAGAAATACGTAAAAAGTATATTACATTTTACAGTTACAAAAAAACTAAACCACAGAAAATCAAGTAACATCATCCTTGTCATATAATCTATGGATGATTCAGGATTTTGGCTCAGTTACTAATTGTAGTTACTAGATTATTTTATTGCCATATTATCTATTGTTACAAAGGCCTCTAAATTACTCTACTATTCAGCCTCAATAAGGATCCTTTTAAAAGAAATGGATCATCTCTACCTCACATTCATTAGTATGACATGTTAATCAAAATCCAATAGTACAATAGTAATTTATCTGATTCTATAAAAAAAAAACTATACTACTATGGTAAATGGAATCTAGTATCTCTATAAATGAAAGTAATAAGTAAAGAGTTGGTTAAATCGGAGGGACATATTTCTCTGGTAAAATACTTATAATGTTATACAAACTACAAAAGGATTTTCCTAATAATATTCTCTTATTCACTACCAGGATTGTGAAAATCAACAAAGCAAATATTATTTCAAAAGCCATCATTTCCAATATTGGTAGATCACTAAATCTAACAGCCATGGAAAATAAATACATACTGGGGGAAAAAAAAAAAGACATTTCAAATGGAACTGAATTTCTACTCTATCCAATTCACTATGAGCTTAAAAAAAAAATTGCATCCAACAATCCTGGAACACAGATAACATTCTGTCACCTGGTTTAGACAAAGTAAAGATAGTATTCTATAATATATCAATAAGAGCTTCAAAGTAATTACCAAATTGGCCTATAACATCTTCTTTATGATGGGAAATTAACTTATTCTTTACATCAAAAGAACTCATAGCATGAAGTCTCTTGAGTTGCCTTACAGGGATGATGCACAATTTTGTTTTTACTTCAGAATGCTGAGACCTACCCAGAAACCTGAGAAAAATTCCTTCACTTAGACAATCCATTAGGCTCCCATTTTCCTCCACTTTCTATGGATTAAAACAAAAAAACCTTCATTAAACATCTTGTTCATGCAAATGTCTTTCATAGCCTATAGGTGAGTTGGGGTTCTCAAACACCATATCAGTGTATTACAAGCTCAGATGAGTTCTACCAAGCTATAAAGGCTTTGTGTATAGACCCAGTAATAGAACATGCTTCATTCTGTGAACCAATCCAACCAAGGACGGAGGTTGCTTATTAGATCAGCAATAGGTTCATTATTCATAATGTAGACCATGGTGACCATTGAAACAGATAAAATAATAACAAATGGTCCCCATTTCTATGTGATCAGTCCTATTAGGGACAGTGGCAGAATGGTAGACAAAGAGAAATGAGTGGTTACTAAGACTTACACAATTCTTAGACTATGAACATCAAATTTGTGTGTTAAAATGATTAATAAATAATTGTAATCTAACAAATATTAGTGAAGCTAAAATCCATTTCCACTATTTACATCATAAAGAAGAGATAAAGAAATTGTCTTTAAAGAGAAGGATGGCTCATATGTTTTTCTTACAGAAACAAATCAAGTACTTTTTGTCACTGTGTGCCCCAAGGCAACAAGAAATGAAATTGTGTGTCACACTTGCTCATCTGGCCTTGTAGGATTCATGATGAGCATAAGGTAGCCAACTCTGGGGCGGGGGGAGGAAAAAAAAGAAAGTTGCATGAGAACTTTATTATATATTTAAAAGGAATGCCAAGTTGCACATAATAGATTTGTATTTTCATGTCCAATCATCTTTTTTTCCTATTCTACTATGTTGTGGAAATACTTGTTTTGTTTCTTAATTTTAGAATAAAAATAATTAAAATTTCAAAAATTGATCAGCTACTCTACCAATTCACAGGGAGAAAGTCTAGAAATTCCCACAAATAAACCAATCTCTTTTTTATTAGATATGCTTTGGGAGCTTAGTACTTTTTCACTGAAGTTCTTACTTTTGTTTTTTGGTTCTCTTGAAGTTCTTTGAATTATAGCATAGGAGAAAAATCTCAATTAAATGTATTTCTTTATAAGGAAAAAGAAAACAGACCACCATGAAAATAGCCAATAAATGGAACAGACGTATATATATGAAGCGCCTATTATATTCCAAGCTCTGTTCTAAGCACTGGGCAGCAAAGACAAAAACAGAATACTCCAAGCCTTCAAGGAGCTTACAACACAATAAGAGAAATAACAGGTGACAATGTACAAAAAACAAATACAAAGCAGAGGTAATCTAAAGATGAGGTAAAGGGTAGAGATACTCCAACATCTGTTGTACAGGAGTTTTTTGAAAGTAGATAAATAATAGGAAGAATTTGATAAGATTTTCTTAACTAAGTCAATATCTACCTTTATATTGAGCAACTTAAATGGAATAGTAGGCACAGGAAAAGATGGCAAAAAAAAAAACAAAACACCTAAGATTTTGGAAATAAAAAATGAAAGAAGTCAAATACCTGTAGACTACTTAGAAACCTCAAATCTGTACATAAATACATTTTTTTTACAGAGAGTTAGAAAGTGCTGGTTGTTGAAAGCACAAAAAAATCATAAAAATTAAATTGACTAGACAGGAAATGACTGGTTACTGATATGGGAGTCATTGTAGAATCAGCTATCTGTAGTCACATCCACTTGTTAAAGCAAAGGTCAAAATCAATACCAAAACAGAAGAAAGGATAAAGTTAGGGGAAATTGTATGTACTACTATAGCAGCTCTAATCTAAACATAGGATCATAGATCCAGACCTGAAGGGGACCTCAGACACCATCAAATTTAATCCCTTTAATTTTACAAATGAGAAAACTGAGGTCTAGCAAAATTAATAGACTTGCCAATGGTCACATGTAGTATGAGAGGCAGGATTAGAACCTAGGTCATTTGACTCCAGAGGCAGTGTTTTTTTCCTACTGCACCAGGCTAAAAGCTCTTGCCCCTAAAAAAGAGACTGGGTAGGATAGGGCAAAAGTGAAAAACATAGGTTCTACTACCCTTTCTTAGAGAAATTCATCAGATTAGTTCAATTTAAAGAGGAGGAAATTGCATTCCAGAGTCTCAGAGCAACTTGTAAAATATTTTAGCCTCTGGTAGTAAGAGACAGGGATGGGATTCACATCCCAGGCCCTCTGTGTCCAGATTCATTGTTCTTTTCCCTATAGCGCACTATCTTTTGAGTTAAATCACTTGAAATTGGGACTAGAGCTCAGAAGAGAGATTAGGGCTAGATTTGTTGAGTCATCTGCATAGAACTGAGAATTGACTTATGGGAGCTGATTAGATAATGGAGATAAGATATTGAGAGTTAAGAGAAAAGAACTCACAACAAACCCTTGGGGCATGGTTGGTAACGGTTGGTAATCCAGAAAAGAAGACTGATAAAGAGCAATTAGAGAGATAGGAGAACCTGGAGAGAAAATATTATAAAGAAAGCAGAGGGTGGGAACAGTAATGTGGCCAATAGTGTCAAAAGTTACAGAGAGGACATGAAGGATGAAAAATGGGGGAAGGCCAGCAGACCTGGCAATTAAGAGTTCGTTGCTAGCCTTGGAGAGAGCAACTTTTGTTAAGTGGTAAGGTCAACAGCCTCATTGTTGGGACTGAGAAGTGAGAGGAGAGGAAACAGAAACAAGGCCTTTTCTGTGAGCTTTGTTGTAACAAGGAGGAATGATATGGAATGATAGCTTCCTATTTTAGCTAATTATTTGGAGTAAAAGCTTTAGGATATTGAGATAGAATAGTAAGAGGCTACCCTTTTCCATATATTTCTCCACCCATCTACTTCTCCTTTACAGGATTGTTGTGGTTTGGAGGTTTAGGGGTACTGGGACCCCAAAATCATGACACATGGGTCCTGCCCAAATGAATTTGACCCAAGCCATTTTTCAGCCAAAGATAAAGCTTATTAGAACATCGAGGATGGGAGTGGATGAAATTCAAAGAATCTGCCATATTGGCCAGACTCTTACGGAATCTAAGCATTTGTATCACTAATGCAAGCTGGCCAGATCTTAAGAATCTGAGCACCTTAATGGAGGCCAGATGGACTGAAAGATTGCCAGGTACCTGGACCAAGTGGCCAAGAAAGAATGGAGTCTAGATAGGATTAAGGGTGGGAAGTGTCTAAGGGCCATAGGGAGGTAAAACAATGGAGGGCTAGGCTAGGTTAAGGGTAACAGAGAATTAGGAGATTGGGCATTAGGGATAATGAAAGGCCAGTTGATAGGATTATAGTCTTAGGTGAAAGCCAGAGATTTGGCCATGTGGGAAAGTCCAGGGCTTTTCCTTTTTGGGGTCCAGATCCCAAAGACACGGTCTTTTCCATTTTAGGGGTTCAGATTCCATCCCCATCAGGACCACCATATTTATCTACATAGACAGAAACCTGGGAACCTCTTTCTTTCTTATTTTACGATGGTGGTTTCCATTGCGTGTCAACTTTTCATTGATTTCAAAAAAGCATTTGATTTGGTAGAACAAAATGTGGCCTCAAAGACTCTTCTTAAACAAAGGTGTTTTTGATGCATATTTTAAAGTCTAATGTGATTCACTGACAAATGAAACTGTAAGAATAACTTTGTTCAGCAATTCACTGAATATCAGCATCAAGGGAGACATAGTACAGGACAACATAAGTTCATTTAAACAGCTAGTATCCCAGAGGAGGCTTTATGCATTGTCCAAATAGAATAGGGATTCCTTGCCAGTGGTGGTTATCCCATACACCTATTTAGAGATAGCAAAGCCTTATTCTTTCTACCTTCACAGCATCCTTTATCTCCATTTCCATAGCCACCACCCTAAGACAAGCCTTACTACCTTGTACCTGGAGTATTACAATAGCCTTTTAATTAATCTCCACTGCCTCAAGTTTCTCCTCCCTCTAATCCATCCTTTATTCAGCTGCCAAAATGATTTTCCTACAGCACAGTTTTGATCATGTCAGCACCCTCCCCTTAATAAATTCCAGTGCTCCCTATTACTACCAAGATCAAATAAAAAATCATCTCTTTGACTCTTAAGCCCTTTATAACCTGAATTCTTCCTATCTTTGTCATCTTCTTATACTTTATTCTCTTCCATGAATGGCATTGTTCAGCAAAACTGGCTTACTTGATATTCTTCACACAGGACGTGCCATTTCCCAACATTATTCCTTTTAACTGGCCATTTCCCATGCCTAGAATTCTCTCTCTGCTGACCTTCAACTCCTGGTTACCTTCAAAACTCAGCTCAAATCTCACCTTCCATAGGATACCTTCCCCTTCAGCCCAGCACTCAGTGTCATCACTCTGAGATTATCTTTCCTTTATGTCTTAGATATTTTGTCTTTACATAGTTATTTGTATGTTGTCTCCCCCTTGTAAGCCCATTGAGGTGTGCTGTGTGTTTGAGTGTGTGTATGTATGTGTGATTAGCCAAGATTAAGGATGAAGTCTATCTCTGTGGAAGAATGTGGACAGCAAACCAGCAATCCTGTCTGTTAAAACTTTATTTCAATAATTAGAATGGTTGTTATATGAGACATGTTATGATAAATGAATAGAATGAATAGAGTGCTGGATTTGAATCAGGAAGACCAGGATTCAAATTTTGCCTCTAACTTGCTAACTCTGGAGAGACGAACTCCATGACACCTTTCTGAGGCTAAGATTCTCACTGAGAAGTTGGGGATAATGCAGCTCTAGACTCTTCTTTGAAGACTTATTGTGAAGCTCAAGTGAGAAAACATATATAAAGGATTTTATAAAATGTTA
This sequence comes from Vombatus ursinus, assembly GCF_900497805.2. NCBI lineage: Eukaryota > Metazoa > Chordata > Mammalia > Diprotodontia > Vombatidae > Vombatus > Vombatus ursinus. Next base: position 99,340,280 of record NW_020954590.1, read on the forward strand.
TATAAATGCCTATCGTTATTATTAAGATAGGTTGTTGTGTACCAGAAAAATGAAGAATTCAAATTTTATCTTAAATATAACATCATACCGATGAAGAAGTGTTAGTAAATAAGTGAGTGAATGAACAAATGAAACTGCACCTATTAAGCACTGCTAAACAAGGGTAAAAAGGGTACAAAAATAAAATAATGCCTGCCCCCAAGAAACTTGAAATCTAAGGGAAAAGATGACATATATAGGGGAACGGTTGCCAGGGAAGGATGTTTTGGTTGAGGAAGTCACAAGGCTGGTGAATGGAACAAGAAATAGGGTGGGAGCTGGACAGAAAATGCCCAGAATAAAAATTTGAAGTCATAGGCCCTGGGAGATCAGATCTTAGTGTCTTAACTCCCTCTGGGCATAGAATCTGAAGACCTATCAGATAGCAGGATAAAATAAAAGTGGATACATATTCAGTTGTTAATTTCTCATTCAACTATGATACTGACTTGGGGGAGGGGAAGAGATCATCATGATTTCATTTTACTTACTGGAAAACTCTGCCAAAAGTGAGTAGACTTAGGAAAGAATTTTAAATGAAAAGGAGACCATTTGGAATATGAAGTATCATAAATATTAATCTGATATAAAAAGGTAAAGATATATCTTAAATACTTTATAGAGTCAGCTGTATTCAACAGTTGTTTGACTGTGATTCAAATCAGTTCAACAAATCAGTTCAATAAATTTGTTGAGTTATATTCGTGTCTAAGATCTTGTGCAAGATACAGGTAGAAGTGGAGCTAGACCAGAGTTTGCCTTTCAAAAGGTCCAGAGAATTTATGTATTCTAAATTCAATATAAGCAAACAGCCTGATGTGATAGCCCCCTTCCCTTTCAAAAACAAACAAACAAACAAACAAAAAAAGATAACATTAAGAGAGGGATGTGCTCTGCACTAGTCAGATCAGAACTGTATTGGATTCAGTTGTAGGGACAAATTTTATTAGGGACGTTGATAAGATCAAGTCACAACCACTTAGTGCTTTAAGCAACATTTTGGAGACTGCAAGTTGCTGAGAACGTGCTGAATGTATTGGTAAAGGGAGCTTCTGCATCCAGGAATTCCCTATATCAAAAAGAAAATATGTTTGGTCCCTATCCAAAATGCCTTTAGTCAGTTCAAATCCTACCTCAGGCACTTATCAGCTGAGACTTAGTTTCTTCATCTGTAAAGTGAGAATAATTATAACATCTCCTTCCCAGGGTTAATGGGTGATGCATCAAATGAGATAACATGTTATCCTTAAAAGCCTTGTGCAAGATATACGCTTTTTGTTTTATCATTGTTAGTTTTTGTGACCAAGATTTCAATATTGGACCAACTCTTTGACCAGTAAATCCAGGGACTACCAAGAGAGAACCACTGATTCAAATATTTTGGGCAAGAACTTTATGGGATGCCATTTGCCACATCAACAAAACTATTGCCATGGCAAGGAAACATTGCTATGGGTAGATGATCATATAAAAAAATTCAATCCAAGTATTCATTAAGTATCTACTAAGTATCAGGTATGGTCCTAAAGATTAAGAAATTGAAATAAAAACAGGCTGTCCCTTTAAAGAGCTTATATTCTCCTACAGAGGTCAACTGTGCACACATAGATATTTGAGTATTTATTCTATACCACAGTATGAGGGGAGTTGGAAAAGAGTTTCAGCACTACTGGGATAATGGGAAAGTTTCCTATACAACAGGAGATGTTGGTTGAGCTGAACTTTAAGGGAAACAAAGGATTCTAAGAAGCAGAGGTGAGAAGGGTGGGAATTCCAGTCTTGAGGGAAAGAAAGCCTATGTAAAGTAGATTGTAGAAGGTAAGCCCTTTGAGGTCAGGGATTGTTTTATTTTTGTCTTTGTATCTCCAACACCTAGTATAATGCTTGGCACATAGAAGGCCTTCACAAGTGCTTGTTGATTTATTGGTTGGTTGATCAATTGAAAAGCATGGGCGCAGGAAATGGAATGTCAAGTCCTGGACACAGCAAGGGCATAAGTTTGGCTGGAATGGAGGGTGTTTGAAGGAGAGTCAGGTGAAATTAGTCAGGAAATATAAGCTGGATTCAGAGTTGAGGGAAGCTTCTTTTCTGGGTTTTGAGGCAGGTATGAAGCCTCAGGAATGGCCCAAGCAGCTTAAGTTCAATGATTATATTTATATAACTGTCAATTCTTTTCACAAAACTCAGCTACTAGACTAATCAGAAGCAAGAACAAAAGCCTATCCCAGAGGGGAAAACTGATCAATCTGAGTCAGGCATCCTAATGGTGAATATTGTGCTTGCAAAAACATTGTGTACCCCCCTGAACAAGTGCCAAAATCACTTTTTTTGCCTTCCATTTCCAAAATATTTTTGAGTTGTCATGTAGGCACAACCTTAGCTAACTGGCTTGATTGATTTTTTTTTTCACTGAAATGACCAGTAGTTTAACTGAATTGATCTGATCGACTTGTTTTGTCATTGTGTAGAGCTGGCCTCAGAAATATTTCCTTTAGGGTTGCTAAATGCCAGAGTCACTGAAGTGAATTTAAAGATTTAGCGTCCTGCTTGATTCCTAATACTATAACACACATGTTTCTCTACTCGGCAGTTTTAAAATTATTTTATTGGTGGACAGTTGTTCAATCTAGAGTAAGTGGCTTTCAGTGCCTTACTAAGTGTATCTATTTCTGCATTTTCATTCAAGTGATGCCTCAGGTGAATTTAGACTCTATTTTTGACTTTTCTTTAAAAAAAAATAAGTGCCTTCTGAAAGAAACTATCATAAAAACTAAACAGTCAAAAATCCATGCAAGAGTAGAAGGAAAGAACTTTTTGAAAACTATTAAGCATGACACTTTCATAAGAATGATGAACTAGAGAAAACAGATGTTCGGGAAGTCAATATACTGTCCAGATGTTTTAGGGACCTTCACAAAGTAGTCTTTGGGCAAGTGAGAATAACTTGTCCCTTTCCTCACAAATTCTCTTTGTGTTCCCAACAAAACTATATTTTTAAAATATCCAATCTGGTTCTAGATGACAGCAATCTATGTTGACAAAGGAAGTTTGATAGAATAGGAGTAAAGAAATCAAATAAGAAGTTGCTGATTTATTTTCACTTTCTGTGTAATTCTGTATGAACTCCAGACAAAGAAGGACAAAGAGCAAATGTTCCTGCTGAGAAAATGAACAAGGGAAAGCCAAGCATATACTGAGAATGAGATAAAAAGGAACAAAAGAGAGACTTGAGACCTAGTCTCTCTCTAAGTGAAGCATTGTTTTACTCAGACATCCAGATTGAGCTCTCCCAGTTAATTAGATCATTTGTTCCATGAGATCTCTTTATTTGCATTTTGCTCTAATTGGACAACACAAGGTTGGGAGGCATATTGGAACTAAATTCTGGTTTAAGTAGGCTGGGAGAAAAGAGCACCATATTTTGCATTGTAAATGCATGAATCTTAAAAAAAAAGACGAAGAAGCTTTCTAGCAAGTAAAAAATTCCAGCTCTTTTGAAAATCAATTCAAATGAAGTGAACATTGAGCACCTTTAAAAAAATATTTTAGAATCCTTTCTCATTACATTTTACTTTGAATCACATAGCACAAAATGACATTTATATGTTCTGAGTACCTACTCTTATGGAATTTTTTTTTAATTCAAATACTTTTCAAGATACTAGAGCCATATTTCTATGTTGACAAATCTATTTGTAAACAAATATATTTCAGGATATTTAGGTGAATACATTCTACATTTGTGAAGCAAATGAATCTCACTTGGAAAGAGTGGCCCTTGATTTTTAAATGAAATGTTCCTTCTTTTAAAAAAATAAAAAAGCAATAATCAGACATTGCAAGATTTTGTGCACCTAAGACAATACAATAATTTAAAATGGAGTCAATTTAATGCTCTGTAATATAATTTCACTTTCCTTATGGTTGAAAAATGAAGGTTTCTTTTATAGACTATGTATCCCAAGATGATTTCAAAGTATTTTCACTTAGAAAATCTAGCTGCTATTACATATGAATTTTCAAAGCTTACCAAGGCTTCAGAAGGAATGATGAAAATTACTATTGCGCGACCTTCAGGTTTTCTTTGTTTCATAAAGGGCTAAGATAGCATTTTTGTCATTTTTCTTTCAGCTCAGGTCTTTCATCATAAATATCAAAGCATGCAATTATGCCTTGTCATATCCTACCATATCTGCCTGTTTTCTATCGATGGTGATGGTATACTCACACACACACACACACACACACACACATATGTATATGTATATACACACACATACATACACACACATATATATATACATACATATATGACACCTTTTTTTCTTTTGTTTTTAAAGAATGTGAAAGCATTCCATATTTTTTTTTTGGCTGAATACCCTAAATTGTTCATACAATGAATGTTGTGCTGTTAAAAAAATATGATTAAAACAACTATTCATATGTTATCCAGGACAGCATCAGAGGTAATAGCTGAGTGTCACACCGGCCACATTCAGAGTGGAATGCATTGGCCTACAGGTGGGATTTTTATTATTAATGTTTATTATGAAAAGCAGGCTAGTCTTAACCTTGTGCAGTCTTAGCTTTTCCTTCTTTACTTTTGCCTTTCATATTAAATCTGCCTACTGAATGGTTCCTATTATTCTATCCCAATATAGATGCCGGTTCTATCACCCTACCTCACTCCACGCTTCCATGATGTTTATTTCTTGTAGGCATAGTTAAAGTCACTGGGATAAGTTAGCAAGCCTTTTCATGCATTTCACTGCGGAAACTATAAATTAAAATAGCATATATCATCGAAGAAAGCAATAAACACAACCACATTTTGCTATACAGCTTTACCTCTCTTTAAGTAAATCATGTCTTCTGGGGGGGAAAGGAGCAAAAAGCAAATAGTTTCATATTGAATTTAATTTCCCCATTGTCTTCTATTAAGACCATAGATATGTGAGACCAAAGAAACCCAATTTGGTTCTAATATAACATAAAATCATCCTTAAGCATCCTAACAGTCTCTTTAAGAAACAGGTTTTCCGTTGTCACTGTCTAGTCTTTATACATCATTTTAAAATATTAATATTTTTATCCAAATATATTATTAGATTTAAAAGAAAGAGGGAGAGTCATTTTATAAAAAAAAAGAAAAACTACCCTAAAAGTCAGTCTATATAAGAAGACTAAGCTATGAAGAGCTGACACTTGCCCTGGTCTTTTGTGTTCACAGTTGGGAAAGGTTTGATCTAAGAAGAGGAACCAGGGAAACACAAGCAAATCATGAAGCAAAACATGGCTATAGATAAGAGATGTGCTCAAGAGTTTGATGAGTCTGGTTTGATTGGACAAATGGCATCCATGGGAACAATAAGGTCACCACCATCATCTTGTTGAAAGGATAGGTTCTTAGACAGTTGAAGGGAACTATTCTGGGAGATGGACAGGATTCATTCAATTCTCACAACTGAGACTAATAAGCTGCTTTCCGGAGTTCAGGAGCTGAAAGAGGCTCTCTAGCTCTGATGAGTTCATAACCTTTGACTAAAAGTTGGAAGCAGAGGAGATGTAGTGAGCACTCTATTTTTAGACATCTAAAATTAAGTAATGCAAGGGATAGAGGTCTGGACTGGAGTCAGGAAGCTATGAATTCAAATCTTGCCTCAAACAACTTAATAGCTGTGTGACCCTGGACTAGTCACTTACCTCTTTCAGTGTCAGTTTACTAGTCTATAAAATGAAGCTAATCATAGCACCTATATCCCAGGGTAGTTATGAAGAGAAGTACTTTACAATCTTAAAGTGCTATCCAAATGTTGACTGCTATGTATTATTGTTGAGGTTATCATTATTATTACTATTTTATTATCTAGTATCATGGTCTAGTACCATGAATGTCCAAGGATTAAAGCCTTCATTGGGTAAGCCAATTATTAGTCAAGTAAAGGCATGGTTTAAGTGAGATTAGCTTGGCATCAGGACTGGGATTCCAGGAGTAATAGAAGTGTTGAGCAGGTAACCAAAGAACTTAATGTCAAAGAAATTCCATGATGTGGGGAAAGGCCAGATGTTCAGAGTAAAGTGACAAGGTTAAGGAGGTTTATTGTTTGAGGGATGGGCACACAGGAGTTTAAAAATAGTTCTGTGAGATTAGCCTATTGAGGAAAGGACAGGCAGTACACAAATACTGTCAGTCAAAGGTCCAAACTATTTGGAAGATTTGGGATGTCTATCCAAGTAGGGACTCAATAAGAAATCAAGACAACCTTAAGCTGAAGGTAATTGGTGGAGATGTAGACAAGTTAGGCTCTTCAGAAAACTTTGACACTAAGCGCAAGAGGCCCAGTTACAGGGAGTTTGGGTTTCCTAAATGTAAGGAGATAGTTATAACTAGGCATATAATTACTAAAGAACTGAGTTATAGAGCAAATATTTGATTATAGCAGAATAAGACAGGAGCTTAGTTACTGAGTTATTAGATTGCTAAGGTCAACAGTACCAGTAACAAGATATGCTTTAGTTAAACTGGTGAGTTACTGATTTGGGGATACCTAAAGCCCTTGTCTAGGGATAGTCTTTATTCTAAAATCTGGGGCAGGGCTGAAATTATAGGAGGCAATTATGTAAGGTGTGTGCTGCCAACATAGGTTATGTATGACTACATGGCAGGCCTAAACAGAAAAACAGGTAGCTATATGGGAGGCCTTTATATCTGTCTCTGGAATCTTGCCCAACCCTCTCCATGGAAGATTGTAATTCCTGCCTCAAGGAGAGCAGGATAAGAGACCGTGAGGCTGGCCTCTAGGTTTTTATTTTTTCAGTATCTGATGAGAATATCTATCTGCTCCCCACAAATATTGAAGTTTTCAGAGCACAATTGGCTTAGAAAAAAATTAACACCTCCCCTCCACAAATATCCATGTTTTAGTATATAACTGGCTTAGAACACAAATTTATCTTCATGACAGCTCTCTCTTAAGGGGGAGAAGATACTTTCAAGCTTATGTCCACTGGCTTGGCCCCTTCCCACCAAATGCTGGTTACATCAAATAATGAATTGTGAGTAGGTGAGTACATAGCTAAAAGAAATCATAGTTCTAGAGGTTAGATCAGAGATCAGCAAACTACTGCCATAATGGTTTTTACAACCATTCTTAGCTCATAGACCATACAAAACCAGGCAGTGGGCCAGATTTGCCCCTTGGGCCATAGTTTACCAAACTGTGTGTTAGAACACACCAGAAAATAAACAAAAATTAATGATCCTTTAAAATGGGAGCAAGATGTGATGTTACTCACTAAAGATACAGGCCCCAATTACACTCAATTCCCTAAAATCTTTCAGGAGGTATATTGCAAATTGGGGATATAATGAAGAGCTGACTTCTCCTCCTCCCTGGCAGCAGTCCCAAGAAGAATCTGGAACCTTGAGCATCTCTGTCAAAGAAAGAGATAATGAATGTCTCTCCTCTCCAAAGCATTGGCATCAACTCTGCCCCTCACACAGGTGCTCAGCATGATGTCATCATTCTCTCAACCAAATCAGAGGGACCAAGCAAAATGTTCCAGTCTTGGCAGGAAGCCCAGGTTTCTAAGTAGCGTTATCTTGATACAGGTCTAAAGATTCAAGGAAGGCATTATACCAGATATACCAAAAAGTTATACTTTTTCTATCTTCAAATTTTGTCTTCAAATTATATGTTCTTTCTTATAATATGCATGGTATTGTGTTTGATCTGTGCTTATTCCTTTTAATAATAAAAAGTTATGTTTTTCTTGAAGTGGCTCATCTTAATTGTATCTGCTAAAGAGGTCATCAGCCATTTTGATAAACACCTCCCCCCAGCCCCCATCTAAAGACAACTAACCAAAGTCTAGGCAGAAGTACCAGAGGTTTGCTCCATTTCTTCACAGGGCATGGCTAAACCATTTATACCTATATCTAGGCCCTGGGGTTATATAATAATTATGTAGTATTCCTTCATGATCCCAAAAGCAAAATTGGTTGAGAGGATAATCAATTAACACGATCTCTGTTAATTCATTGCAGATATACATATATAGCAGGTTTATGGAAAGGTCCTACATTCAAATCTCAGATGAACCTGTAGAAAAGATGTAATATGTCTGGGGGAACAATAACCCCCAAGACAACCAAACCAAACCTCTACCTCTCAGCTTGTTACTTGGTTCATTTCCTTATTCAGTCTCATACAAGTTTCCAAATCTGTTCTAATGTCTTCTGATTAATTGCTAAAATTGAAACATCTCTCTCATTAATTAATTCTAAACCCTTACTTCAGTCTACAAAATATTATTTATTAAATAAATTAGAGAAATCTCTTTTACTACATGCTTTTGCTCATCTTCTCTATTTCAAAACGCTAAGATCCTATGTTTAAATAAACATCATAGTTACTGGATACATAATTTTATATTATATATTACAATGAAATAATAAAATAAGGACATAAATAATTTTAGCTGTGAGAGAATTCACATCCAGAGTTACCACTAACCATTGCTATTCATTATTTCTTGTCAATTCTAGTAACAACCTCTCTCAGGATGCCAATTTAAGCCTCTTTTCACTAATACTCTTTATAATGTTTCTTTGCAAGATAAGAGTTTAAAGCTATTCCCTCAGGAAAGAAGTTCTATTAGTCCTTTCTGTCCACAGTTTTTCACTAGCTATCGTAGCTAATAGTGACCCCAGAAAGACTTCCAATCTCTTAAGTTTCTATTCCCTCTTAAAGTATTATAGTATTATCTCAATGTTAGGAGCCATTGAAGCTGCTGTTACACATATGTAAAATACAAAATACAATTTGCTTCTAATTCCCTGGCAAGTCTTATTATCTCTATGCAACTTCAATGGTTAACATAGCTATGCTGATTATGCTAGTGCTTCAAGTATTTAAAGGCAAAAGATTGAATTGAAGTTTTATCTATTCCAGGTCATTCATTTATCTATTGAATCACCTTTTTCTCTAAATGTGTTATGTATAAGTAGGAGTATAACACTAACCAATTTGACTTTTAGTCAATTTCATGACTTACTGCTATGTTAACACTGGTACTAATTGCAGTGTCCTTTTGAAGTTTATTTTGGTTCCGGAAGAGAACAAGACACTTTTGTAACTTATGCAGAGCATTTCAAGATTCATTTTGGCATACATAACCCATGTTTTGTTTAATTTTTTTAAGAAGAGGAAAAAGGAGGAAAAGGAGGAAAGACAAGATAGAAACTAGCCAGGAAGGGAAATATCTTTCATAGAAGGCTTCCAGTTCATAAGCTGCATCACTGCTATCAGTTATTAAATGTATAAAAGTGAAATTGCTTTCAATGCATGTGGACAAAACAAAGTTTAACCCACATTCTACAAAACAAATATTTTTTAAATTTCTCACATCACCTGATACTTCAAGCATCCTCTTCACAAGAAATTCTCCAAATAATAACTTGTTTCACTCATCTACCACAGATTATATTCTTAAACTATCATCTTTCCTATATTTTTTAATTGTTTAAAAGTAGAGGTTGTGGTCTTAGAAAATTTTTTGTTTAACACTCTTAATTTTGATGACATTTGTCCTGAAAAAGGAATGTATTTTTCCATAATATGTCAAAAGAATTGAACTTAGTTAGCTATATCTCTAGTTAAATGTCAAGAAACATATATTTTACAAATACATATACATGCTTATGTGCAGTTTCATACTGTTTTATGAAATAGATTTATTTTTGTACCCATTAATAAGCATGCTTCCTAAAACCAAGAAGCATTTCAGTATTTAGAAAAAAAATATTTCAAACAACTGACTGAATGAGAAAAGCTTGATTTTTATTTTTTAATATCTGAGATTTTACTAAAACAAAGTGGTTCAAATAAATGTTCAATTTTAAAATTAAGAATTAAGTGTGTATACACATATATTTATGTTATGATATTATGATTAAAACCTGAATTAAAATGAAGCATCCTCTTAAGAATATGTCTTTTTAAAGGTTGGTATTTGTTTAAATATGGAATATTATCACATCAATAAGCCATAACTAAGCATAGTTGTGGGACAATAATAGTAACACAATAAGGATTGAGATAGTGGGTATCTATACTTCATGTACAATTCATTAATGATAATTCATTGATACTTTAAACCTTAAACTATTACAAAGAATCTTTAATATTCATAACACAGCATTGTTCATTTGTGCACAGTGTACAGGTCATTCTTTCTGAAGGTGAGAAAATGAGTTTTAATTTCTAGGCACATAAGTGCTCCTCTCTTTGCATGTAAGTACTCCCAAGTTCTTATAGTTTTGCAAAACATATACATTAAATGATAAGAGATTATAAGACAATTAGCAATGATCAAATGTTCAAAGGTGCTAAAAAAAAAGTTGAAGTCAAAGTGTGTTTTTTGAGCCTACTACCCATTCTCAGTTTTTGTTTCTCTCAACCAGAAATCCCTTTAAAGGATAGACATAGTTTTCTTTTCAAACACATGTGAAGTGTTAGATTTGAACCATTATGTTCTGAAGCAATTGAAGTTTATTTGATTTTCTATTTATAAAGCTCTAAAAAATCATATGATTAATAAACAGAAGCATACCTATTAAATTTTCTTTCAACAGAAAAATACAGTAAAGAAGAAAACCTTATTCAAAGTCATTTCATTTTTTATGTTATCTTGTTACATTTAGGGTCTAATTTCTAATCTTAGTTTGAATGTGATATTTCTCATGAGATCTTGATTAGGGGAGAGAAGTTAAAATCATAGCTACATGTCATATTTGAATCAACTGTTGCCAGGATGATTAATGAACAGTCAATTGAATCTGAAAATGGTTGATCTGATGATTTGGTTACTATGATTATGTAGTGATCAAATTATTAGTTATTATAACCATTGAAAAACTCTACTGGACAATGATTGATCGAGTCATGTGGTCAACCTTGTATTATTGAAGAGGGGATATAAAAAAGAATTTAATTTAGGGAAATGGATACTATAGACAAAGCAGTGATAAGAAGTAATTTGGAAACAGGATTGAGGAATGACACTAAGACATAGGGGTCACTAAATTGAAACAATCATAAATTTAGAACTGGGACAAAACATAGTTGACATCTACTTCAACCCCTTCATTTCATAGCATAATAATGATTCATATGTATGTTTGTGTAAAGGTTTGAGCATAGATTTATATGCATTATTTTAATTGATTTTCACAACCAGGCTATGAGGAAGGCCCTCTTATTATCCCTATTTTGCACATGAGCACACTGAATTTCAGAGACTCTGTCAATAAACGTGTTACGTCCATGTACCAGGATATTAAGCTCTGGGAACACGGAAACAAGAGTTCCTGGTCTCAAAGAACCCAGTCTAATGGGGGAGATATCATGCAAACAACTATATACAGACCATCTAAATTTTGTATAAATTTGAATCAACAGAAGGAAGACACTAGACTTAAGGAGTCAGTGAAAGGATTCCTGAAAAAGGCAAAATTTTAGTTGGGACATGGAGGCAGAGATGAGGAGGGAGAGTATTCTAGGAATTGGGGACAGCCAATGAAATACCTAGTCAGGAGATGGTGTATCTTATTTGAGAAACAGCAAGGAGGCCAAAGTCACTGGCTCAGAGTACACAATGGCTAATACATTTCTATGACAGGATTCTAAGCCAGATCTTGCTAAATATATGTCCATCCCCCTATGCCAATGGAGACACTGAGCTCCAGGAAAAGGAAATGAAGTGTTGTTGTTGTTGTTGTTGTTTTTCCCAACATCACACAGAGTCTAAGTCACAGACCTAGAATATAAATCATGGCCCTTTGTTTCTAAGTCCAGACTTCTCAATGTACCACACTGCTCCTACATAAGTTTGTTTCAGTTCTAAAAGTCACCTCAAGTTTGGGTGGTCTACAATAAGATTAAACTCCGGAGAAAACTGGACAAGAACCAAAAATAACAATTTGTGAAAATTGTGAAGGCAGGCAGTCCCTTTATACCTCTGCTGCTACCACGTGTCAATAATTGACCCCAGGCAAGAAGGGGTATACATTCATTTTCTTTTCATACTTTTTTCTCCCTTTGCCCCTTGCCACTATTCCCATCTTCATTCTAAGAATTAGTTTCAACTATATACAAAAGTTAATTGAAGCCATTTCTTTGGTTGAGGTCATCACAAAATCAGATGTACAGTATTGAGAATAAAGGGTTCAGTGCAGAGTCTTGGATAATTCTAACATTAAAGGATGACATTGAAAACAACAATTCCCACCCCCAAAAAATGAAATATTGGAGAAATGTTCCTGGACACACAGTGATATGATAGAAAGACTGCTGACCCTAGAAGTAAGAGATCTGGATTTAAAACCCACCTTTTTCATGTATTACCTGTTTGAACTTTGTCAATTTACCTGAACTCTATGGTGCTGAGTTCCTTCATCTGTAAATTGAAAGAATTGGGCTATATGGCCTTTGAGATCCTTTCTAGACATACCTCTATGACTCCATGATCCTACTCAAAGACAGAGGTAAGATATAAATGCCTATGATTTAGAGCTGAAAAGAGCCATAGAAATAATCTAATGCTACCTCTTCACTTTATTCATTTTTCTTTTTAAATTAAATTAAACTATTTTTAATTGATAATTACATATTACACCTTCCTCCCACCTACTCCTCATGGCAAAAAGGAAAAGAAAATATTTCTAATAAATACATATATATATAGCATACAAGGAGATAAGCCTAGAATAGTTAAGTCAAATCAATAAACAATTATTAAATGCTTTCTGCATGCCAGACACTGTGCTAAAAGCTAAGGATACAAAGAATGGGTCTTACTGCTAACCATGTCAAGGATGTTCATGTAGGTATTACAGGCATAAAGTCATTTCTGAAATTCTGGAGTCTTAAGAAAGTTTCCTGCACTAGTGTTATGAAAAGAATCTCTCTTTACCCCCCCACCCCACCCCCGTTGTTGGTGACAATGAATCTGACTAACCCAAGAAGAGAAAATAAGAATAGAAAAAAATGTTGGTGATTATGGAGGAAAGAAGGGCCTAGAAGTGTCATCCCAATGCAACTGTCTAATATAAAATAGGATGAAGTAGGCAAATGTCTGAAGTTTTGAAAGCAAAGTAAAATCCCAGATTTAATGGTTTCTCAGAGTTTTACCTCAACAGAGTCCAAGGGAACCCACCCCTTTGTGGGTTGGGACCTCTAAATCTGGCCAGACCTAAGAGAAAGAGTAGGGACACAAGAAAATTTAAGTTGAAAGGAAGATGAAATTCAGGAGAGTAATTCTGGAAAAGGTGAAGAACTAGACAAGTTTCAGTGGCTTCTCAGAGTCTCCCTGGAATAAAGATACAGTTTCCCACTTCTTGAGGAACACCAATGTTGCTTAAGATTCATGGTTTGGAAAGAAAAAAAATGAGCATCCAGAGTTTGAGGGGAGAAAGTATAGAACAGCAACACTGGATCCTTTACACGTAATGGATTGACAATAAGAAACACCAATACAGCAAGGAAGCCATAGGGAAGACAACAACAACAAAGAGACTGATGATGACTGATAAAAGCTGACAAAGGAGTAAAGAAACAAAAATAACTAGTAAAATATCTAATACAATGAACAAACATTCTAGTGAAAGAAATCAAGTAAAAAAAAATCTTCTAAGGAACAAAAAAAAATCCTGTAATTCTTATAACAACCTCAGAAATAAAAATAGAGTAAACCTAAAACCTTTCAGAATGGTCGAGAATAGCAAAAAAATTAAGTGAAGAGTTCAGAGAAACAAAAATAAATATTTGTTCTTTCAAGAAAATAATCAAAAATTGAATAAAGGAATAGAAAATTCATAACAACAGATAGACCCTTTACAAAACCACACATTATTTGAAAAAGAGACTGACAGAATTGAAATGCAGAAACACGAAGGAAATTAAATGAAAAATAAAAATAAAAAAGATAACCAGATTGGAAGCTGGCAATGCAAAATGGTAAAACTGAATATGAACAGAGGACCCAAAAGACTAATCTAAGAATTAGAACTCTTTCAGAAGAAAAATGGAATAAAAAGAGATCTTAATACTATACTTTAGGAAATCATACAAAAATAATATCCAAAAATATTTAAATTGTATTTCCAATATGTTTATGGAAGTAAGGAAATAGTCTTCAGAATACAGCTGTAGAGATTCTATGGAATACTACCATGATTAAACCCCAAGTTTACTAACAAAGGAAGATCAGGATAAAACTTTAGAATTGCAACATCATAAGAAATATTGGAATATGAAATGCTGAAAAGCAAAGATCAGTTTGTACCCTCAGAATAATATATCCTTCAAAGCTTAGTCTAATAATTAATTTTTAAATTGATGTTCAGAAAAAGGGAAGAATTTGAATCATTCAAAAGAACCCAGAGGTGAGTAGGATATTCAACTGGCACAGTCATCAAACAGAAGAAAGATGTGCAAGGTCAGAGAGAAATAAAAGACTAAGAAATAAAATGAGTGTTTTCATGAATCTAAAACAACCTGAGGTTATGTAAGTAAAGGATTTAATTATATTTTTTCTTTAAAAATACTCTTAGTAAAAGACAGTAAGAGACCAAAGAAAATATTTAGGGCAAAAAAATGTAAGTGGCAAAAGTTATAAAGTGGTCAAAACCAGGATAAGTATATGAAGAAGGAAATAAATATTTCAGGGAAAAAAATCACATTCTCTAATAAGTCAATATCTTTGTTGGTGAGGCAATACTGAGAAATTCTCCTTATGTGGGAAAAGGGGAAACAGTGGGTCTTAGAGGGAAAAAAAATTGATCAAGATGATGTGGGTGAGAAGTTTTGAGTTTCTTGCCCAAATTTAATGTCTATAGGTCACCTCTTCAGTACCTTCAGTACTCTCTTTCCCTCTGATTGGAGAACTGGAAAATGGGACAGAGATTTCTTCCCAAAGTCTCCATTTAAAGAGTACTTATAGACTATGGAACTATATGGACTACAGCAAACAAAGCTAAAAGTTATTATTAAAGAACTGGTGGAATCAGGGTACAGCCAAGATGGCAGAGTAAAGGAAGTACTTCCAATATTCCCCTTCAAACAACTTTAAAATAATACCTCAAATAGAATTCTAGATCAGCATAGCCAATAAAAGGTCAGAGTGAAATATTTTTCCAGCCCAAGACAACTTAGGAAGTTGGAAGAAGTTGGTGACACTGGGCTAACCTGTAGTGCAAACAATGGCAACACTAGCTGTGGGGCTTGGAGGTGGCTATGACAGTAGCAGCAGCAGTTTTGGGAGCTCTCAGTCCAGAGACAACAAGGGCAGTAGACAAAAGGTCAGAAAGATATCACAGTGGACTCCTGTACTAGCAGAGTATAGAACTGAGAGCTGTTTAATAACTCCATTGTCCACATCAAGTTTTGGGTAGCAGTTCTGGGGTAGAAAGGAGTGTTAGCACTTGCTGCAAGGGATCAAGGGCCCTTCCTGGGTAACAAAACATAAATCAAGAGAGCAGTGACCTCACCTTTCCCTAGATCATATGACCTTGACATCATCAAATACTTACAAAAACCCAGAACTAACAGTGAAAACAGTACCTTGAAAAAGTCTGAAACTTGGGACAGTACTCCACTCCACTTCAAGTGAGAAGAGTCCAAATTTAACATGAAGTCCAAAGTCAAGAAGCAGGCTGGAAAAAAAGATGAGCAAACAACAAAAAATAATTTACCATAAAAAACTATGATAGTGACAGGGAAGATCAAGATACAAACTCAGAAGACAATGACATGAAAACAGCTCCAATCAAAACCTCAAAGGAAAAAAACATGCAGACTGAACAATAGCACAATAATAATTCATTGACAAACTAAAAAAGGGAGGAAAATGGTTTAAATATTAAATGGTAGAGGAAAAATCAGGAAAAGTAATGAAAGTGATGCAAGAAAATTAAGAAAAGAGAATACATACCTTGGTAAAAGAGGTGCTAAAAAAATGAAGAAAATAACACTTTAAAAATAGGTGAAATGATGAAGGAGGCAAAAAAGCTCACTGAAGAAAAAAAATCCTTAAAAATTAGAACTAGGCAAGTGGAAGCTAATGACTCGATGAGACATCAAGGAACAAAAAAAAAGTCAAAAGAATGAAAAAAAGAAGAAAATATTAAAAATCTCATCAGAAAAGCAACGACCTATAAAATAGGTTGAGCAGAATTGATTTAAGAATTATTGGACTACCTCAAAGCCATGATGCAAAAAAAGATCCTAGACATCATATTTCATGAAATTATAAAGGAAAATGTCCCAATATTTTTGAGCCAAAAAGTAAAATAGAAATTGAAAGAATCCACTGGTTACTGAAAAAGATCACAAAATGAAAATTACATTAAAATTCCGGAGCTAAAATAAAAAAAAAAGCAGTAGTAGCAAACATGATCTCAGACAAAGCAAAAGCAAAAATATGCTTAATTAAAAGAGATAATCAGGTAAACTACATTTTCTTAAAAGGTACCATAGGCAATGAGTAATATAAATTATAAATATATATGCTCCAAATGGTATAGCATCCAAATGCCTAAAGGAAAAGTGAAATGAGTTACAGGAGGAAATAGACAGTAAAACTATACCAGTGGGGGATCTCACTTTTCCCTCTCAGAATTAGCTAAATCTAACCATAAAATGAATAAGACAGAAGTTAAGGAGATAAATAGAATTTTAGAAAAGTTAGATATGCTAGTGCTCTGGAGAAAAATGAATGGGAATAGAAAATGTATGCCCTTTTCTCAGCTGTACATTGTACTTTCACAAAAATTGAACATGTCAGGACATAAAAACCTCACAAACAAATGCAGAAAAGCAGAAATATTAATGCACACTTTTTGGACCATAATGCAATAAAAATTACATTCAATAAAGAGCCTTGGAAGCATAGAAAAAAAAATGGAAAATAAAAAATCTAATCCTAAAGAGTGAGTGGATCAAAGAACAAAACATAGAAACAAATAATTAAAATTAATGACAGCAATGAGACCATAATTTGTGGGATAAACCTAAAGCACTGCTTTAGTAGAAAATGTATATCTCTAAATGCATACATCAATAAAAAAAAGACAAAGATCAGTGAATGGGCGTGCAACTAAAAACAACTAGAAAAAGAAAAAAATTAAAATCCCAATTAAACACCAAAATAGAAATCCTGAAAATCAAAGAAGAGATCAATAAAATTGAAAGTAAGAAAACTATTGAACTAATAAATAAAACTAGGAGCTGGCTATATGAAAAAAAAAACAACAAAAGTATAAACCATTGGTTATTTAAAAAAAGAAAGAAGAAAACCAAGTTACCCCTATCAAAAATGAAATGGGTCAATGCACGATCAATAAGGTTGAAATTAAAGCAATTATTAGGAGCATTTTTTTTGCCCAATTATATGCCAATAAATCTAACAATCTAAGTGAAATAGATGAATATTTACAAAAATACAAATTGCTTAAACCAACAGAGGAAGAAATAGAATGTTTAAATAAATTTATCTTGGGGGAAAAAATTGAACAAGCAATAAATGGATTCCCTAAGAAAACATATCCAAGGACTAGATGGATTTGCAAGTGAATTCTACCAAACATTTAAAGAACAACTAATTCCAATACTATATAAACTACTTTTACAAATAGGTAAAGAAATCCTACCAATTTCTTTTTATGACAAAAATGTGATTTTGATGCTTAAACTAGAGAGAGCAAAAACACAGAAAGAATACTACAGAACAATTTCCCCAATGAATATTGATGAAAAATATTAAATAAAATACTAGCAAAAAGATTGTAGCAACATATCACAAAGACTATCCATTATGATTGGGGAGGCGGGGTTTATGTCAGGAATGCAGAACTGGTCCAAATGTAATTGTGACCAGATTAGTTAGAAAAACAACAAAAATCATATGATCATATCAAAAGATATAGAAAAAGCTTTTTGACAAAATACAACACCCTTACTGATAAAATGAAGTAAACGAATAGGAGGTATCTTTCTTTGTTAATGATTCTCAATAAAACAAGGAGTAAAGCAATCATAAAAAGCAAAATAGACCATTTTGATTATATAAAATTCAAAGACACAAACAAAATTAGTTTAGAGAGAATAAGGGCAGGACCAGTCTTACAGTCATTTTGAGTCTTAGTGACACCATTTGAGGTTTTCTTGACAGAGATACCGGAATGGTTTGCCATTTCTTTCTCCAGCTCATTTTGCAGATAAGGAAACTCAGGCAAACAAATTTAAGTGACTTGTCCATGGTCACACAGCTAGTAAGTATCTGAAGTTGTAGTTGAACTCAAAAAGATAAGTCTTCCTGACTCCAGACCTGGGACTCTATCCAGTGAGCCATCTAGTTTCCCAGAAACAGTCTAGTGGGAGAAAAAAAAAATTAGTGTGAAATATCAATGGCAAAAATATTGTCTCCATTCATCTCCTGGCTACAGTACTAACTCATCTCCATAGAACCTTCTCTTCCATGCCATAGAAACTTCTTTAAATGGAAGTCCACTTTACCTTTTGTTTATTTCTACTGGAAATACCCTTCACCCTTGCAGCCTCTCTTTCTGATTGGCCAGTTCTCTCAAAACTCTACATTTTAAGGAGGAATCCCAGGCCAACCAATGTTCTCATTCCTCTTCAGATTGTTCTTTGGACTCTCCATAGAACTTTATTTAACATTCCTCCATGGTGGGTACCTTTGTCTACCTGTTTTTTCCTCCCCTAATTGTTAAAGTCAATTTTATGTGCTGTGTTTGCCCATTAGAATGTAAGCTGCCTCCTGGCAGGGACGTTTCTTTTTGACTTGAAAAGATTTATGTATATTGATGCACAATTAATTAACACTAGAACAAAATACATAGTGACTATATTAACATAAATTAAACAAATGTTAACAAAAGCTGAATTCTGAGTAACTGTAATAATCTAGGTACAAGAGAACAGATAAAGGAACATACTTTGATTACCTCAATCTTCTTGGCAGAAATTCAGAATACTACATGGATAAAATGCTGTATGCCTATATTGTCAGATGTGATTACTCTATTTGTTATTTTTATCTAAATTTTTTTTTCCTTTGTTACAAAAGAGGTTTCAATTTTGGGTATGGAATGGAATGAAATTTGTCTGATAATGACTGATATAAAAAGGCAATTAATTGAAGATTATTAGTTTAATGAGGTTACCCCATTTATCACCTAACAAAAGGTTCAGTTCAGGTCAATGATTATTTTTTTTTCTATATATGGTGTTAAATACATGGTTTTCCTTCACTTCTCTCTTTTGGAGTTATTCTTCTGGTATTATTATGTTCATATCATTGTATGTATGAATTGTTTTACATTAAAGTTGTTTTTATATTAGATTTTATATATTTAGTACTCAAGTCAATCTATAACCCTATCAATGTGTATATTGAACCAAGGATGTAGATTGCAACCCATCCATGCCTGGCCATCTTATCTCCTTTCCATGCTCTCCCATTAGTATGACTAAGGGATTCATCCCAATGTGCTGGAGGCCTTCTTTATTTTCTCTTGACATTTTGAGGATACTGATGGATCACACAGACTGTCCGATCGTTGTTGCTCATTCTAGTTACAATGCCAATCCACCATTTTCACTCTTATATTTCTTTGGCAACACTCAACTCTACTTCTTTATAATTCCTTGTTTGTATTAAATTATAACCTAGTTACACCCACCATATACCTTTCCATTTCCTTCTGAGTAGTCCTTGCTTTTTAGTTCTTTGGAGAATATAGTGTTCAATGTCTGAATTGACATGTAGCAACACTAGAGGAAGATTAGTATTCAAAATAGCCCTTGATCTCTGGGAAAAGTTTGGGATTGTTAAAAGAATCTTACAGTTTTTCAAAGGCAATCCAATCCACTCTCCTTCTCTTTTAGGCTCAATTCTTTGTCTATTTGCAATGAATGTCCAACATACATATGATTGAATGAGCTTTATAGATTATCCAATCAACTGTATAGTATAGTTTAGAGAATTGGGATGATTTATTCACATCAAAATTATATTGTATGTATTGAAAGATAACAATAGCGATTGTTTGAGGACCATTTAATCATTCATATTAGGCAAACCACAACACAGGAAGGGGTATATTCACCAAACATGTTCACTGACAATTCTGTTCATCAGAGAAGTGGAGATCTTGAGGTACCAATTAATATTTACATGTGTATGTGTGTGTATATGTGTGTGTGTATGCATATGTCATATATACCAACCTAGGACACCATATACTATATATTTATTTGTACATGTATATACATATATTAATCTGAATATATCAAACTGAATATGTATGTATATATATATATATATACCTATATAAATCCGAATAAAATACAGGTCTATCTGTATATGATGTATACCTGCATGTATATGAAACATTACATATACATAGAAAGGTTTATCAATCTGCACCTAAAATCCCCTACCTCTCTGAGGAGATAGAGATAGAAATGAGTGTATGTGTATATGTGTGCATGAAAAATAAATGTATCATATTTATATCTATAATTAATATTATACATATAAACACTTATTTGCATATATGTATGTATTCTAATGTGGACAATGTGGGACTTTGCTTGCCTATGTTCAGGTGTTTCAATCTTGATTTATTTTTTTAATGCAGGAGTTGGAGATAGAAAAGATCATGGAGGAGATCCTGCATAGTTTCCAAGTCAAAGAATAATTCCCTAAAAACGGTGAGGTCCTTCCTCTAGATGTTTTGGTATAAAGATTACATAGAGATGACTCTGTTCTTATTGCTTCAAACTCCTGAAATATTACAGAACCTCTTAGCTGAGAACCATAAGCACTTGAAAGGGTTGGCTTAACTATTCACTTAGGAATGGATATTCAACTAACCATTTTTATAGTACTATGATAACATTTCTATGTGGGAATGATTTAAAGAAATTATTACATTTTGTGAACTAGAAAACTGTCAAATTAATGGGATTCAAGTGAAATCAACCTGTAGCTCAATAAATGGACCAAGAATAAAACTTTGAAAATTTCACTTTCCAATTTGTATGTGTTTCCTTGTTCCATATCTGGGAGTCAATTATTTCAGGGAGCATTACTAATTAGGATAAAATTGACATAGGATGTCAATCTAGATCAACATTTGTTTTAGTATATATATATATATGCAGACATATACATAAATCCATAATATACACCAATATATACATATATGTAAATTTTATGTAACCAGATAGGCCTATATCTACTTATACACATACACATGCACATACATATATGTCAATCTGCATCTCAAGTCCATCTCTCTGTTGAGCCTTTAGATTTTCAACACCCTGATGTTCTTAACATGTAACATAGTTTATCACATGCATCTATTTTAACTTTTCATTTCCTGTACTAAATTGTAAACTCTAGGGGAGAAGATAATAGCGACTTACCTAGACTCATTATCTTTCCCTGGTGCTTAGCACAATGTTCTACCCATAGTGGGTAGCTAAGAAATATCTGTTGAATACATGTTATTGAATGTTGTGTTTTCCACTGCCCCACTCTTTTCTTATTGTAGTGGATCTGACTGAATGCACGAGGCTGATAGATGAGCTGAGACTATTCGGGTCTTAAGGGCCTTGAAGTCACTTAGATGGATGACTGCTTAACGAGAACAACATAACATTTGTGTACAGGGAAAGGAATCTGGCTTGGCTACAATAGACTGTGAAGCCTGCCAAAGCTCAATATTCAGATCATGCCTATTTAATTTATTTGTCAATGATTTGCCCCCAATTTACATTAAACTGATCTGGCAACTTCATTCAGATAGTGTGCTGTTACAGCTTTTTTTTCTCCTTCTAAATAGAAAAACCCAGGGAGATGTTAAAATATTTCAAAGCAAAACTCACTCCACCTTTTAAAAAGCCAGTACCTTTGTTTTCTGAAAGGAATTTTTTAGCAATATCCTTTAGTTTTTAATGATTTGATTTGGAAATAGGTTATATGATGCAAAAAAAAAATTATTGGTCACAACTAATGAAAACACCCCTCCTCCAAAGTCCATCAGTTTAAAATGTTGTTTATGTTTTAGATAAAAGAGGAAATGAGTGTCACAACATAAAGAAAATGGGAAACAAAAAGAAATACTACTACACAAACAGGTTCTAATACCAGTATAGAAATATAGAATTTTTTGAAATATTGATGTCATAGGTAATTTCAATTTCTTTTACCTTTAGACAAAGGTACAATGTTTTTCCCTTTCTTTGTATCCCAGCACTCAGCCCAGTGCCTGGCACATAGTAAATGCTTAATAAATACTTATTGACTGACCAAATCTATGAAAAAGAAACATCCTTGACTTGTTTCCCTTCTCTTCCATCAATAGATAAGGGTATACTTAAGAAATTATGACAAATGGGAATACATAACCAAGATGGTAAGGCAGCTAGGTGGTTCAATGGATAGGGTGCTGAGCATGGAGTCAGGAAGACCTGAGTTCAAATTCAGTCTCAGACACTCATATGACCCTGGGCAAGTCACTTAATCTCTGTTTGCCTTAATCCACTGGAAGAGGAAATGGCAAATCACTTCAGTAATTTAGCCAAAAAAAACCCGTACATAATCAGGAAGAGTAAGAAACAACTGAACAACTTAACAATAACAACAGCAACCTAGATAATGAGAAGGGATATAAGCTTTGTTCAATTAAAACGTGGACTAAGTTAATGTTGAATATAAGTGTATATATATATATATATATATATACATATATTTAAAAACTCATAAGTTATAGCTATGAATAAGTTCTCTGGTGTGACTCAATTCCTTTGATATACCCTTAGTTAAAAACAATAACAACAACAGCAGCACCAACGAAGGTGGGATATGTGTTTTAAAAACAAAAACTCCCAGCAAAAGCAGCAGAATACAGCTGAGGTTGGCTCTGTGCCAGTTACACCATCTATATGACTTTTTATCTCTCGGTCTCAGATAATTCGTCCAAAAACTCAGTTACCTGATATCTGCCCTAACTACTTCACAGGGTTATTGCAAGAATTTAATGAGATAACACAACTGAAAAGGGCTATGCAAAAGTAAAATGGTCTTAATTAAGAAATCATTTAAGGAAGTTGTCACAGTCTTAAGCTAAGGCAGTTGCCATTATAGCTGTTCATTTTTATAGATTGAATCCATAAGTTTGCAAGACTTTCATCATTGGCAAGCAGATGGTTATTATTTCTTTTTGTATTACCTAAGTGCTTGGGAGGCAGGACAAGTACAAACTGGATTATGAATGGGTTTTTGAGAACAGAAAAAAATATATCTTGAATGTTGTACACATAAGAAACATACTTCTTAAAGAAAGTGTTATTTTTGTTTTCCTGGGTCTAATCTTTTTTAAAAAATTATTTAAAATATTCATTCAGGATTAGGCCGGTTACATTTCCCCTCAGCGTTCTCAAGTATTCAAAGTGGGGTTGTAGGTATTATTTTCTGCCTTGGCTTGAGCTCCCATGGCTGTGTTCTCCCCATTTATTAGGGTGTTAGTGACTAGCACTCCCAATTCTATTTAACCCCTTAAAATCAGGCTAGCTTTTACAAAGGGATATTTATTTCAAAGTTACAGTAAGAACAAACATATAAAAATTTGCTCAATACTTCATCCATAGAGGATCTCATTCTGGGTTGGGGTAGGACAGGAGAGACTCAGAACAAAAATTAGCTTGTTTCTTGGATAGCTTTATTTCCACCAAGTTCATGTTCAGATTCAGCCTAACTGTTGAGTAAGCTTACACTTCAGCTACCACTGAGCTGAGTTACTAAAGGTCACACCCAAAAGGTCATTCCTAGCTCCTCAGGGCATCAATGCTGTGCTGTCTGTGAGAGCCAGGCTTTGGAATAGCAGGATACCTAGGAGCCCTTAGAGGCTTCTATCCCTTCACCAGTTATCAAACCCTCCAATAATGCTAAGACCAAGAGACTGTAGCTGAGGGTGGCAGGACTTTTTAAATACTTCCATAGCCAATCAATCATATAGTTAAACAAACAGTTACAGAATGTCTACACACACTTTCCAGTTTATTTCTCTACAGTATTTTACTTGTACATCATCATGATTCTCCAAGAAGCAGCTCCCTAGCATCTGTCATGTGGAGATGTCATCTTAACAAGACCCAATTTCACATTTATTCATTAATTTATCCATTTATTCTACAAGTATTTATTGAATACTCATATAACAGGAGATGAGCCAATAAATTCAGTCCTTATGCGGCTGCACAGAGGACATCTATGTGGTCATCTGATGCTATTCAGGAGTTGTGGAGCCTACCTCAGTGATTCATTATGTCATGATGTAAAAGTGCCTTGGAGAGACTTTAGAAAAAAAATAATCATTCTGTAATTGGTTTACATTGATAAACATTGGGTGAACGACAGCCTTTCTCTGCAATTGTGGAACCAGAACTAGAGGCTCCTTCAAAAAGCTTTAGTTGGCCTCAGTCTCTTTCTTGGTTGAACCTCTGCTTTTGGATTGCCTTCTTTGCTGATGGCATTTGATGAAAGACAGTACTATAGGAGGAGAGGCTTTTTGCCCTCTCCTTCTTAGGCCAATTTATGTCCTCAGGAATATGGACCTCAGTTCTTTCCCTGTCTCACATTTGTTCTTTCATTTAAAAAATAAATAAATAAACAAAATAAAAGATTAATCTGTAGATTATAACTTGGTGACTTTCAAAAAGTCAGGAGAGTGAGCCATTCAGGAGTCTGGGAATCTAGGAGTCTTAGTTAAATCCATGTTGCGTTTAGCAGCCATCTCAGCCTTGCTGCCCCAACAATCAAGTAGTAGTAACCTTTGACACTTGACCCAGTGGTAACTGAAATGAGAAGAGGACTCACCCATCAGAAATGCTGGCTTTGGACATGAACCTGATGAAACCAATGATATGTAGAAACTATGCCAAGTCTGAGCCCACTCTCCCCAGAGATTAATGTAAAACAAGGGAGATTATGCGCCTGAAGTGTTGGGAGGAAATGTTCTCTTGTTCTTACTATATGTTAGGAGTAAATGATTAAACAAAATAATAAAAACAAATCATTGCAATTGTGGAAAAATTGTAACTACTGGGGGGATGAGGAAAGGCCTGATTTAAGAGTCGACTCCTGAAGGTATCTTAAAGGTAGCTAGAAATTCCAAGAAGCAAATGTAGAGAGGGTGTGCATGCTGAACATAGGGAACCATCTATGAAAAGACCTGGAGACAGGAAATAAATGTCATGTATAGGAAATAATCATCTGGTTAGTCTGACAGGCATAGACAGTACATAACAATAGCAGTAGGAAATAAGACTAAAAAGGTAGATAGATAGGAGCCAGATTGTTGAAGGCATTTAATGACAAAATGAAATTTTTTTATTTTTTCTGGGAGGCAACGAGTAGCCATTGAAGGTTTTTGAGTCAGGAAGGGGTATCAATATGATCAGATCTGTGCAGACACAATTCTATTCTAGACTATTTACATAATGATGAAGAAAAATTTCCAATGAACCCTTTCCAAATATGGTAGCTTCTTATAAATGTTGGTTGATGGCTTCCTATTTGCCACTGAAATGTCATTTCCCACATAACCAGAAGGCACTGACTCTGCTTGATGAACTTAATAGTGGCAGAATGAATTACTGCCACCCCCAAACCTCTGAATAAAGCTTGTGAATCATCTTCATTAGTTCCACCCATTGATCACCAACAGAGAATTCACTCACATACATGGGCCCTGAAGAGAATGTTGATGTACTTCAATCTTTTCTTGTGTTCAGTCTGTCACCAGCATCAAGTGCATTTGATCCAGATAGAAGTTAACAATCACAAATTAGTATTGGGAGGCAGGGTGGAGAGAGACAGGGAATGTTACGAGTTTGTTAGTTGTCTCGTATTTATGAAGAAAGCAAAATTTCTACTACCTGCAATTTCCAATCTGCCTGTTTATCACAAATATTTAGAGGTGCTTAAGTTGGGAAAGTTTCTATATTATGAAATCAAAAATATATAAGTCATTTAAAATCCTTTCTCAGTTCTGTCTAGAGGGGGGAAATGGGAAAAACATCAAGGCCTGTATTTCAGTATTGGATTTAAGATCTGTTGAAGGGTCCTCCTCTGTTGCCAGACTAAATATGTTCTCAGATTTTTTCAATGATTTTATTTTCAAGCCTACTAATCCATTATTTTAATTAGAATTAAATTAATCAGAAATAAACACAAAAAAACCCTAAATGCTCAAGTAGACTTAAAAGGGTCTTTAGAAAACTGAAATAAATACCACGAATGCAATTATCAGAAAGAAAGACAATAATAACTCTCACTTGGGTAATAAAGTAGAACCACTTTCCACTACTGAAAATAATTAGAGTAATAAACTAACTCTTTAGACATATTCATAAATGTCCACACTCTACTCAGGATATCGTCCACCTTGAGGGAAATTCTTGGAAATGTGGTTTGTGAGGGATATATTCAATAAACCAGCAAACCACTGTGTTACAGGAAAAAAGCAATCAATTCAGCAGGTGTCACACGTGGGCCTGATGTGATTTGAAGGATACTCAGGGGGCCTTGATTTATCAAAACTTTTTTTTAACCACTTGTCCAGCCTGAAATTTTGAGCATTACAATAACTCCTTTATTCTTTCCAGAAATCCACTACTAAAATGTACGTATTTTACCAAGAAATATCAGCACCTTCCACTGAAACAAGAACTATAATGGCTAGCATTTATTTAGTGCTTTAAGTTTTCAAAAATCATTTACAAATATCAATCTCATTTTATCCTCCCAATAATCCTGGGAGGTAGGTGCTATTATTATACCCATGTTATAAATGGGGAAACTAAAGCTGGCAAAGGTTAAATGACTTGTCCAGGGTCTTATAGCTAATAAGTATGTGGGGCCAGATTTAAACTTGGGCCTTTCCACTGGACCCTGCTCTACCCACTGGACCACATAGTGACCCATAAATACTCAAATGAATTTGTAATCTCATCAGTTTGGAAGTTTTCTCCAATAAAAATTGCAACTTGTCCATGACTGAACATTTTATGAGACTTCTGTCTATGTCTGCCTGCTGATGGTCTAATTCAGACCACTAAATGGACTAAGTGTCCTCTTTGCTTTCTCCTGATATTAAAAGGGAACCAATAGATCACTCAGGATATCCATGGAAGTTTACCTGATGTCCTCTTGCTCTCATCATGTGATCAGTTCATCTTTGTGTTCATCCATTCCTTCGATGACATTCTTTACTCCAGTTCTTCTTTGAAGATCCTTGTCATGTATTTATAACCTACTCATACTTACCATGCACCTCACCATTGCCCACTGTGTGATAGTTCATTTTTTTAAAATTTTCTGCAGTTTGTAGTGTTCCATAACTCACTGATATGTAACAATCATAGAATATTGGCATTGAATATGTGGACCACTGATTCCAATAAGATGTAAGATCTTGGAAGTCAGAGACTATTTTATTTTATAGTATTTATTATTGTGTCTATATACCCACAACTAACAGTAGGCACTTAATAAAGCTTGCTTAAATAAATGAATGAATTTCTGGTAGAAATGTGGAGCCATTAAAGGTGCCTTGAAATTTACTGAAAGCCTAATCTCCTCCTGTTTAATTCTTCACTGATATCCTTTACACCACTTCTGGATAATTGCTTGTATGTACTGTGTTGCAGTCTACTCACATCAGTAATGTTTACATCTCCAATGCCCCTTGGGCTATCCTCAATTTTAGTTTTTGAAAAATGGTAGTGTTCTATGACCAGTAGACATACAACAGTGAAGTGTTGGAAAATGCTGATATTAAAAAGATGGACCTTTATTGCTTTTTGTTTGCTTGCTTTTTAAAAAAATATTTTCTTTTTTTTCCAATTACATGTAAAAACAATTTTTAATATTCTCTTTCTAAAATTTTGAGTTCCAAATTATTTCTGCCCCTTTTTACAGTCCCCCTCATTGAGAAGACAAGCAATAAGATACAATTTATACATGTGCAGTCATACAAAACATGTTTCCATATTAGTCATATTGTGAAAAACACAGACAAAAAAAAACAAGAAAAATAAAGTTAAATAAAAGTATGCTTTGATCTGAATTTAAATTCCATCAGTTCTTCCTCTGAAGGTATATGGCATTTTTCATCAGAAGTTTTTCAGAATTATCTTAGATCATTGTATTACTGAGAATAGCTAAGTCATTCACAATTCATCATCATACAATATTGCTTACTGTGCACGGTGTTCTCCTGGTTCTGCCCACTTCACTCAACATCAGTTTATGTAAGACTTTCTAGGTTATTCTGAGAGCACCCTGCTCATCATTTCTTATTCAACAAAAGTATTCCATCACAATCACATACCACAACTTCTTCAGCCATTGCCCAGTTGATGGGCATCCCCTCAATTTCCAATTCTTTGCCACCACTAAAAGAGCTGTTATGAATATTTTTGTACATGTAGGTCCTTTTTCCTACTTTTTTATCTCTTTGGGAGTCAGACGTAGCAGTGACATTGCTGGGTCAAAAAGTATGGATAGTTCTATAGCTCTTTGGGCATAGTTCCAAATTGTTTTCCAGAAAGATTGAATCAGTTCACAACTCCACTAATAGTGCATCAATGTTCAATTTTCCAACATCCCCTCCAACACTTGTCATTTTCCTTTTCTGTGATATTAGTTAGCCTAATAGATGTGAGGTGATATCTCAGAGTTGTTTAAATTTGGATTTCTCTAATTGGTAGTGATTTAGAGCATTTTGTCATGTGACTAGAAATAGCTTTGATTTCTTCATCTAAAAACTACCTATTCATATCTTTGAGCATTTATCAATTGAAGAATAATTTGTATTCTTATACATTTGACTCAGTTCCCTAAATATTTGAGAAATGAGATCTTTATCAGAGAAACTTGCTGGAAAAATTTTCCCAGTTTTCTGCTTTCGCTCTAATCTTGAGTTTATTGGTTTTGTTGGTGCATTTTTTTTAATTTAGTGTAACCAAAATTATCCATTTTATATTCCATAATAATCTCTCTTGTTTGATCATAAAATCTTCCTTATCCATAGATCTGACAGGTAATCCAGGCTTCTCTAATTTACTTATAGTATTTGCTTATTACTTTATGTTTAAATCATATAATCCACTCTGCTATCCACTGCTATTTTATGAGTTCATCCCACTCACATTCACAGTTATGATTACTAACTGTGTATTTCCCTCCATCCCACTTTTTCCCCTTGTTTCTCCTTCTCTCTCTCTCCTTTTACCTTCTCCCTCCTCAAAAAGTGTTTTGCTTCTGACCAATGCTTCCCTCAATTCACCATCCCTCCTTTATCCCCATCTCTTCCCACTTCCTGTAGTGTAAGATAGATTTCTAAACCCCAACTGAGTGTGTATGCTATTCCTTCTTTGAGCCAGTGGTGGTGAGAGTAGGGTTCAAGCTTTGTCCACCACCACTCCCATCTTTCCCTCTAATGTAAAAGCTCCTTTTTGCCTCCTTTATGTGAGATAATTTATCCCATTCTACCTTTCCCTTCCCCCTTCTCCCAATATATTCCTCTTTCTCACACCTTAATTTTATTTTTTTGGATTTCATCACATCATAGTCAACTCACATCTATGCCCTCTGTCTATGTATACTCCTTCTAATTGCTTTAATAATGATAGTTCTTAGAAGTTACAAGGATCATTTTCCCATGTAGGAATGTAAACAGTTTAACCTTATTGAATCCCTTATGGTTACTCTTTCTTGTTTTGCTTTTCATTTTTCTCTTGAGTCTTGTATTTGAATGTCAAATTTTCTATTCAGCTCTGGTCTTTTCATTGAGATGTTTGAAAGTCCTCTATTTCATTAAACATATTTTTTTTCCCTGATGGAGTATACTCAGTTTAGTTGGGTAAATTATTCTTGGTTGTAATCCTAGCTCTTTTGACCTCTGGAATATCATATTACAATCCCTCCAATCCTTTAATGTAGAAGCTGCTAAATCTTATGTTATCCTGACTGTGGCTCCATGATATTTGAATTGTTTCTTTCTAGATGCTTGTAATATTTTATCCTTGCCCACGGAGCTTTGGTATTTGGCTATAATATTTGAGTTATAATTTTGGGATCTCTTTCAGGAGGAAATTGATGGCTATTTCCATTTCTATTTTACCTTCTGATTCTAGGATATCAGGGTAGTTTTCCTTGTTAATTTCTTGAAAGATGATTCCAGGAATCTTTTTTTTGATCATGGCTTTCAGGTAGTGCAATTATTCTTAAACTGTCTCTATCTATTTTCCAGGTCAGTTTTTTTCCAATGAGATATTTCACATTTTCTTCTATTTTTTCATTCTTTTGATTTTGTTTTCTTGCTTCTTGATGTGTCCTGGAGTCATTAGATTTCACTTGCCTAATTTTGATTTTTAAGGAATTTTCTTCAGTGAGCTTTTGTACATCTTTTTACCATTTGGCTAATTTTGCTTTCCTTTTCTTTTCTTTCCTTTTTTTATTTTTTTGAAGTGGAAGAGGTCTGCTGGCAGTCTATTTTTTAAAATTGTGTGTGTGTGTGTGTGCGCACATATGCATGCTTATTTGTGTATGATTTTTCTCTCAATTATACATAAAATAATGTCCAACATTTGTTGTTGTTTTCTTTTTTAAGTTTTGAGTTCCAAATTCTATTCCTCCCTGCTCCCTGAAATGGTAAGCAATCAGATATAGGTTATACATGTGCAGTCAGGTAAAACATTTCCACATTAGTCATTTTGTACCAGAAGACTTAAATTAAAGAAAAAGAATTAAAGAAAGTGAAAAGTAGCATGCTTTAGTCTGTATTCAAATCATATCAGTTCCTTCTATGGGGGTAGATAATATGCTTCATCATTAGTCCTTTGGGAGAGTCTTGGACAATTGTATTGCCAAGAAAAGCTAAATCATTCACAACTCTTCATCAAACAATATTGTTCTCACCATGTACAATGTTGTCCTGTTTCTGTTAACTTCATGCTAATTTTGCTTTTTAATGAGTTCTTCTCTTCAGTGAATTTTTGCACATCTTCTCCCCCTCCCCAATTTGGTCTATTTTTTTTAATGAGTTCTTTTCTTTAGTGGATTTTTGTGCCTCTTTTGACATTTAGCCTACTCT
The DNA here is from genome assembly GCF_900497805.2 of Vombatus ursinus. Lineage (NCBI taxonomy): Eukaryota > Metazoa > Chordata > Mammalia > Diprotodontia > Vombatidae > Vombatus > Vombatus ursinus. Next base: position 99,371,574 of record NW_020954590.1, read on the forward strand.
GATTTTTAAGGGGTCATTTTCTTCAGTGTTTTTTGTGACTCCTTTATTGACTCTTTTCATGATTTTCTTGCCTCACTCATTTCTTTTCTGATTTTTTTCTTTACCTCTCTTATTTGATTTTTAAAATCCTTGTAGAGCTTTTCCTGGACCTGAGACTAATTCATATTTTTCTTAAAGGTTTTAAATGCAACAGTTTTGATTTTGTTGTCTTCTTCTGAGTTTGTGTTTTGATCTTTTCTGTCACTATAGTAATTGGTCAGGATCTTTTTTTGGTTGTTTGATATTTTTTCAAGCCTATTTCTTGACTTCTTTCTTTATATTAAATTTGGGCTCTGCTCCTGGGGTGAGGAGGGCACTGTCCCAAGCTTCAGGTTTTTTGAGCTACTATTTCAGAGCTAGTTCTGGAATTCTTCCAAAATGGTGTGATCTAAGAATAAGATTTGTCACTGATCTTCTGGCCTGTGCTCTGGTCTGTGAATGACCACAAATACTCTTTTCCACCCTGGAATTTCATCCAGAATTTCCTAAGAGTGCTCCTCCTTGCCCTGGGACTGTGACTGGAAATTGTGTATGGGCAATGCAGCAGAGTTTTGATCCCAGTGCCAGCAAACAGTTCCCTGAAATCTCCTTCTGACCAGTTGTCTGACCTCCTTACCATATGTGGGCTGAGAGCTCCAGAAGCCTCCACTGCCAATTTAGTTGCCCCCACAAGCCCTGCTGTTGGCTTGCTGTCACAGCCTACACTGGACTATGCTCCACTCTCATCTCAGAAATGTTCTAAGTTGTCTTGGGCTGGAAAAATGTTTTAACCCATTCTTTTTTGAAGTTCTCCCACTTCAGAATTCATTTTGAGGAATTTTTAATGTTGTTTGGAAGGGAATTTGGGATAGCTCTGAATAATCCCTGCTTTTACTCTACCATCTTGTCTCCAGATCTTTGTTTCAGGGAGAAGCTTGGGTCCATTGATTAGACTTTGCAATTTCCCAGTCAATTTACTCTGCTCTCCTTCTCCTGATAAATTCTAGGTATTACATTGTACATTTACAGTATCTGAGGAAGGTAAATATGTATGTTTGTGTATAGACATATATCTTTATGTATATTCATATATTTCTCTTGATCAGCAAATATACATATATGTATTTTTTGAGTTATCCTTTCATACAAATGTTTACCATAATCTAGAAAAAAAGCATTCTTTATCTATTTCATTTTTCTTGTGTGAAGTTAGACCAAAGTCTTTATAATGACTATGCATCTCATTTGGGAGACTTTGCAATGTTCTAGGGCTTGGTGTAATCAGCACAATTTAATCGGCAACTAGAAGCATATCTGCAAACTTATCATCTATAGAATATCCCTCTTTAACTTGGACTCTATGCTGAATGTATCTTCCCCATCCCAGTGGAGCTTATAGTCTCCTGTTTCATGCCTTACTTGAAATCAGTGATCAGAGAGGTCATCACAAAAAGGTTGTTTTTGTTGTTATATTATTCAAGAATATGATATAATTTTGACATATACTTGAGAGATTCTTTATCTAAAGAGAGCCTTTAAGATGGTATTTTTCTATATGAAATCAAATCCTTTTTTAGATTTAATAAATAATAAATATGTTGGAAACTTGTTTTTTTTAAAAAACATATTTTAAATTCCTTTATAGGATGGCAAAGATGTAAAGATGTGGTCTGTTATGAAATACCTTTTTGCCAAAACTTGCCTGTTCCCACATAATAGTCTTATCAAAGATTCTTTTTATGCTTATATAGATTATTCTCATAACAGGTTTATAGAAGTGATAAAGTATGATTAGGATCATACATGAGTAGTATGTGATGAGCTGGATTTCCCATAGACATCTTAAACTCATCATGTCCCAAACTGAACTCCTCTTGTTCCCCAAAATCCTCTATACTTCTCTATTGCTATTGAAGACACCACCATCCTCCCATTCTTCTGTTTAGTATTCAAAGCCCTTTATAACCAACCTCCTTCCGCCTTTCCAATCTTTTCATGCTTTGTTACAATTAAACTTCTTACACTTGCACCTCTTCCCCTCCTTGTACCCTAGTGACTCTGACCTCCTTGTTGTCCCTTGAAGAAGATACTCCATCTCTCAGTTCTGGGCATTTTCTCTAACTGCCCTTTCCCCCCTTTTCCTGTCCCCTCCCCCCATGCCTTTAGTGGTCTTTCTTTATCTCTGCTTCTTTGCGTCCCTGCCATCGTTGGAATTTCAGCTAAAATCCCACAGGAAGTTTTTCCAATACCTCTTAATTCTAATGACTTTTGTCTACTGATTATTTAATTTTTATCTTGTATATAGTTTGTACTTAATTGAATGTTCTCCCTCTTATTAGACTGTGAATTCTTGAGGGTAGTGACTGCCTTTTGCCTTTCTTTGTGTCCCCTACACTCAGCACAGTTCCTGATGCTTAGCTGAGTATTTAATAAATGCCTATTGACTGACTGACTTTTTTAGTAATATAATCTGAGATTTTGCCCATAATCTTTAATATTTTTCTATCCTTCAAGTACCTTCAGAATTGATTTCTCAGTGCCTTCACAATTGTGACTCCTCCAGCATGGACTTGTTCTGTATATCTTTGGTCAAATTCAGCTGATTTTCCCAATTTTTTCAATGTCTTTTCCACTTCTTCCTTAAGCACTTTATCATCTTGCAGTTGGATTATTCATGTATGTGTCATGTCCACTAGATTGCAAAACCCTTGAGACAGAAATCACATTTTATTCATGTTATTGTGGCCTAGAACAGTGATGTCAAACTCAAATAGAAATAAGGGGTTCATAAGCATCTATGCAGGCAGCATATTGACTTAATTTTAAAATGCAATGTTTTCTATGTTTTACTCTAGAATGTTTGGCACAGTATGTTGCATGTAGCATTATTCAATTGCATTTCTTGCCACAGGTGGTCATGACTCTCTGGGGGTATTATGAGACTCCTGGGTACTTGCTGAAGGGGAAATACTTTGGAACAAGAAGAAAGTATTCTACAGAAATAGGTATGTGAATGGTGTAACATACTTCCTTTAGCTATCAAGCAAAGTAAAGCTAGGGATCTGGGGTTCAATAATGACCCAGACTCAAGGGAAATACAGTTACTTTAAGTCAGAGCAAGGTAGTGGCACAGAGTCAGATTAGTTCATGGGAATGAAGAGATAGTGCTAGTATGAAGCAAAGAAGTCTATTGATCAAAGGTCAGGTAGGAAGTCAAGACACAGGAAATCAGTGGAACCAAAGGACAACCCATGACTGAAATGTCCCACTCCCAGAGAAGTATCCTGAACTGTAGCATTTTAGAAGCCCAGATTGGCAACCTATGCAGCAAGTGTCAGGAATGCACAGAATCATAGATTCTTAGATTGGAAAGGACCTTAGAGGTAATTTAGTTAGGCCCCTATCAAAATACAAGCAAATTAATGGAATTATCTTTTGTTACAACTGTGGTCTGGGTGAAAGTAATGAATGACCCTGACAGAGAAATGAAGTGTGTGGCATATAAGAAGCTCAATTCCAAAGAATCAGCATTAGGGAAGAAAGATGGGGCCAGGGATGGAAGTCATTCTAAACCCCCCAAAACAGTAAGAAAGACTTCACCATCAGTTGAATAAGAAAATTTTAATATAAGAATAACATCATCAAGATACAGCAAGAGAAACCAAACTATTTTCTGTTTATCTGTGGGCTAGATGGCCACAAAGGCCAAATGTACTCAAGAGGAGAATTATCATTATGTTCAGAGGAAACCAATACCCAATGAACCAATATCAAGATATAAATAATGATATGAAACTTCAGTTTGTTATTCAGAAGTGAAGATAACAGAGTTTCGCTGGAAATCTTTGGGGTTCAAGGAGTCTTAGAGAAACTTCATCAACCAGACAGAAAAGTTTAATTAAAGATATCTCAACTGAAGAAATTAGAAAGTGAGGTAAAACAGAGGCCTATATTTATAAGAAATCAAGATATTCCTAATTTTAAGCATTGATAGATAGTAAAGTAAAATATGTGAAATCACTGTTCACATTATTTTGATATGAAAGAATCATTTAAAGGTATTTGAAAGGAAACATTGAAATTGAAGCATAAAGAGCTCAAAAATACAAACAAATGGGAAAGTAAATACTGCATACATCAACCTAAGAGTTGTGTCTAGGAATAAGGAAAACCCCAGTCCAGATAACAAAGAGGATTGAATCCAGAAATAGTGTCTTTCTTGCTTAGGCAAGGTCTCTTAGTGTAAAAAGAAAAGCTACAGTGTTTAGAAATGATAGTAGTGAGTCTATGCTATCAACCAACGGATGTAGCAAGAATTAAAACCATTCCACCTATAAACAGACTTATGATGTTTCAGGAGAAACAGGAGAAGTGATTACTCATGCAGCCAGATGTAACTTCTATTATTGTATCATATATAAGGTTGCTTTGTACTTGTTGATGTAGATATGAAGTGTTATGCATGTATTGTTATCATAGTTGACTATTATTATTATTACTATTGCTAGTGTTCCATTGTTTTTCTCCTTATTGGAAATAGACTGTCAAATGGCTCTTTGCACCATGGTATACGTAATGCATATAATATTAATGTCGATTTGCTCTACTCCTCAAATAATTTTCAAGAGCTGAAAATATTTGGCTGCAAGAAGAGAAGTAACACCAATATCAAATACCACTCACACAGAAACTATACATACTTTTACTGAATCTTTAGGAGGCAATGTTAGCTTGGACAATAAAACCGATCAGCTTTTATATTGTTAACAAATAGTATAACCAGTGCCATTAATATTTATAAAAAGTAGAAGACTGATACACAAAGAGAAATTAGAAAACATTTATGAGAAAAGAAGTTTCTATAGTTTATTAAATAAATATGTAATACCTAGGCTTTGGGGATCATTCTCCCAAAATTTATTTGTGCTCATTGGTTAGATTCCCAGAGTAAGGCTACTTCTAACCTCTTTGGGGTCTGGGCATAACCTTCAGCGGATTGTCAGGGGATGTCGTCTAATAATCTTACTCATGAGTCCACATCTGGTGTGTTCCCCCCAATATCAATTAGCATTTGTAAAGGGATATTTATGAGAGGATATAAAAAGAATCAAAGTTCAAAAACTTACAAAAATAGGAGCCCACTCTCCTCCAAACTCTATCCCTAGGGAGAATAGACTAAAAGCTAAAGTGTTAACTACCACATATCCTCCACCCTCAACTTCATTTTAGATGGGGCATAGCTGATGGACAAGTCATTCCCTTGCTTTTGGGACATGGTGTCTTAGATGTCATGCAGATTCATGGTTGGTATGGATCAAATACAGATAGCTTCTCACGGCTGGCTCCTCAGTAAACTTGGCTACTGATGGTACTTGGCTATGATTGTTGAGGGAACTTTATCAAAACAACAACAATAATTGAAAGAGGTTAGATATTTTAGGCAACTATGCTAAACCTTATAAGGCAACTTAAGGGCAATTGTGTGCTTATATCACGCTCTTTGGTGCCAGTGTCACGGACAGACACTGTACTGTACCCCCTAATGTACCCTGTATGTGTATACATGTACATATTTATACATACATACATATATTTATTGTTACATAATGTTATTTAATATAGCATATTAAGTATATGATTATTTGTGTACCATCTTCTATTAGATCCTTAAGGGGAGGAATTATTTTAATCTTTTTTTTTAAATGTCACTACTTAGCAAAATACCTGGCACATAGTAGGTATGCTTATTGACTTGACTCTGTTGAATCTCACTTTAAATTTCATTAAAAAAAAAACTGAAGCTGTCTTAAGATCTAACTTTTCTCCAATTCTTCACTTACAGTCACATCAGCATTATCCCCTATCCCTCTACATTCTTTTACTTTGTTCCAGTCTCAGAGGATTTGATGATATTTCCCCTTGCCAAGGTCAACCCTTCTACTTGTGTCCTTGATCCCATCCTCTCTAATTTCCTCTGACAGTTTGCCCTTTTATTCATATAATCTCTCTAATTTTATCTTGTTTACATCTATATTGGTATCTTTTGATTTTAGGGCATATTCTTTTCTAAATGCAGGGTGTTCCAAAAGAATTGGTGAAGTTTTAACCTGTTAAAACTTAAAACTTTACTAAGACTTTTTTAAAACACTCTATATATTCTTTCCCCTTTCCATTCCTATTGAATTATCCTTTCTAATTAAGAACAGAAAAGAAAGAAAAAATAAATTTGACAGGGTTCTAACATGATATGCCCATATACTGTCTATACACATAGACCCCTCCACTTTGTAAAGTAATGAGGCAAACGCATGTTCTCATACCTTTTTCAGTGCCAAGTTTTTTGATTATTATAATTGCACGCTTTGATTTCTTTATTTTGTTCTTGTTCTTTCTATTTACATTATTGTACAGATTGAGTATTTTGTTTTCCTGATATTACTTCATTTTGAACCAGTGCAAATAAAAGTCCTAGGCTTCTTTGAATATTTTCTATGAATAGTTTCTTATCTATCCATTCTTCAATCAATGAACATTTACTTCATTTCCATTTCTTTGATACTGCAACAAGAACCACTATCAAATATTCTGGTGTATCTGGAACCTTCATTTCCATGTTTAACCTCCTTGTTTATAACCTTGACAGGGGTTTGTTTGACTCTTCCCTCCCCCTCACCTTTAATATCCAAAAAATAGCAAGGTCTTGTCAATTCCATTTTCACAATGTATCTCACATATGTGTCTCCTCTTCATTCCCATTGCCTTCACAAGCCCTCATTATCACTCAGACTGTTTTATAAACTCTTTATAAACTTTATAAAACTTCACACCCACATTGTCTCCCTCATCCAAAAATATCAATCATGCTGATGTCAAAGTAATCTTTCATATGGATAGATATGATCGCATTAATCCTGTGCTCAGAAGTCTTGAGTTTCTTCTTCAAAAGTTAACATTCTTTCACCTGGTATTCAAAGTTTTCAACTGTAACCCTAGTTCTGTAACTTCAATGCTGTGAAGATATAGCAAGAACAGAATTTACAAATCATTCACCCCTGCCTGTCAGTTCCCAATAAGACACAATGACACCAGATGCCACAAAGCATTTGCCCCATCTAGTTCACTTTTACTTGATAAATCATCATCTAAGCTACTGCTGGATTGAGTCAAGTGGATTGCTGTTCCAAGTGCTCTGCTGATTCCTCACCTCTACTCGGCCTCCAGAAAATCTAGGCATTGACTCAAGCTCCTGGGCTGCTTGTGCTTGATATTTCAAAGTTCATAAGGCATACCAAGTATTCTTTTACCTAAAAACATGGAAGAATGAATAAAGAGACAAAAAAACAGACACCATCAGATTCAGAGGCTACATGATGGCCAAGTAGAGAGACAAGCAATTGTCATCACTGCTCTTACCTATGCCAGCAACAGCAGAGTCAGATGCGTTTTTGGATTCATTCACCTTTGGCTCAGAAAAGGACTTAGATCCCTCTCCCATCCAGAAAAGATCCACAGCAGCTCATCCTCCTTATTCACCTTCAAAAAAGGAGAAAGAAGGTCAAGTTGGAGTCCTTTGGATTCACTCTCAGTTCTAAGTCAGCAATCAATCAAAAGTTTATTTCTACCACGTGGTTAACAGACCAGAAATGGAATATCTATGCATGTTCCAAAGCCCAAAGTGGGTTACCTCAAGTTCAGCACACTGTACTTCTCCCTGGCCAGTCCCTGTTACATGCATGTCACCTTGACTAACCATTGTCTGCTTCCTTCAAAGTCCATGTTTTCTGGCAAGTCAGGACAAGGGCTCTTCCTCTTGTGAGTGGTTGGCTTCTCCAATGCAGAAGATTCTCTTGCTTCTAGGCAATTACATTGACTATACCCAGGACTTCCAGAATATCTCCAAATCTGGACATGTCCACCTCAAGAGTGATGTTTGATCACTTATTCTGGAAAGGAAACAAAAAGTGGAAAATGTAGCCAGGGTTCCAGATACAACACACTCGGTTGAATCCATTCGTCTAGCATAAACAGCTATGAAGCGGGGGAGTGGGTGTTGGAGTCAGGAGGAAAATAACATAACTCATTCTACCCAACTGCCAACCTCCCAGGGCAGGGGGGAGTGTAGAGAAAGATGATGCTACTTGCTACATGGGAGACTAAAAACAAAAGTTAACACTGGAAGCTACCCTTATTTTCATTGATATAGTAACCCAAATCCTTCCTCTGTCACACGTTGGTGTTTTTTCTCCCTATTAGACCCAGTTTCTTGAAAGAAGTATGATTTTTTTCTATCACAGTGTTCTGCACAAATAAGTGCTTAATAAATATTATTTGTATCATATAATATCATAGAATCATATATTACATTATAGCATATATAGATAATAGAATATAGTATAGTAGAATAATATAGAATAGTATATTATAGTATAGTATCATAGTGTTTCATATCATATTGTCATGTCATGCCATATCACATGATGTTAAGTGATGCTATGTTATATATCATATTACGGTGTATTATGTTTGCTATATTATATTCAATTATGCTTATTATATTGCATTATGTTATGTTATTATAAATCCTAATATGCTTCAACTATGGGTCCAGCCAGAGACTGGCTATATGTTGTGTAATCATCAGCCTATCTAGGATCAGAGAAGCTCATTAAAAAATCGACTGAGGTTAGAAGGGTTGGGTTCTGCAATAGAAGAGGGCATGCCTATATAAATGAAATCACAGATCCTTAAAGAACTAAAGTGTAATATAATGCCAAAAGCCATTAATATGAACTTTAGAGAAATATGAATTGGTACCATTGCAATTTCTTAAGAAGGGATGCAAAGGAGCTGATGACAGCCAGTATCTGATGAAGTCATATTGATCCTGTTTTATACCTTTTCTTTCTGATAGAGTATCATTGATATTAGTCACAGCATTAGCCAAGATAAGCTGAAAACTTACCTCTATAGTGAATTCACTAGGCTAGAAGAGGAGGAAATAAATGGGCAGTTTGGGAGGCCTAGCATAAGATAAATAGAAACCTTCAGCCTCTTAATGTGCATTTTTGGTCTTCCCATTAACCTTATCTCTAGGCAGGAACAGTCTTCTTTGGGATCCTGATTTACCCAGTGGGGGAGGGGAAATGAGAAGAGAAGCAAAGGAGAAAGAGCAGGAAGCAAAAAGAATTTGACTCTGACACTAGCCATTTTCAAACCAATAAAACAATGTTTCAAATTATTCCATTTTTCAAGGAGATGATCATGTTGTTATGAAAGAACTTATTTGCACGCCAAAGGCCAAAGAATGTAAGGAAATATTAATTTTCAGAATACAATTGCTGCATGTGGATATCTCAATGAGTGCTTTTTATATTGTCATTTATAAAGGTTTCTTTTTTTTTCCTTTTTAAGATACTTGAGTTGAGAAGCTCCTCATTAAATGCAGTACTTGCTCTTATAAGCAAAGCCTATGTGAGGTATTGCCTTACATGTACACAGAAGATCCAGTTTAGACTTTAAGACTTGTGGCTAATAGTATGTTCATTGATTGGGTGCTAAATTGACCCTAAATTGGAAATATTTAGAGCAAGTTTATGACAAATCATAGCACCCCTGGATTCTACATAACACTGTATAGGAAGTAAGATCCCATCCATTCATCTGTGATCTGGAAATTAGAGAAGGAGCTATATCCTATTCTTAAGCATTAGAGAAAACAAAGAAACCTACCAAATTCTTTAATGACATAGACATTATATGAAAATTTAGGAAATTAAGTGTTTCATAAGCACAGGATTCATTTTATGTTTAGTTTGTGACTCTGCATTTAAAGGTACCTAAATATCTAAAAAATATATTTAACTATTGATTTCAGATACTCTGAAAAAAAATTGGTTCTTTGTATAACAATTAAGTATTCTAAATCTCAAAAAATAATTAAACAAAGAATATTCTATGTTTTGTGCACTACACTTAAAAAAGCAACATCCAAAGTTTTGCAAAAAAAGCCAATGTAATAATTTGAATCTTCTTGGAAATGACTAAGTGTAATTAAAAAAAAGAGCAAATGAGGGCAGCAATTATTTGTTTTTATCTTTGAATCACCAGCATCTAGATGCTTAAGTAAGTTCTTAATAAACACTTGTCCATTAAATAAATGCTTGCTTACTTATTGATTGCCCCTGGGCTCCTATTTAGGAGAACCTCATGCAAGTCAGTGGGGCAAGTCTCTTCCCTTCTCAGGACATCATTTCCTCCTCTGTAAGATAGCTGGTGGAACTCAATATTCACTAAGGTCACTTTTAGCTCTGTTGGTTAATGTTTATTAAATCAACTGGACCTAACTCAATGAATATCACAAGTAGTATAAAAGTGAAAAATTCAGTCAATTGCTTGTTTTGTTTCCATGACTCCAAAGCCCACTTCAACCATGGGCTGAGTTGTTTTAATGGAAATGACTAAATTGAGCAGTTATGTCCATGCCATACAGAAACAACTTCAATGTTTCTAAAATATGCAGCTTTATTAGAAGGTTCCCCTGACTGCCACTCCCACCACCACCAGCAGCTATGGGGACACTTTCTTCTCTCTCAGGCAGACTTCAACTCAACTTGATTCCTCATGTAGTAAGTATTATCCTTTAGGAGTCAGAATAAAAACGTCGTATAATAGAAATGCAAAATCTATTTAATGTTCAAAATCAATGATACCCAATCATAAGCTGCCTGGGACAGGACTGATCAGAAAATAGAACTGTGATTTTGCTTCAGCTACACCCTGAGTTTTGAAAAAAAAAAATTGTGATGATTGAAAGCCCAACAGAAAAGAAACAGTTGAAATGGACCACTTTTGTCAGGCCTAAGTTTTCCAAGTGTTTAAAGTAAAAAGTCACTTTTCCACAATGCCATGATTCAGATCATTTGTGAATTGATCTAGATAGAGGGATTTAAAGGCAGAAAGGAAAACAGCAAAGGAAATTTTAAAAGGTATTTGAAATATACTCCTACCCAATTCAGCAAGAATCAATTAATGCTAGCTGAAATAAATATCTCAAAAGTATGTTAGCAAAGCAAGATGTAAATGGAACAAAATGCAGTTAATGTATCTAAAATTGTGAAATTGTTTTAAAAAGTGCCTTTCTCATTACATATGAATGTGATTTTCAAGATAGAGGCATTGTAATATGACCCTATGTGCTGCACTGTGTGTACAATAAAGCAAGCAAAATTAATCCCTTCTCCTGATGACCTCTAGAAATGAAAACCTATTAAATATTTGTACTTAGGCCTTGATGTTTTTTGTGCTGAATCTGAATGCCATGAAATGATTGTATCTAGTGGCTGATGAGGACACATGTACAGATAATTACATAAATAATCCTCTTTATATAGGTGCAAGGTGACTTTTTAGATTGGGTATGGAAACTAGTTGAAGCCTAATAAAACTTGTAATCATTTTCTTTACTGGCAAGGCATGAATCTTATTATCCTGAAAGGCCTACTAGGAATGTTTTCCTTTTTAATACTTGTAACCAGATCTTTGGTGCAATTTCCCTGTTACAAAATTGAAAATTAAGTCCTAAAATTTCTACCCTTGCTATTGCTCTTATTATATACCAGAGTATGTCTTCTCTAAGAAGTCATCCACGACAGTCAGTGAACAGTATTTGAAATGTAAAAAAACATTTTTATAACCTCATATTATTTTATCAGGAATGAGAAAAATAATCAATACCATGTATGATATGCTTATGAAATATGGTCTTCCTAAGATATTGACTCCCCTATTCAATATACTCTAGCAGTTCCCTTTCACCTAGATAAAATGTAAAATGCTCTGCTTGGTATTCAAAGCCCTTTTACAGCATGGACCTCTCCTACCTCTCCAATCTATTTATACCTTACTCCCTACCACATACTCTCTGGTCCAGTGGCACTGGCCTCTTTGCTGTATTTCAAACAAGATTTTCTCTCTCTAGACTGTATCTTCACTAGCTGTCCCCTCCATTTCTAGAATGACCTTCTTCCTCATCTTTACCTCCTAGATTCCCTATTTTCTATCAAGTTTCAGCTAACATCTCATCTTCTATAAGAAACCTTTCCTAAGTCCCCTCAATGCTAGCTCTATTAATTATCTCCAGTTTCTCCTACCTATATATATTTTTGTATATAGTTATTTACATGTTGCCTTCCCATTAGACTGTGAGTTCCTTAAGATCTAGGACCATCTTTCACATTTCTTTGTATTCCCAGCATAGTTTTTGGCATATACTTGGTGTTTAATGTTGTTTGTCCTTTGATTTCCAACAGGTCCAATGACATCACAGGGTGATGCTTTAACTTGCAAGTGAGTTAGATTTAAGTAAGACAGAGTTGCACAAAGTCATAAGTCTCACTCTCTCTTCCTGAGTCATTGAATTCCATGGCAAGACAGAAGTCAAGATGACTGAAGGTGGCCCAGGATACAGTGAATGGCTTTGGCATCTTTGATGTCTGACCAAGCTCTATGCACTGCACAGTGCCACAAGCCACCTTCGTGGGCCATTAGAACAAATTGTTCTCATCCACCTATTTGGGGGAAGTCTTCACCTGCTTAGGGTACACATACCCCTAATTCACCAATGGATTTGAAACCTGTTGGTTACCCTCAACCTCGTTTTCCCATTTGCTGAGACGGTTTTACCAGGGTGTGGTTGCTATGCGTGCTACAACTTCTTGGAGGCAGAGGTGAAATTTGGGGGACAGGTGCACACCGAAGATGAGCAACCCTGAAAAGGCTTTGGCAAGCCCTTACATCAGAGGCACTAGTTTTACCTGGGCAGTGCTTGACTTACTGACTTTGGGTAAATCACTTGCCCTCTCAGTATCTCTTAAGCAACTCTGTAAGCTCATCAGTTGTAGAAGTTATAGCTCTGCATTAATAGGAGGAGTTTCCTCACCAAAAATTCTTTATGACAACAAAATGGTAAGTCTGGACCAAAAAAAAAGTTGTTTTTTTCAATGACTAATTAAGTACATCAATGAAATTTGATACATAAAAGTCCGACTCTCCCTTTTCTCTCTATGGCAGTTGTGTGAGTATACCTACCAATTATTAATATGTAATGCAAAAAGTCATATACAGTAATATCCAACCTAGTTGAAATTTTATACTGATATCTCAGCTCCTTCCCATTGCCATTCTGTGGAAAGCAATGTGACTGATGGTGCTGAATATTTTTCGAAAAAGCAATTGATTGTTAAGTCTAAGTATTCAAACCAGAATGTCAAATACTTCAAATTTCACAAGCCAAATTATACTTTCTACTCACTCTAATTCACAGAAACATATAATCTCAGAGTTGAAAGGGAGCTCAGAAGTCAGTGAATCCAATTTGGATCTAAACAAGTATCCCCTCTATGAGATTCCTCACAAAAGGTTAAGCAGGCTTGGCTCAAAGACTTTTAGAGAAGAAGAATGTACCATTTCTTGATAGTTATACTTTTCAATCAACAAGCATCTATTAAGTGCTTACTACATGCCAGGCCCTATAGGCTAAGTGCTGGGGAAGAAGAAAAAATTGAAATAGGCCTTCCCTTCACGGAATTTATATTCTAACTTTTCAAGAACTTTTATGCACCTCTTTGCAGCTTCCATTCTTCACGTCTAGTTTGCCCTCAGGGGGTCAAGAGAACCAGTTCAATTTACTTTCCAGGTGATAATCTCAAATACTTGAAGACAGTCAGTTTGTACCTTCTAAATTTCTGGTCTCCAACCTAAATACCTCCAGTTGCTTTTCCTAATGTTCATATGATATGAATTTTAAGCCTTCTACCATTCTGGTTGCCTTCCTCTGGAAGCTCCCCATCTTATCATTGTCTTTACCCAAGCCAAGCATCTACTGACCAAATGCCCCACGATAATTATTTTTAAAAAAAACCTTGAATATTAGGATAACACTTCAGGTTGCACTCAGAGGCTTCTGCAGGGAGGTGAATAGTGAGTGCATTAATCATCTGCAACTATAATTCTTTTTGTCTCTATCCTCAATGTGTTTATGGAGTTGAGATCTGAATAGTGTCCATTGTCTCTGCCTTCATTAAAATGACAGAAGTGCCCTATCATAGTCACCATCTTCTGCCCTAAGAATTTAAGTCCAGTTAGACTGGAATGCCCAACAGTGGTGAAGTAATATATGTAATTGAAAACATTAATACCTGAAAGCCCTTAGGGATAGTTAATTTAGATAAGCTGAATACACAGTTAATTGAAAGGAAGACTGTGATACTTAATGAAGCCTTGACAGTCTCCAGAGTGACCAATAGGTGATTCCCTAGGGAGGTCCCTTATTGACAGAATTATTGGACAGGAGAAATTCAAAGAAAGCTAGAAAAAGACCAGAAAAAGATGTTAGAATAGCCTGTGCCCTGACTAACTAGATGTATCCTAAGTGTTTAGGTAGTTATTGCTCCTGTTTTGAGAACAGATTCCTATGTTTATTTGAATTTTTACTTTAATTAATATTTCAGTGTTTTTACATGTGTTAAGAATCAGAAGAAAAACCTATATCCAATCTTCAACCTCAGAATACACCCCACCACACAGAGGGTCTAGAGAAATAGCTCTGCTTTTCCAAATTATTTTAATAAGAAAGGATGAAAAGGAGAGATGATCAGAAAGAGTTAACATTGGTTTTACCAGTAATAATTATAAATGACCGAGGGTAATTTTTAAAAAGTTTTAAGAGGATTGTGGAAGGTGTTGGAGGTGGATGGAGATAGTGTTATTTCTATGCTATCTGAATTCTTAGGAATCATAACGGCCTTCTAAACCTCTCATGACTTCCTGGACTCACTCCTGGAATGACCCAGATCTCAGCAAACACCACTACCACTCTCACCACCACCACCTCTGACTCCACTATCCTCAGTGAGTTGGAGAATATTGACTTCTCTCTCCAATACAGCAAATTCTTTCTTAAGGCCAAAACAAGCTATGTTGGAGTGCATCTACCCTGGGTAGACCCACAGTGTTCATATCTTACCATTCACTCAACTAGGAGCCCAACTGAATGTGACTTTAAATTTAGGCCTAGTTCTATCCTTTGCTATCCTCATCTTGGAACTCCCAGTGCCCCACTATGGCTTTTCTCTTCACTTACTTTCACTAACTTTTTGACTTACTCTGCTTGGTTTTCATGTAAAAAGTTGTACAAGAAAGAGATCGTTAAAGAGATACGTTACTGGAAAGGAAATGGAAAGAGACAGAGTGATGAAAAATGGATAAACAGGTTTTGCATTTATTATAATGTCCATGTAATAAGAGAGCCAAAGAATGGCTCTTAAAACTTTGATTTGGACTCCCTGGAGGACTTATGAAAATAAATGGACAAAATAAGATGAGAGCAAAATGAGGACTTTTGTATGAATTGAGATCCACGTTTTTGGAGGAACATCACTGTGGTCACAGATTTATTGAAATATTGTTGAAGTAATGAAGGCCAGACAACTCCTTTAATGGTCAGATGGATTTGCTACCATTAGCCATATTGGCTAAAAAGAAGTTTGAACTGAAGGACTTAGGTTGCAATGGATGACTAGTTCATTCCAATATTAACTCACTCAGAATAAAGATATCTGACCCTTAAAACCTAATGAATATTCTAAAGAGTCTGCCTACCTGAAATGACTTCTACACTGAGACCTCATACATCATACTACTCATTAACATAAGAGCTCTGGCGAGAGATCAACCATGATTTGCCCCAATTTTCCCTTATTTTTGATGGGCAGGGGTGTGGCACACTAAATTGGACATTACGAAGGCAAAGAGACATCATTTAGAGCAGGGGTCCATTACATTTTAAATGTCATGGTTCCCCTTGGCAACCCACGAACTCCTCAGAATAATGTGTTTAAATGTATAAAATAAAAGCAAAGGAGAAAAGGAAACAAATTGAAATAAAATTATCAATTTTTTAAAAGTTCACAAATCCCCCTTTAAAAATTTTTTAGAGAAATATAAAATGATAGAATCAACCTTCTTTGGCAATAAACATATATTCGTGTACCTTTCTATTCTTCTTCACTTTACTCCCTAAAACATATTCTTCAATCTGGTAACACTGACTTCATTATTCCATAAACAAGACATTCCTATTTTTTGACTCTGGATATTTTCTCTGGCTCTCCCCAATGCCTAGAATGCTCTCCTTCCCCTACTCTAACTATTGACCTCCTTGACTTCCTTTAAGTTTCAATGAAAATCTTACCTTCTACAGGAAGACTTCCCTAACCCCTCTTGATTCTAGTGCTTTTCCTCTTTTAAGTATTTCCTATTTATCTTGTACATAGCCTGCTTTGTATTTATTTATTTGCATGTTGTCTCCCCCATTAGATAATAAATAAGCTCCTTGAGAGCAGGGACTGTCTTTTTCCTCTTTTTCTATCCTCAGTGCTTAGCACAGTGCCTGGCCCACACTAGGTATTTTATAAATGTTTATTATATTGAACATACCCATTCCACTCCATTAAAAAAATCATAGAATAAGTCAAATTGGAAGACAATGTCAATGGCTTGGTGAATACAAATTTTAAAGCAAAGATGATCTTGTGTCATAACTTTGTAAAATTCCATTTAAAATGGTGGGAAAGGTGCAGCATTGACCTCTTGCTTTGGATAGGATTTGCCTTTCACTATATAGGTGATGATAGGAAGAAGGTTTCATTGAGTACATAAATGACTCATACTTAGTGCTCAAACTGATTTTACCTAAAAGCATTTTACATGAATTGACTATCCGTAATGGTTGATCTTTCCATGGACAATTCTGCTGTCAAAATTTCCCTACACATGTCAAGGATTATGACATGAATAGAGATGCCAGTTACTTCACTAAGCCAACAGTTCCTCCAATGGAATAGAATCAGCTCTGTATACCAACCAACATTTAGTACTTAATTCTAAATATGTATATTCCATAAGAATGCCATAATCCTACTTTACTGTTCTTCCTACCGCAAAAGTGACCATTGTCTTCTCAACCACAGGCTATGCCAGGTTAGCAGAAGCTCTGGCAGATATTCCCAAGATGAAAAATGATTGAAGTATGATTCTGCATTGGGCTGTGTGCCCCTTGTCTTAAAAAGCAGTCTAGCTAAATTCAAAGGGTTTTCACCATCTTAGCCATAGAATGATCAATTTCTTGGCCCAAGCAACCTTTGAAAACCATTTACCAACTCAGAGAAGGGTTATAATCTGTATTAGTAGATAGACTATCTGTGCTGCTGAAATCATAGATCTGTAAAGAACTGATGAACCATTCTATTTTTTTAATGAGACATACATTTAAGAATATAATTTCATTCCTAGGTGGCCCTTGTGGTTTACAGAAATACAATTAAGTGCTCTCTTGATTTTGAAAATGTCATGGCGCAGAGTTCGTGGTTTATAAGGAAATAGGCATGAGGATTTTTTTTTAAACAAATTAATCTTACATGCATTCAGACATCAGCCATGTTGATATAGGCTCCTTCTCAAGACTAAAACTTAAACTTTAATCAGTTTTACTAATTATAAGCAAGGAGCTATGAGTTGCTGAGAGTGATAGGTATAGTATGTCTATGAAGAGGCTGACCTAGAATAAGAACAAATGCATGTAATGCTTATCACTCTGTTCAAACTTTACTTCTAACTATCTGGGAAGAAAATTTCCTGCAGAGATATGGAGAGGTCATCAGCTCTTCATCTTTTTAAAGCATTTTTTTCGTAAGTACTGGAAGCCTACAAAAATAAAAAGGAAAAGGCCAAATGGGAAGCCACTACCCAATTTAAGCTTATAAAGGACTCACAGATAGAAAAATGTGTTCTAATTGCTAAATGCCATAATTAAATATGTTAATCCATGTTACAAGGACTATTGAGTTAGGACCCATCTGGATGAAACAAATTTTGTCAATGAAGCCTTTTTCTTGTCACCTGGGTCATGAAAGAATGAGACAATGGGACTGGGTTTTAGCCACACATATAAAACAAACCATATGTCAAAAAGGCTCTCTCTTCTCAAGAGCCAAAGCTAACGATAAAAATATATGAAAGGGGATTCTTTACAAACAGCTTTTAATTTAATGAAACCATTTTATCCCCTTTCAGTCTTTACGTTGACTTATTGAGTGGCATTCTAGCTTTGAGGTCTCAAGTATTTGGGTGTCAGGCACCAAAAGAATTTTAAGATTCTTTCTAGTTGTCCTCAGGATCTGAATCATAATGGATGCTGGTGGGGCTAACATAGCCTTCTGATCATCACTTTCTCCTCTTCATCAATTCTTGACACTTCTAGTCCTGACCAATCTGGAAACAAATTGGAAGATCAGAACTATTTTTTTCACAGACATTTTCTCAGTCAGTTTTACTAAAAAGTGACTAAAAGTTTATTTTGAAAAACCACAGTGCTCATGCAGAGGCTGTTAAATGAACATTTGTATTCAAATAGCTGACTGATTATGCAAAACAAGTCTGCCTGTTGTGGTACACATTCTGTGCAGAAAATTGCTGTGTTAGTTGGGCTGCATTTCCTGTCAAGGAAAAGTATGCATCTGCTTCCAGCTAAAAGTCTAAAGGCCCAATTTACTAAAAATTAGTGATCCATCAGATTGATAGGCACAAGGCAATCTACACTGTTGGCGCCTTGGAATTTCTTGCATCAGTCACCAGATCATGATTTACTAATAGGGTTTCGGGGCTTGCAAAATAGCACAACTCTAACCACATATTAATATTTAATCTGGCATTTTAAGTGCACCTAACAAAAGACCCGAGAGCTGCTGACAGGAACCTAAATTGTGAATTTCTTAAAAGGGAATTGAGCCACTCCATAGTGGTTTAAAGTAGCAAAATGAAATAAAAGAAATGTGCATGTTAAGCTTCTCATATGGACCTCACAACCAAAGTTCCTCACTTTTCTTGAAATATATACATACTCACATATATCCATACATATATATATATATACACATTTTTATGTATTATATCATATCATATATCACAAGGACCATTATTGGTAAAATTTCAGTGATCTACCTGGCTACCTGGCTATGCTATAATCCACAATTACATGATGGCAGATGGATCTTGGCTTAATAAATTTTATATATTAAATCTTCTCCATAAATCCTTATTCCATTTGGCACTTCCAAAATGTTGCTAAATGAGGATAGAAACAGAATATGAATCATTAACATTATTTTATTATGTTTTTAAGTAACTAGTCTCCTGCCCAAGTAGTGTATTGAAGAGGTCCAGCAGTAAGCAGGTAGGTCTTTTGATTTGTCTAGACATTGTTTCAACTATCAAAGTAAAAGTTAACGATAAGTTCTTTGGAGCTATATTCTTCATGTACCCAATGAGATGGTGTTGATAAAGGGATGATTTGGTCTGCAGATGCCATCAAATAAATGTCTTAATCCTACCTAACCTACATGCTGTACCCATGGCAGAGGTTTCGCATTTCCTTCATTTGTTACCAAAAAAAAAAAGTGCCATAATTGATGAAAAATGTTCCCAATGCCACCTGTAAAAACAGAATGTTTATTAGTGCACAAATGAGGGTTATAAATGATGTTGCTTATCTATGGAACAAAACACAAAAGACAACTTATTAGCAAAAGACAAATGGCTCAGCAAGTTTTCGATGAGATGCTAGGTTTGTCATGGGGGGAAGCACATTTTATTTACACAGACCAATGCTTTTATAATCCATTTAAAATAATATACTTGCCACTAGGTGGCTATTTCTGATCAGATCATTTTACCATTTTAATTACATTTTTAATATCCTGGCTGCATAAACAAAGATAAATTACAAACCTTGAACAATCTGGCTGCTAGCTCAGGCAGAGTCGGTCATAATATGAGCTTTTGTTTGTGCCTCCTCTAATTAGATTCTGAAATCCAGGTTTTCCCAATCAATAATTTTAATTTCAGAATCTCCTTTTGATTTCGCATTTCGTGTTTGTTTGGGAAAATGATCAGCAGGACAAAGCTGATAATTTATGCAGAAACAATCTCTCAGCAGAGCTCCACACACTCTCCTTGCCATCAGCAGAAGCCTGCAGACTAAGCTTGTCACAGGTCTAATTAGCATGCAGATATGTGTCGCCTCATTGGCAATTCAAATTCCTTTTTTATAATGTACCTCAAATTGTGCTACTCAAACATTGTATTTGATTTCCAAAGCCCCCTGGGCATCCTATAATGTCTCCCTTCATCTTGGGTATGAAGCCTTTATTGAACAATCTGCTAGGACTCTGGCTGTCTTTGAGAAAGCACCCAAACATTGTCACCCTGGGACCCGCTGGGCTTTATGTCAGGCAGCAACTGGTTCTCCTCCGGAATTCCGGGTGGCACCTTCGTAGCTTGGGTGATGACGATGTGCTCTTGCCTTGTGAGTGCCTTCTCCCACTCTGGCTGTCCTAGAGAGGGCTTCATTCCTGTGCCACTAGCTCTCAGAAGGCGGAGGCTGTCTACTGAGCACACATTAATATGCGGCACAGAGCTACCTCTCGGAATGCCAGTCTTCCATTCTTCATTAAACAAAATGGCCGGATTGCGGTGATTGTTTTTCCCTCTTTTCCTCTCAAGCACACTCACACCCACACGTAGCTTCTCACATTGGCTCTTTTCTTTCTCAGGCACATGCACAACATATCCACACACACAGAGAGACACTCACATACACATACACACACAGCCCTAGTCACATTCATACATACATGCACCCGGCATTTTCTATCCAGCCTAACGTTGTCACGTGGGGTGAGTTATGTGTGAAAAGTTGCCTGCTGAATGCATGACACAAGGGGAGATTCCTGCCAACATCAGGGCCTTTTTCCCCCTGCCATGCAGCAACAAGTGGCAGAATCAATGGTGTACAGTTATTCAGCAATGTAATTCATTTCACTGGCTTTGGCTCCTGGCCAGATCCGCCATCTGTCTCTTTCTCTTTCTCTCTCTCTCTCTCTCTCTCTCGAATTTGTCCTACATTTCGTAATGTTACGTGCTTGCCATCCCTATTCCATGTCAGAGGTACAGCACAAGTCTCACCCCCATTCCGATGTGGAGTTCTTGGAGTTCGGTGGCACTTGGGATATTCCACTTCAGTGCCATGGCAAGAAAAGGGTAAGGAGAAATAAAGGAAAAAACACAAAGGGATGACTGCAAAAGAGGATGGTGTTCTCATATCCAATTGCTACTGCTTCAGCTCTTTATTCAAAGATGGATCTGCCTCACTCGGGAACTTTTCCTGCTTCGTTAGAGTATCTTCGTCTTCTTTATCAGATGCTGGCACTCTACGCCAGTGCACAGCTTCATGGAGTGCCCTGCTGTTGGATACTTGCAGAACCCTGCCACCAAGCAACCTCCTGCACTGGAAATCGGGTGACGACTCCAGGATCTTATGCGTGCTTGCTGTTTGAAGCTGCAGAAAAGTGAATAATCAATTAAGTATTGATTTCTTGTAAGATTTGGTAAATTTCAAAGGCAAGACAAAGAGGATGGCTTAGGGAAAGCACTGCAGGGACTTGGCGTAAATTAGACAACTAACAGCAGTGCAGGATAAAATAACACCTCAACTGAAGATTTCCTTGGAAGAATTAGCACCAGCTATTGGAAGACAATGGTGGATTTAATCAAAACGGCAGGCATGTGAGAGTTTTTAAACTGTGAACTTGAAGGAGAAGCTAATTATAACCACCTTTAAAAAAAACTGGAGCTAATTTGGCTGAATGGATGCAAATGTGTTTTATTTATGAAGAAACAAGCCTTGCTGCATTGACTTGGGGATCACCGCACCTGCTAAGCTTTGCAGCTTCTTTAACCTACAGTACATTTTTATTTACTGAGAAGGTATTTATTGATATGTAAACAATAGCTAACTATGCAAAAGATTCATCAGAACAACCTACTATACAGTCTAGGAGGGCTAATCATAATTTTTCAGCTTCTCAGGTTTTCCCCTTTCTTGGTGCTTTGCAACCTTTGCGTGTGATGGGCGATGGTAAACAATAAATGAAAGCTATGCTAAACTGTTGTAATTTCCAATGTGTAGTTTATTAATTGTAGCTTTCTTACAGTGATGTTTCTGAATTATTGTAAGAGTAAATTCTTAAGGAAAGGAGGGAAATTGGTGAAGTGGCTCACCTATTGCATTTGCTGTCTTCTCGCAGATCGGAATGCATGGGTTCTACCACACGGATGAGCTTTGCAATTATGAAAGAATGTTCAAATTTTCTGACAAATGGGGGGATTGGGTTTACAATGGGCACAATGTGGTATAATCAGTAATAGGTTTATTGTGTTTTAACTGTGGAGAATGTTCTTGAGCAGTTAACTCCTTCTCTGCTCACTATGGGAAGCAAATGTATCTAATAAGTGGGGGGGGGGGAGAAGGAAAGGTTGTATGAAAATTATGTTTTCCTCCTTTACGTTCTCTCCTATAAACCTTTAGTGCATTCTAGCTACCTCCTTCTATTTCTATTATTTTTCCTCTATCATTCTCCTTTTCTTTTCATCATATTTTTTGCTGTCTTGCAATCTACATTCCCTGAGCAACCACAGGAACCAAGTTACATTAAGCTTCAACACAAAGACCTTGTAAGAATAATGAATCCTCATTTGCATCGACATTTGTATTCAGATTTGCCAGGCTATAAACTTGGCAGATCAAGCGGAATATTAAGTAGAGGCTTCCATGGTAAATTGTGGCTCTTGAAATTGCTAAGCTTCCCCCCTCCCTCCCTTTTCTCCTCTATCTGTGGTGGCAGGTAAAGTCTCATGACCAGTGGAGAAGCGCATTGGTCTCCTTCCTCTTTAAGTATATGATGTCAGCTTCCAGTTAAGGAAGATGTGACTGTACCAGTAGTAAGCATTTTAACTGAAAGTACAGTATGACATGTGACTAGAGCATCACTTGTGCCTAGGGACCATAAGCAAGACCCTGTAAAGCAAATAAATGCTGTTATAAATGCAAATGAGGCTCAGTGTGAGCTGGGGGGCTAAATTTTCAGTATTACTCAAGAAATATTCAAATGCAATATCACAAAGCTGCTAGCATAATGAGGATAATTTTGTTAAATATTTTGTAGAATGAGTGTAAGACTATAGCTATTGACCATGGCAGAATTAATTTCATAATTCCAGTTTATCATGGCCTGGCAAGCCAGTCACACACTAAAACATTGGTCAGTTAGAAGCAGGTTCTTCTGCCCTTCTCTGTTAATGAAACATCATGCATTGACATAGCTTAATCTCAGGTTTTCCTCATTCTTCCAAAGGCTTTTCCTTCCAATTTATAAGAATTGGCCTAAAAGATTCTCTCATTCAAAGGCTGTGTAGATAAGGCAGAAAATGTCTAGATGAAAAGGATGCTGAGTCATAGAAATTGTGGTCTGCACACTTCTAAATAACTATCTATTGGGAGAAAATTCATATATGACTAATTTTTTTTACATTTTATCTATCTGCTTTAGCATCACTTGGGGAGGTCCTAAGTCTAAAACAGGAACAATTTCCAAGTCTTCTTCCCTCTTTCTTGATTCCTTTCTCATTCCTATTCAATTAAACCAAACCATTATAACATGACTGTAAGATGATTAAGTGCTATATTATTTCTACAGAGAATATTAGAAATGATGCTCATTTTGAAGTTGTATTTTTATTTAAAATATTAACATTTTTTATTTAAAATCTTAAGATTATTGAATAACACCTGAGAGTGGAGGAAAATATGTTGTGAAGTCTCTCATCATAAATTGTGAATCTTTTTTTTTTTGCTGGTAAAAATCATTTTAGTCATCTGATTGAGGTCCAAAATAGTAATTTGGTCATTTCTCATCAGCTTAAATGCTATTCTCTTTTGCTTTTGGAATAGTTTCAAACATGAAATTACAGGTGTGTGTGAGTTAGGGAAATGCTGAGGGAGGGTTTTGTATTATTTTTTAAGCTATACAGGACCTCTAAGAAAAAGTATTTTGAGTTAGGAAGCAATTTCCTGGGCCTATTCCTCCACCCAAAAAGAACAAAGCTCTTACTGCATGTGATGCCTACTGCTTGTAGGCATCAGCTGTTTTAATTCATCAAAAGGAAATGTATTACAAAAAAGGTTTTAAGTGTCTTAACTTTCTTGGGGGAGTGGGAAGAGAGGAAGTATGGTGGAATTGAAGGATGTATTCATCTTTTTACTTTTTATTATGCATTGGGGAATACTGTACATTATGTAATGTCATGAGTGACAAAAGCACATAAAATAGTGATTTAACAATTTATTTCAGATGATATTGCACCTATAACAAGTAATAGAAAGTTCAAACAATGCTCTTAATTGGCAGGATATTGCTGTTTGATCCACTGTTTCATGTGGCTAAGAAAGGGTCATTGTGATTAGTTGTAAATTACATTGGTTGCATCATTAGGAGACAGGTCTATACAGTATTTAAATGTAGGACTTTGGAGAGTGGGGTGCTCGATAATAGAACAGTGTGATGAAGTACAACCATCAGCTGTATAACACAGTGTGTTCAAAGGTGAGAAACTGATATATTACTTTGAAACAAAGTTGTTAATACATGTCAGGCAAAGACACCCGCACATCATTTATTCATTTTGTTTATTTGCTATCCCTTTTGAATCTGAAATTCAATCTAAGATGTCTTTCAGTGGTATTTTGCCCAATCTGATTGGTGAGGAGGTGGAAGGTGATGATGGGAATCTCTATTTTACTAAGAAAGGGAGCAATTGAACAGTAGTACAAATATTATATTCAAGATGGTATTTGGGGAGAAAGGCAAGACATAAATTTCTTCTTTTGTTGACAGGATGCTTCCAACATATCTACCGTCACTACCACCCCCACACACATACACACACTTCACTTTGAAGAGGGCCCCATTAATAAATGCTAATGACTGTTGATTGGATTGGTACATGTATTTACTGTGTATTGTTTGCCCAATCTACCCTTAATGACCACTGATACCAGTTCTCTTTCCAAAAGAAAATCTGTAGCAGAGTTCATCTCCTCTCTGAATGGCGTGAGTAAGGATTCTAGTCAAAGGGATCTTTGTGGTGAAGTTTAAAAATCCAGAGAGAAAAGCAGTAAAATAAATACAGTTGTATTACTTCCTGGCTGCCTTTCCAACATCCTTTCATGATGACTCACTTTTCAGAAAATTAACTGCAGTCTCTTCCTTCTTAAAGAATTCCGATTGAACCTGGCATTGCATTCCAAAAAGGGGAAAAAAGCCTAAGGGGGTGAAGGGAAAGGGAGAGAATGGGGGGGGAGAGGGAGAGACAGACAGAAAGACAGTTAGAAACAGAAAGGCAGAGACAGAAAAAAAAACAGATTGCGACAGATACATAGACAGAAAGACAGGCAGAGAGAAAGAGAAGAAGCAAAGGGAAGAAGGAAGGAAGGAAGGAAGGAAGGAAGGAAGGAAGGAAGGAAGGAA
>NW_020954590.1:99397079-99489342 GCF_900497805.2 Vombatus ursinus
AGGAAGGAAGGAAGGAAGGAAGGAAGGAAGGAAGGAAGGAAGGAAGGGAGGGAGGGAGGGAGGAAGAGAAAAAAGGAAAACTAAGAAAAGGAAGAAGGAAGCAGACTTATAAGCCAAATCAAAAGTTGTAAAAATCATTTTCATTTTGAAAGGAAGAGGACTGGAATTGAACAGCCTCAGGGCAATTCAGTGTGAACTGTGGCTGTTTATGTTTAATGGTTTGTTGGGTGAGTAGTTATAATGCTCAGGACCTAAGGCTTTCTGCTACTATCTGGTTAGGCAAATTGCTGCAGGCACAGCAATGCCTGAAGGCCAGCATTAGACCTATTAATTCTCTTCAGCCCTTGCCCCTTATAGGATGGGAAAGAGGCTATTGTGCTGTACTTGGAGACACTGGTAGTTCACTGAATTGAAAATGAACTGTTTCATTGGTTACACTTAGTAGGCTGACCAAGGGATTAACTGTGGTCATCATGATCCTAGATTGATTATCTCAGATCCACAACACACGGATCTCCTGTTTGTCCAATATAAAAGTCCTCTCTTTACCAAAAAAGAAAAAAAAAAAAAAAGCAGTTCTTGCTTGGACAGAAAATAACATTGTTTCCTTACTCCATTTTTAAAATTTTCTGAAGTTATCCTGAAAGTAATATACAATTCCTGGAATCAGAGGAGTATGATCTCCCTCCCCTTTCCTCTACCTGCTTAAACTTGGGTCAACAGTTGAGAAATGCTAGAATAAAAATTAAGTTATGTGAGAATTTAGGATAGGGAAAGAAAATTGTATGATTTGAAATGTGGTTTAATAGTAAAATTAGTAGATAAGTGAGATACATGGAGAACTCATAAAATTAAGTTTTTAATTTGGAAGAAAAAGAAAATGCCCCCCCACACACACACATATTATCCCTTGGAGTTTCCACATTTTATCTGAATTTCATAGTCCTAACCAAATTTTAACTCTTTTTATTATGGAGAAGTCATAATAGGAGTCAGCCAACATATAAACATGAAACTTTGGCATTAAGCACTTGTTCTTTCATGCATATTGAAAACAATGTCTTTTCAAGCAGTATATGACAGTTTAGTGAAGTTTTAAAAATTGTAAGTAAATTAATTAAAACATTTGTTTCTTTGATCACTCAGTAACATAGGTTTTGCACATTGGTGCAAAAGTTTTGGTTATACTCAAGCCCTCCAAAATATATATTTTTATCACAAATGTTAATAAAAAATTAAGTAAATCTCCCATCACCAATCATGGGCATACAGGTATCATAAACCATACCATTCTGCTCTGGATTCTTTAATCATTAATCTGTTAAACAGTCCAGATGAGTCATCTCATTACCATTCAGTGTACATGAGCCATCTTCCTTAACTTTGACCACAATTACACTGTCTTAAGACACTGTATGAGTTCTGGTCACTTTGTTTGTTAGAGCTAAATGCCTTGTCCTCAGGCAGTGACTACACATACAAATTACTGGAACTGAAATTAATTAAAATTTTCACCTCATATTTTAATGAATTATTGTTTTAAATCATGTCTTCCAATCTGATAAAAAAAAAAAAAAAACTTCTGTGCTGTACTAACTGGAATCAAATTGGCATGACTTCCAAATGCAAAACCTTTAAAAATCATGTCCTTTATAATCAAATTTTGCTAATCTTCAATTTCAGTCAGCATTTACTAAACATCTACTAATGCAGAACATTGTATTCAGCAGTGGGGGTAAAATATATATTAAGTAAAACAGACCTCTGCCTTCATAGAGTTCACAATTTAGTACAAGGATAAAATACATTATACAAATAAACCTACAACAAAATGATAGCTGATAAAATTATAAGAGATACAAGGCAATGATTATATGAGGGTCAATGGGGAAAGATTATTTTTTTTTAATTATACAATTTTTTTTAGAATTTTCAAGGACTCATTTAAACTCTTCCAGAGGACTTTGACCAGAGGAGTCCTTAGTGTAACTATCAGTGGTAGCTGTATGTACCACATGAAGTCATAGCTGATAATGCCCTACAGACTACAGAGCTCACGTCCAAGATGAAAGAAACCCTTCTCATGGAGACAATATCTAAAATAAGACTTTAAAAATTAGTAGGATTTCAGTCAGTAAAGGTGAGGAGTATACTTCCAAGCAAAAGAAACACCATAAGGAAAAACAAAAAGATATAGATAGAAATTCATGAGATGTGTATGAAGGATGGTGAGTGAGCAGTCCAGTTTGGCTAGGGTATAAAAATGCAAATCTGGCAGAATATTTAAATCGTAGGTGCTACCAAATACGTAGCTAGGTGGCACAGTGAATAGAACACCAGTCCTGGAGTTAGGGAGACCTGAGTTCAAATAAGGCCTTAGACAATTATTAGCTATGTGACCCTTAGAAAGTCACTTAACCCTGTTAGCCTCAATTTCCTCATCTGTAAAGTGAGCTGAAGAAGTAAATGACAAATCATTCTGGTATCCTTGCCAAGAAAACCTTAAAAGAGGTTACAAAGAGTCAGACATGATTGACAAACAACTAAACAAAAACTCTAAATTGAGGATCATCTTTTTATGAATATTTTATTTCTTACAATTGCATGTAATTACAATTACAATTTTTAACATTCATTTTAAAAAATTTTAAGTTCCAAATTCTCTACCTCCTTTCAACTAGATAATCTGATATAGGTTATATATGTGCAATTATGCAAAATTTATTTCCACATTAACCATATTGGACAGACCCCCCCCAAAAAAAAAACTCACAAAAAAGTGAAAAATAATATACTTCAATCTACATTAAGACTCTAGCAGTTCTTTCTCTGGAGATGTATAGCATTTGTCATCATGAGTCCTTTGGAACTGTCCTGGATCATTGTATTGCTGAAGATACATTTACAGTTGATCATCCTTACCATATTGCTGTTACTGTGCACAATGTTCTCCTGGTTCTGCTCACTTCTTTTTGCCTCAGTTCATGTAAGACTTTCCAGGTTTTTCTGAAATCATCCAGATCATCATTTCTTATACCATAGTAGTATTCCATTATAGTCATATACCGCAACTTCTTCAGCCATTCCCCAATTAATGGGAGTCTTTTCAATTTCCAATTCTTTGCCACCACAAAAAGAACTGCTGTAAATATTTTGTACAAATAGGTACCCCCCTTTTTATCTCTTTAGGATGTAGAACTAGTAATGTTGCTGGATCAAAGGGTATATACAGTTTTATAGACCTTTGGGCATAGTTCTAAATTGTTCTCCAGAATGGTTGGATCAGTTCACAACTCTACCAACAATACATTAATGTCTCAAATTTCCCATATCAAATTGAAGATCATCTTAAGTGGCAGGTTGAAGAGTTTGAATTTTGGAGGTAATAAGGAATCATTAAAAATTTTGTGGAAAGTGGTGACATAATCTAATCTATATATAAAAATTAATTTGGCAGAAGTATGAAGTATAAGGGGAAAAAGGGAAGAAAAGCTTGAAGAGAAAAAGATCAATAAGCTATAACAATAGTTCAGCTATGTACTTAGAAAGGAATTAGTAATATGGATGGTGTAACTAAAAAAAGGGGGAAGATGAAGAAGATGGAAAAAGAGACTTTCATGACAGTTATAACAGGACTTGGCAACTAATTAGATGTGGTGGAGTGAAGAAGAGGGGAAAAAAACAAAGGTAACAAAATGTTGCATATGCATAGTTTACTGGATGACTGGTGTTGACACTGAAAGGGAGAGGAAAGTCAAAAGGAAGAACAGACTTTGGATAAAAGATAAGAGAAGTTTAGGGCATGTGAAGTTTGAGGTCACTGTAGATATTCTAGGTGTGTATATGCCGTAGAAAATTTAAAATGAAAGTTAACGCTTAAAAGAAGGGTTGGGTTTTCAACAAAGATTTAGAAGTCAGCAGCACTTAACCCAGTACATGACATAGAGTTGTTGTTGTTCAGTCGTGTCTGACTCTTTGTGGCCCCTTTTGGAGTTTTCTTGGCAAAGATACTGGAGTGGTTTGCCATTTTCTTCTCTTGCTCATTTTACAGATGAGGAAACTAAAGCAAACAAGGTGAAATGACTTGCCCAGGGTCACACAACTAGTAAGTGTGGGAGGCTAGATTTGACTAGCAGACAGGTGCTGTAGCCACTGCACCACATAGCTACCCTGACTTAGGGCAGCTATAATAATATTATTATATGTTAATCAATAAAAATATTTATTATCTAACTGACTAAAAGATGATAATTAAAACCATACACAAAAATAACATAAAATGAATGACCCATCAAGGGAAAGAGAAAAGAATTCTAAGACCCAGAATAAAACGTTACAGAGCACCAATGTTAGAGTGTTGGAAAGATTGAAAACAGGGGTCAAGAAAGGTAGAGAAGGAATTTCTATAAAAGTAGTATAGTAGGAAAACCGGGAGAGTGGATCGTCTTGGAAGAAAAGGCAGAAGAGTGGGTCTAAAAAGGAGAGGCCAACATTATCAAATGTTACAGAAAAGTCAAGTAGAACTGAAAAAAAGGCCTTTGGATCTAGAGCAGCTAGATGTTTCAGTGGATAGAGCACCGGACCTGAAGACAGGAAAACCTGAGATCAACTCTTGCCTCAGATACTTACTTGCTGTAAAACCCTGGGTAAGTCCCTTAACCCCTGTTTGCCTCAATTACCCTATCTATAAAATAGGAATTAATGAGCACCTACCTAGGGTAGTGGTGAGGGACAAAAGAAATAATAATTGCAAAGCACTTAGGACAAAGTCTGGCACACAGTAAGCCCTACATAAATCGTAACTATTATTAATGGCTATTATTTGGATATGACAGTAAAGTAGACATCGATGACCTCTAAGAGAATAGTTTTAGTTGTTTGCTGTCCTTCACAATGGAAGAGGACCAAAATAATATCACTATATTGGGGTCAAGAGAAAGTGTACCCAGCTGTAGCTATCAGACCAACACATGTTCAGAATGCTCTACCACAGGTCAGGCACAAGTAGCTCACATAAACATTTGGAGTGGAGATGTCTCTAAATTTGTGCATTTCATGTTTCTTTTGAGCTACTCCGATTCCGCTTGGCTCATAGAGCACAGTATCTTCTTTGATGCAGGCACACCACCATACTGGAGGGTCCTGTGCCAGTGTCTCCCATGTCTCACAATCAATTCCAGAATTCTTCAGAGAGACCTCAAGAGCGTCTTTGTATCACTTCTTCCAACTTCCGTATGAGTACTTGCCTTATGTGACTTCTTTGTAAAATAGTCTTTCAGGGAAATATACGTTTGGCATTCAGGCTACATGACCAACCCATTCGAGTTGCACTCTTTGCAATGGAGCACTAGGGAAGAAGTCCAACTATGAAGGATCGAGGAAATAGTGGATAATGAGGGAGTAGAGGTAATAAACATAGACAAATTGGAAGGAGCAGGGGTGGAGGTAACCAGAAGGAGAGCCACATGAAATGGAGACAATATGGGTCAGAACAAAAGGTATTATCTCTAGAGTTAGAGAACCTGGGTTTGAATTCTGATGTTCACCACATATTTTTTCAAGCAATTTTAAAAGCAATTTAATTAATCCTTCTAAGTCTTAAGTTCCTCATCTATAAAATTAAGGGACTAGACTAGATAGTCTATATGGTCCTTTTTTGTTACAGATATATATTTTTTCCCTATATCCTCATGATAGTAACTAGCTGGAGCAGAAGGGCAAAGGAAAGGCTGGTTTTTTTTTTAATTTTGAGGTTGTGGTGTTATATAATTTTAAAAAACATTTATTGGCAAGAGATAATGGAAAAGGAGAAATGGAAGATTTATTAAAATAAATGTATTCTTATACTCTTTTTTTTTTTGGAGAGGCATTTGGGGTTAAGTGACATGCCCAGGGTCACACAGCCTGTGAGTGTCATGTGTTTAAAGATGGATTTGAACTCAGGTCCTCCTGACTCCAGGGCCAATGCTCTATCCATGGCTCCACCTAACTGCCCTATATTCTTTTACTCTTATGAAAACCAGACTTATAAGAAGGTTGAGTAGGCATTTGCTTAAGTGGTATGGCTTTTGGAATGCCAGGAATACTCTCTGCATCTCCATTCTTCCCCCACCACCTCTAAATACTTTTCTCATACTGATGTGTGCCTCTAATTCTCTAGCTTAGTCCAAGTAAATCTATTTACTTCTCAATTTTCTAATTTTTTTTTTCCATTTGTGGCTTCTGTCCTATCTCATATTGATCCTTAGCTATAAATTATCTTGCTTACTGAGTCCTGCAAGGGCTCTTATTTGCCTCCTTTAACCTCCACCTATTTCCCCTATGGTATGTAGGTGACCCTTAGTTTCCTAAGGCTTAAGAGTCTGTGGGTCCCAAGTTAAGGACCTCTGTCTATGAAATTATAGAGGGACTGTGATCTTTGCTGGTGGAAGGAGAACCCACATAGAAGGAAGAAAAGAAAAAGAAAGAAAGAAAGAAAGAAAGAAAGAAAGGAAGAAAGAAAGAAAGAAAGAAAGAAAGAAAGAAAGAAAGAAAGAAAGAAAGGAAGGAAGGAAGAAAGGAAGAAAGAAAGAAAGAAAGAAAGAAAGAAAGAAAGAAAGAAGGAAGAAAAAAGAAAGAAGTAAAGAAAGGAAGGAAAGAAAGAAAAGAAACAAACAAAGGCAGATTTTTAAAGAATTTCAATAAGACCTTTGTAAATTCTACCACACAAGGGCTTAACAAGTTAAGTACAAGGCAGATATCAGCAGTTTCAATTTCAGAAATTTCATTAAAATAGATAGTAATCTTAGAACTTTGATTCAATAAAATCTGTTCATAATAGGATCGTTTTGTTTCTTTGTTTGTTTTTTCCCTTGCTCCCCAAACCTAGCATAGTGCTTTGAACACAATTGATGTTTAGGAAATGCTTTCATCTTTTCCATAACATTGTGTTTTTCATAAAACATTTTTATATCAATCAATATTACTTCTACAAATGGCCTTGTGAATCAGCTTATCTATAAACATATTTAACAGTAGATGTGTTTGCCCAGGGAGACCCATTCAAATTGCTTTTTAAATTGTAGCACAAATTAAATTTTTTATTCTTTTTAGTTTATTAGTTCACTATTATTGGATATTTTTAGCTTGTAACAGTATGAAATGTTATATTACAAATACTTAATAAATATTATATGAGTATCCCAATCCTGAGCTGGAGAGGATTAAGGCCTTCTCCACTTGCTGGTCACCAAGACCTTGAGGACCTTTGCTCTATTGCTAAAAAGAGAAAAAGTAAAAAGGAAGAAGAATACAGCATCTTTCTGGGGGAAAAGATCTTTTAAAACTACCACAATATATTTAAAATTGAAAGTGAACTTCTTATTCTACTGTTTTTTAAAATTATATATATTTTGTTTCAAATACAAAAAATAAATAGTACATTTCTGTTTTTATAAGAAATGTTTTAAAGAAAACTAGATAAAAATATAGAAATTATATGGATTACAACAGAATAAAATCATAACAAATATAGAAACAGAAATTTATGAAAATCTAATGATAAAATAAAGTGAAAAATCTTGTTTTCTTAATAACACAGGAATAACAGTTTCACATAATTTATAATAACAGAGAGAAAAAAAGGAAAAATAGGACAAAATTGTGTGTAAACTATTTAATTAACAGACAACATACTGCAACACTCCAATGAATCTTTGATCTCACCATTGTGAGTACTTCTTTCAGTGATGCATTTGACAATTTATCCCTTCTCACCTAATTTTTTGAGACTCAAGCCTGCAGCCTTCCATACATCTGCCAGAGGGATTTCATCCAATGTACCAGGCCCTTCCTCTAAATCTTCTGACATTGTAGGGATATCATTGAATCATCAGATTATACAACTATTACCATTCACTGTTGCTGTATGACAACCCATCATTTTTTCTCTAACCATTTTTTTTCTGATGAAACACTTTATGCCACGTCTATAAAATTCCTTGCATATGATGTGTTTATAATGTATTGGGGACCCACACGCACTCAACATGCACTCTTCCATTGCACTTTGGACCTTCCTTAACTTCAGCTGTTTGGAGATGGCTATTTTTTGACTGATAGCCATAAAATATGATCCAAAGAATTTCCATGTTAAAAAATAAAACAGGACTTTGTTTCAGGGAGAAACTCAGAGTCATTAAAAGTACTTTGCAATTTTCTAAAAGCAATCAACTCTACTTTCCTCTTCCTAATCAATTCTGGGTCCAGCTTATGATCCCATTGCAGAGACAGTCCAAAGTATATGCAAGCTTCATGAGTTGTCCATTCAACTGTCTGCCATAAACTAGACAAGAAGCATTCTTCATCTCCTGAACTTTTCCTGTGTGGAAAATTAGGCAGAAGTCAGGTGATTTTTGGTTCTCATTTAGGAGGCTTTGTCTACAATGTTCCTGGTCTTGATGCAATCAACACAATGCCATCTATCTATAGTCAACCAGTCAACAAGCATTTGTTAAGTGCTACCTATGTGCCAGACACCATGCCAAGTGCTGGGAATACAAATACAAGCAGAATGAAAGCCAGTTTCTTTCCTCAAAGAGATTTCATTCTAATAGAGTAAGACGACACATAAAATAGGAATATCTGGAGGACCTCACTATCTATACTAAGCTCAGATGGTGACGCTTAATCAATTCATTTACAAAATGTTTGATATGTTTTCATAGAAGGGTGTTTACTACATTTCTTTAATGACATGGCTTTGATATATGTCAGTATTGTTTTTATTTTCTATCAGTATAGAAAACTTTCTTAATGCCACAAATATTTCCTTTTTGTCTTCTGGATAGTTTGCAAGCTCTTTAATTTTCAGGGTCATTGGTAGTTTAGCGTTAAGTATAAAATTCCACAGGGATTAAGCAAAAAATCACAATTGGAGAATCCTACTCATTCATCCAGTATATTGAAAACAATTTAAAGACTGGAGACTATTTGGTGCCTTACACATAGTAGCGATACAGTTATTCTTTCCATATCTCAGCTTTCCATTACGATTTCAATCACAGGTCAACATAAGAACTTAAATGGGAATTTTTAGGGATTTTTGCAGAAGCCACAGATGGCACTCAAAGCCAGCAGATGACACAGAGAAAGTTTAGAAACTCAGAAATGCATAAAATGTATGTATAGTATTGTATAATATCAAACCAAATTTTACAATAAGGTAAATACCCATGAAAGAAAAAGAAAAAAAAAACAGACTTTTTCTCCTTAGGTACAAAGGGAGAGCCAAAAAATGTTATGTGGATTTTCCAGATTGTGGAGGTGCTGTGCCCCTGAACCCTGCAGTGTGGAAGGGATAATTGTTAATGTTTGTTGGATCAAATTGAATTGAATTGATCATGAGCATCAACAGGTTAGGCTATTGTGAATGATATCTCGAAGGAGGTATCAGAAACAATTAATCTGCCATTAACAAAATAACATAAAGTGAGTATGCTTTACAAAATTCTTAGAGAACTTGAGAGCTGGATAGGTACCCTAAAAGTCATCCAGTTCAGTGTCAGTGAGTCCTAACCTTTTTGAGTGTGATAATCCCTTATCTATCTATCTATCTATCTATCTATCTATCTATCTATCTATCTATCTACATATACATATGCATACATATGTACATACACAAACACACATATACATATATACATGCATACATACATATGATATATAAACTTGCACATGATAGCAGTTGTTCTATTATTATTGATTAATTGCTAAAATGACTAATAACAAAAAACGACTGTGAATTCAGTAGCACAATTTAGATTATGTTAATCACAGTAACATCTACTGGCACTTGAAAAATAATGTAACATGTATATTGGAGACATTTGTGGTGTAAAGAAAATATGTTTACTTATTTATACTGGGACAAGCTGAATATTTTGTGGTAATTAAAGATTAAAATTACAATGTTCCATGTGCATATGAAGTCACAGACCTCTTGCAATAATTCTGTGCTTCCTGGGTCCCTACCTCTAGGGTTAGAGCCTACAGGAGAAGAACTAATGACATACTCCAACATCGTTGTTTTATAGAAAGGGAAGTAATGACTTAGAGAGGCTGTGACTTGCTCAAGGTCACACAAGCATAATGGTATTCAAACACAGGATTTCTGTTTTCAAATATAACAATCTTTGCATTACACCATTCTGCTTTCAGGTCAGTAAGCAGGTTTTGTACACAGGACTTTTGGCTAGAGTTGTTGTTGGTGGTGTTTAAGGTAGTGATATCTTTCTATAGTTCATTGAAGTTTTCAAAGTACTTTAACTTCAATTATAAATGTCTATTAAGCACTTATTACATGCAAGGCACTATTATACATGCAGGGTATACATTGGCAGTAATGAAAAAAAAAATTCCTCCTAGAGATTATCATTCCATAAGAGAGAGAAAAAAAGCATTCAAATAGGTACAAGACAATTTGAAGCAAGAGAGAGCACTAACAAAGGGGATGAATAGAGACTTCCAGAAGGATGTAGCAACTGAGCTAAGGCATAAAAGAAGCTAACTCTTGTCAGAGGCAGAGGTGAGGAGGGAGTTCATTCCAGGCATGAGGGACAATCTGGGCAAAGACGCCATGGTAGGAGATGGAGTGCAAAGTTCAAGGAAAATGATCTTGACTGGAGTATAGAGTGCATGAATTTTTTAAAAAGTAAAATAAATCCAGAAAGATAGGTTGGAGCTGGGCTCTGAAGGACTCTAAATGCCAAGCTGAAGAATTTGCATTTCACTGTATAGCAATAATTAGCCTTTGGAGTTTCTTGTTTAGGGCAGTGACCTATGCTTTAGGAAGATTATTTTGGCTGCTTTATAGAATACAGAGTGACTGGAATCAAGGACACCAATTAGAAGACTATTGTTACAGTATAAATGGGAGATAATGAGGCCCTAAACTAATGGCGGTGAAGTTATGAGTAGAAAGGGGATATATACACACAGATGCACACACACACACATATACACACATACACACACATACATATATATACACATACATTATATATGTGTATGTATACACATACATATATACACACATACATGTTTATATATCTATATGTGTGTGTGCGTGTGTGTTATAGAATCAGTAAGACTTGGTAACTGATTGGATATGGGAAAGAAGAGAAGAGTCAATAATAATACTTCCCTCACAAAAACCTAGAG
This sequence comes from Vombatus ursinus, assembly GCF_900497805.2. Lineage (NCBI taxonomy): Eukaryota > Metazoa > Chordata > Mammalia > Diprotodontia > Vombatidae > Vombatus > Vombatus ursinus. The sequence continues at coordinate 99,408,279 of NW_020954590.1, forward strand.
GTAGCTTATACAAGAGTTTTTGTTTCTGTTTTGTAGATTAAGAAAAGAAGGTAGAGAAGTTGGGTGACAACCAGGATAACACTTAATAAGTGTCAAAACCTTCACTCGTGTCTTGGTCTTCAGACTCAAGAACCAGTGCTTTTTCTCTAAGGACAAATAAGTTTTCACCATCTCAGGACCTGCAGAAAATAAGATAAGTCTATTCAAGTCCTTCACTGTCTCAGAGACTACAGGTATAAAGCTACATCTAAGTAGGTTAACTTAGTATGTTTTTTTTTTCTCTCCTAAAATACGGTGAAATATTCTAAAGACTTACTTGGTCAAGAGGACTAAGGAGCAGCATTGATATAGCTTCCTTACTGCTTAAGAATAAAAGCCCAGCACAGAAAGACTCAGGTGTGCCTCAGATTTGACTTTACAAATAGGCATCAACATACTCTGCTTTTCTGGCTAACATTCCTCCCTTTAATATGTATATCAGTAAACAGTCCAAAAAATACTGATATTTGTGCAATATTCTTACCAATATGTTATCTCCCTACATCAGGCTACACTAATATAGTTTTTAGTATTTCCATGCAGATACTATCAGAATTTTGTGAACTGATGGAAGAATCTTATTAAATTTCCAAAGCTTTCATTTTACTGATTTCCATTATATATCTGGATCATTAGAGTGATGAACTACACTAAGGCCTTGTCAATGGAATTTCTCTTGTCAAAATGACCAGATTTGGTTATTCAGTCAGCCAAAATAAATAGACTGATCATTTCCTGGTCTGGCTATACAACTGTTTGAATGATCATATCAGATCAACCCAGCCATTATCTTATGAGTTACTCACTATTAGACTATAATAGATAAGTCTCAATCTTGTAAAATAAATCATGGAATTTTGATCCAAGCTTGCCTAATAAACCTTTCCAAATAATTCTGTAAAATATATAAGATGCTATGCCTAATTAATTTAATACTCCAATGACTATTACTGAATAATAGTACTTACCTTTCACCCACACAAATCAAGGTAGTATAGTGAAGTAGAAAAGAAACTGATTTTGGAGTTAGAGGTTTGTTGTTAAGTGATTTTTCAGTTATGTCTGACTCTTTTATTTCATTTGGAGTTTTCTTGGCAGAAATACGGGAGTGCTTAGCCATTTACTTCTGCAGCTCATTTTGCATATGAGGAAACTGAGGCAAATAGAGTTAAGTGACTTGCCCCGCATTTGAGGCCAGGTTTGAACTCAGGAAAATATCCAGGCCAGTCATTCTATCCACTGTGCTATCCAGCTACTTCAAAATCTTGTTCTGTCTCTCACTTCCTGTGTGCCCTTGGGCATAAGGTCAGTTATTTAGCATTATTTACATTATTTAACTTAAATATGTTATTAAATTTTATTATTTTACATTTCTGGACTTTGGTGTCCTTATCCTCAGGATCCTTAAACTAACTGGCTTCAAAGTTCCAAGGAGACTTCCTAGCTCAACTCTTTCATCCTGCTAGGATGAAAAGGTTTGTCATCCATACATAATACATTCATAATTTGCCATGCTAAAATATTTTTCTTAATTTTTATATTTCTAAATTTTGATTGATATCCTATTCTTATAGTCACTTGTTCTTGAACTCCCAGCTCAATTATTTTAGTATAGTCCAAAATACATCTCAAGTAGTGAGATTTAACCATTGAGCAACACTGCTCTCCCACCTTGGTAGACAACTTCAGGGAGTTATTGGGGCCAAAAGACAATCATTGGGGCAGTTAGGTGGCACAGTAGATAGAGCACTGGCCCTGGATTCAGGAGGACCTGAGTTCATATCCGACCTCAGACACATAACACTTACTAGCTGTGTGACCCTGGGCAAATCACTTAACCCCATTGCCTAACTAAAAAAAAAAAAAAAAAAAGACAATCATTACCTAGTAGATGGTCTTCTGGTGATGGATTTATCTAGGCTGGTCCTTAGACAACATGTCCAGAGCCCATTATCCTGCCCATGCTCAAAGCCTGTCCAGCTTGATAGGACCTCTTTATGATCTACTGGCATGACTTTTAAGAAAACAGTATCACCTTGAGAGACAATGATGTCATGAATAGATTGCTGGATCTGGAATCAAGAGAGATAGGTTTGAATTCTTTCTAGACACTTAACAGCTATGTGACCACGGATGAATCATGGAAAAGGAAATGGCAAACCACTCCAGTATCTTTGTTAAGAAAACCCCGAAAATGGGATCACAAAGAATCAGACACAACTGAAATGACTGAACAACAACAAGAAATGGGTGAGTCATGTCACCACTCAAAGCCTCAATGTCTTCATTTGTAAAATAGAGATAATAATACTTTCACTACCTTTTTTTTGTAAGGAAGAACTTTTACTTTATGCTCTATATAGTAGTATGTAATCATCAGAGTAGGGCTTTAAAAGAGGGATCCAATGTGTGCTAAAATATATGCATGAATGGATCACGAAAACAATTTTCTTCTGACAGCCACATAGTCAGCATTTAAGTGTGCTATTACTAAATTCCACTCAGATTCTTCCCTTCTTTCTGCTGAACAGAAATCAATTGCTCCCATATCCCCAATATACCAAAATTGAAGTGGGCTTCACAGAGACTTGTTTCCTCACTTTCAGATGAAATGCAATCAAAGCTAATTGAAGTAGAACTAAAATCCAAGTCTCCTGACCCTCAGGACCATGCATTCCATGGTTCTACACTGATTCTGTCTATCCTTCTAAGCTTGCAAAAGGTTACTCTTACATGATTTCTTTAACATCAAAATATGTTCTTCCAGAACATCCTGCAGATGTTCAGGAATTCCCTCAATATGTATTCTTGTTTGCATCAACTCTGAGTCTGTCATCTTCTAAAGAATTTATGAGTCTTATTTTTGATGAGAAAGGGCTAGCTGTGTGACCTTGGACATGTTACTTCACATCTCTGAGCCTCAGTTTCATCTGTCACTTGGGGGTTATAATTCTTCCTTTGCCTATTTTACGTGATTGTTAGGAGAAAAAAATCAATAATAATAATGTAGAATACATTATATAATAGTATAGTGTATAGAAAGTTGCCCTTGGGCACAGGAAGAACCAAGTTTATGTCCTGTCTCTGCTACATCCTGGCTATGTGCCTCAAGTGTGCAAATCACTTGAACTCTCAATGCCCCAAATCACTACTGAAGCTGTGAAGGTGCTGAATTGCATTGTTAGAGGAAACTTATCAAAAAGTTCCCTATGCTGATGAAATTGCCATCCAGTCAAAAACATTAAAGATAATGTTTATGAAACCACTTTATAAATGGTGAAGTGTTATACAAACACAAATTATCATTTATTAGTAAAACTGATAGACTTTTTAGCTCTAAAATTCTGATTTAATTTAAAATATAAAAAATGATAAATAATTTTAGTACATTGGGTTTCAGTTGTCTTATACCATAGTAAGTGAATAATTTCAGTGGAGTGAATACACACACATACACACACACACACACACACACACACACACACACACACACACATTCGACAAGGAAAGAAAGCCCCAAATGAGATCACATAGAGTTGGACATAACTGAAACAACTAAACAACAAAACACACATACAAACACACATACATATGTATGTATATGTTATTTTTTCTCTTTCTACAGTATACATAATATCCATATTAAAGACATATACATATATATCGAGAGAGAAGCAGGGAGAGAGAGAAAGAGAGGGAAAGAGAGAGACAGAGACAGAGAGAGACAGAGATAGAGAGAGACAGAGACAGAAAGACAGAGAGAGAGAGAACAAGAAAAAACATTCTAACCTGTGAAAAGAACATTTTCACTAAGAGATGGTAGGAAAAAAGGATTCTGGGGGGGGGCTTATGAGAAAGGAGACCTTTTTCCATCATCTAAATCAGCCAAAAAGAGAACAGGAATACTATATCACATTATTTTCTCTCATTAGAGACCATGTCTATTTGGTGTATTATACAAAATGAACATTCAGTGAAGATACCAAGAAACTGTTTTCATGTAGACTCTCTATTCAGTAGAATAGTTGCTATTTAGAGATCTCTCCAGCAGGTTGACCTTATACTAATTTCTGACTAGATGAACGCCATCTTTTTGGCTGGGCTTCTGATGAATACACTGAGTAGAATGACAGATTAAATTAAGATAAATCACAGATCTAAGAGTTGGAAGGGACCCCAGAAGCCACCCAGTCCAAGATACAAAAATCCCTATACATCATCCCCAATAAATGACCATCCAGTGTTTGCCTGACGACTTCCAGTGAGAAGGAAATCATTGCCTGTCAAGGTAGCCCATTCTGCTATTGGACAATTCTAATTGTTGAAGCTTTGAATCAGTAATAATTCATGACTTTTTATTGCTATTTGTACCATAATCATTCTCTGACATGCCTCCCTGGAAACAAAGAAAAATAGTTTGGCAAAATTAATTTACCCAGAAAGCTTATCTGATATCATATGTAAGATTTTGCACCCATAGCTCCCCATTTCCTTATCAAGAGAAATGAGAATGTTTTATCATTAGGTCTCTGTGACCAAGATTGATTATGGCATTTAATCTGAGTTCAGCTAGTGTTGTTTTTATTTACATTGTTATAGTCATTTTGTAAGTTGTTTTCCTAGCTTTACGTTCTTTTCTCTATATCAGTTCATATAAGCTTTCCTAAGGTTCTCTCAATGAGGTGGTGCCCTGAATGCTCCTCAGTGTGGATGACTGTGCTAAATGAAATTCACATGCTAAATGAGACTCACAATACTCACAAACATACTGAATGGAGAATGATCTTGGCCTAGAATTTCATAAGAAAGAGAAAATCTGGATAGCCTTTGGTAAATCATGCAAGGCTTTTAAGGATGCCAAATTTCTCTCTGAAACAAATTCTTATAGTTTTAATACCAATAGTGTTCCAGTGATGCTATATTCTTCTTATATTCTTTTCCAGGCTGAACTGCTGACTTATCTCTACAGGACATTTTCTATCATGCCGTAAAAAGCTCTTTAGAGTTGAAGCTTTCTACACTCCAGGACTACTTCTCATATCAGAAGTACCCTCCTCCCCTGTGACCTCTGTCTCTCTGATTGGCTGGTACCTCCAGAACATTCATTTTAAGGAGGAGGCTCAGACCATCAGTGTCTTAATTCTTCTCCAGGCTATCCTTGACTCATCTTCACAGGACTCTTAGTACTATATCTCTGGGTTAAGTATCTTCATCTCCTCCCATCTCTCTTGTTTTTCAGATCCCTTTTATGTGTTGTATCCTTGATGTAAGCACCTTCATGACTGGAACTGTCTTTTGCTCTGATTGTATTTTTATTTCCAAGGCTTAGCAGAGCATCTATCAAACAGTAATTGTTTTACAAAATGCTTGTTGACTCAACTTAACTATATAACTGAATTGTGGTAGTTCCTAAAGAATTAAAGTTGTTAGTCACCCCAAAGGCAATGGAAGGAGCGATTAGGTTAAAATATATTACCTATAACGTATTGCTCATGAGAATTTGTGTAAAGCATGTAAATGGAAGTGGGCCTGACTGTCATGTAGCAAAGGAAAGAAGTATTTAATAGAGACCCCACATGCTCCATTAGTATCCTTGCCAATGTCAAGAGAACTAGTTGAAAACCCATAAGCATACTAGGTGTATATTGTTAAAAACCATTGAGAGTTCATGGACAAAAATCACAATCTATAAGAAAGCATGCATGAATAGGAAGGAGTACCCCAATTCATGAAATCACAGATTCATTGAAGTGTGAAGTATGTTTATAGAGACAGAAATACTGCTAAGGCCTACTTTAGCTGTTTCTTATGCATTTTGATATATTGTCTCATTCTTATCATTCTGTTTCTTCTTTAACCTACTGATTATTTAGTATGACATTGCTGTCTATATTTATATGCACACATTTTCTTCATATTTCCTTTATTCATGACAATTTCATTATTAAGTATCTGTAAGGATGTAATTAATATTTCTTCTGTTGTTATTCAGTCATGTCCAACTCTTGTGACCAGGTGGACCATACTGTCCATGGGGTTTTCTTGGAAAAGGTGCTGTAGTGGTTTGCCATTTCCTTCTTCAGTGGATTAAAGTAAACAGAAGTTAAATGATTTGTCTAGGGTCAAAGAGCTAGTAAGTTTCTGAGGCCAAATTTGAACTCAGGTCTTCCAGACTCCAAGCCTACCACTCTATCCACTGAGCAACCTAGTTGCCTAATCTGCCTGTATAAATTTATTTATTGGTTCTTTATGCCCTACAACATGACCAATTATTGTGATGGGACCATAGAAGGTTAAAGCATCAGTAGCCTCTTTAATATTTCTAGTTCATGATTACAGGAAGTCTCTTTAAATTGAAAACTATTTTTTTTTCAAAATTTGGTTCAGAGCTATAATTTCTTTGCTTATCTTTCTTTTACATTTATTGAGTTCTGGAAGAGAAACAATAAAGTCATTTAAAATGATTGTCATAATCAAAACCTCGTTTCAGTAGTTTTTCATTTAATAAGACACTAGGCAATTTGGTGAATATATAGTTAAAATTGATAATATTTCATATGTGGCATAGTAGAAAGAGGTGATTCTGGAGTCAGAAAGACAGGTTTAAGTCTTGCCTCTGACAGATACTGCCTTGTGACCTTGAGAAAGTCCTCTCCATGCCTAAAGCAAATTTCTAAGACTATATATATTGCCAAGAAAGTGCCAGTCTGCAGCCATAGTGAAAGTTCCACATTGGGAGCTCCATGAACTGAATGAATCACAGGTCTGGGCCAAAACACATGATTCCATACCTATGGTACTTTCTACAAGAGTGTAGTGTACCTATTTGTTTCCCTTAATGTTACCTTTTTTATTATTGAATTATGTGAAATCATTATGGTGAATCTTATTTTGGGGGGGATTTGTTTTAAAAAAATTAATTTTATTCTAGGCCCTTCCTCTTCTTAACTCTGCATACGCCATATTTTAAATGTGATTCTTCTAGGTGGAAAACTCTTTGTTTGAAGTAACTTTCAGTATATATTTTCAATCCTTTTCCCCAGTCTTCCATTTTATTACAAGTTTAATTAATTAACATTCAATATTATAATTAAAACATTATAATTTTCCATAAGGGGACAGCTATGCAGCACAGTAGATAAAGCATTGAGCCTAGAGTCAGGAAGATATGAATTCAAACATGGCCTCAGATACTTACTAGCTGTATGAAGGTGGGCAAGTCACTTGACCCTGTTTGCCTCAGTTTCTTCATCTGTAATATGAGCTGGAGAAGGAAATGACAAACCACTCCAGTAACTTTGTCAAGAAACCCCCAAATGGGGTCAGGCATGACTGAAACAACTGAACAAAAACAAATTTCCGTATATAATATATGTATATATACATATGTGTGTATGCATATATATGTATGTGTATATTCTTTTATATTAGTACTAAGTCCCTATAATGTGCTCTGCTTACACAAATTTTATATTAGCCCCTTCTCACAGAAACCCCTCCCTATACACATATATACAATCTTCACTTCCCAGCTCAGGCCCAGATACATTCCTTAATTATTTTATTGTTACTTTCTCTCTCTCTCTCTCTGTCTCTGTCTCTGTCTCTGTCTCTGTCTCTCTGTCTCTCTCTCCTCATTCCCTATTACCCTTCATTAAACTTTCTCTCGATAACCTCTTCATTTTACTGAGGAAGAAACTTAAACCCAGAGCCCAAAGTCATAAAGGAGACAGAGCTAGTATTTGAATAAAGGTCAAATCCAACCACATTGCTTATCCTATTCTAAGGTCCGTCAGATCTTGTTGTTTAGTTGTGTTTGGGTTTTTTGTTTTTTCCCTGTTATATTCAGTTCATCGTGATCCTATTTGGGGTTTGCTTGGCAAAGATACTGGAGTGATTTGCCATTTCTTTGTCCAGTTCATTTTATAAATGAAGCAACTGAGGCAAATAGGGTTAAGTGACTTGGCCAGTGTCACACAGCTACTAAGTGTCTGAGGCTGGATTTGAACTCATGAAGATGAGTCTTCCTGACTCTTGGCACTCTGTGCACTGTGCCACCTAGCTGCTATCTGTCAGATCTATGGGTCAATTATAGGGAGAGGGTAGGAGTGGTAGAAGGTATCTATGACTCCTTTTTCAGGGGCATGTCAATTTTTAAATCCAGAAGGTCATGTCATTAATCTCAAAAAAAGCACCTCTTAAGTCTAGTCACATGATTCAATGGCCAATTCTTTTGGAACTTATAATTAAAATTATCAGTTAATAATACAAGTCTACTTTCCCTTTAGTAATGTTTATGCTGACTGGAACAGAGACAGGGATTTGTTTTTTTGTCCCACTCCATTTCATATGGCCACAAGATGTTGATAGAAAATTACGATAATGTAGAGAATAGCTAAAGAGGCAAATTCCTAGCATATGAATATTTTTAAGTATGTCATACAACTGAAGAAATAACTATAGAGTGTCCATGAATGACTCTAGGTAGATTAAGGCCATACCATAAATTTATTACCACCTGAAAGCCATAGTATAAATATTTTAGTCAGGGGATCATTTATTTGGTAAGGGGGATTATGGGAAGAATCACAGGATCTAAAAAAGTGGCTACACTCAGTTCTCTGGGAGACTCAACTTGTCATAAAGAGGGCATAAGCCCATATAATAAAGAGCAGACATCGGAAAAATAGTTGGAGTTCACTTAAATAACATTTTATTACAGCTTCCTAATTATTTGACCCATGTAGGATCACGGAAACATAGAATTCAAGATTTAGAGCCAGAAGGGATACTCGATAAACATTATTGAGAATAACCTCTTCAGGAAACTGAGGCTGAGAGGTTAATGGACTTGCTCAAGATCACAAATAGAAAACATATGAGACTGGATTTAAATCTTTCTGACTCCAAGACTAGCACTGTGCCCACCACACAACATTCTACTTTCAGGTTCATAGTTCACTAGGAAAGACTGTGCTTAAAAAAAAAAGATGGACAGCTGTCAACACAATGTGTAGAATTTATCATATAGACTTTCTTGAAATGAAAATTCAATGCTATATATTTTGAATCTTCTCCTATGTTCTGATGTACACATGTCTTTATTTTCTTACTTTCTATTTAAGTTTTAAATTTTTAGTTTAGGATATGTTTCTTTTTCTTTTCTCTGTTTTGTATGTAGTTCTGGAGTTTGAATCTAAATTTTTTTAAAAAATTAAATAAAAAAGTCATTGAACATATCAGCTTCTGGGTGTCATTCAGTTATGTGTCATCAGCATTTGTCACCTTTTTTTAAAGGATGAAAAGTTCCTTTCATATTTTATTTAATTATTTTTCACATTTGTGGATCATCTAACCACGAGAGTTAAGCTACTGCAGTTAAGGTTGCTATTGTTCCATTTCTTATATGACAAGCGGAAGAGATGCCTTTCCAAGATATTTTGAACTATTTTTTTTTCTAATTTGAAAATTAGTCCAGACAACATGGGAATACCATAAAAAGGGTGGGTTGCCAAAACCTTGGAGAGTATTACTTCAAATATAGAAAACCATTGTTGTTCAGGCTATTTGTGCAGTAGATTGGTTTCCCAAGGTCAGCACAATGTAACAGTGAATAATTTCTGTGAATGTTTCCATGGTAAATTGACTAGAGTTCATGTACAATGAGACCCACTTCTCAATACCTTCCTTTTCTAACTTTAATTCTGATAGTGCCCGTTGCCAAATGTCTATAACTCTGATTTCTGTTTTTGAATATTCAATTGGAGAAATTGAGGATACAAAAATAAGATTGAGCCTTAGATTCACTTTCCTATTGAGTTTATTCCTCCAAAATATTGTAAGAGTTCCTACTAACTTCAAAGGTCCCCCCCCCGCCCCAGGGAAACTGGCAACCCTTGGCAAAAATTTTGATTTTTTTTCCCTGAGGATAGTTTCTGAGTCACATTAAAAACACAATCCAACTTAAAGGAAATAAGGACAGAAGCATTAACTTTTAGAATTGGTCCCTTGAGAATAAAGTGTATGACATTTGCACAAGTTCTAAATAAAACTTTTGGTGATACTGCCTAGGAGATAATGTACTAAACAACAATTAAAAGAGTAAGTTTTGATCCTAGCCATATGCCCCAGAAATGTGTGAAGTAAACAAACTTTTATTGTATGATTTAAACCATTTCACTTAACCTCTCTGTGCCTAAATTTCCCCATCTCTAGGGAAAAGAAGGTCAGGGATGTTTTATTTCCTTTCCCTGCATTAAGTTGTATAGTGGCTAGTGTCAGACACTGAGTCAAGGAGCCCTGAGTTGTTTTCCTTCCTCAGATACCGAATAGCACTGTGACCTGGGCAAGTCACTTAATCACTCTCTGCCTCAGTTTCCTTATCTGTGAAATGAGAATAACAATATCATCCTCCTCACATCGTTGTTAAGATCAAATGAGATAATATTTGTAAAGTGCTTTATAAACATCAAAGCACTATTTAAATGTTGGGTATCTATTACCATGACATTAATTAATAAAAACAATGTTCTCAGGAAAAAATGCTATTTGAAAAAAGTAGCTCTTTTATATGTGTGAGAAGGGGAAAAAATCACTTCAACTTGTTTTTACCTCAATGGGTAAGAGTTAGAAGCATTCAGAGACTGATTTTTTTCTTCATATTTTAAAATTTAAAATGTTATTAATGTGAATTTGCTATAGGTAGATTCAGATACTCAATGTATACTAATAAAGACTTATCCATCAAGTATATACTAAAGTGTTCTGCTTTTAGGAAATGACAGCATCTACACTAGAAACTGATAGCAGACAAAATAGAGAAATGTTCCCCAAAAATCTATGATATTTTTGTCTGGCCAGAGAGAAGAAAGTAATATCCAATAATTCATCTTATTTTTCTAAGGTTCAGATACTTTAATTGTGTGTGTGTATGTGTGTACATGGTAATTTCTTTAGGTGTGTGGTGTTTCAGAAGTTAATGAAATAAAGGGCACTAATCTCAGAAAAATAGATATTCCAACTGTGATAGATATAGGTAATAAATAATATAAGATATAGATAATAGATATATTTGAACCAAGCAATTCTATAGAATGATTCTAGTTTCAAATTTTATTCAAAATGTTTTTGCCCAATTTAATGAAACATTTTAGTGGAGAATGTTTTAATCATGAAAAAGATATTTTCTATGATAAATATGATAGGAATTTTCTCTTATTAAATTGAAAAAGGGAAGAGAAAAAAGGGAAGGGAAGAGAGGCTGTGAAATAAGAATTAATTAAGGAAATTATGACATGAAGCACTCAGCAGGAAAGATCACAATTGGCAGCAGGAAATGGGGCTGCAATCCCACTTTAATAAGGCACAGAGACAGTGATGAAAAGTGGGGAGAGATAGAGAGGTAGAGTGGAAACAGTGGATGGAATGGTGAACTAAGGCAAGCAGGAAGGGGAAGATGTTGGGAAGGGATAGAGGGGAAGAATATCCCTCATGTAGCCATGGCTAAGAGTTGGGAGCACTGGGCAGCATGGGCCCCATGGAGATGGATGAGTACTCAGAGGGAAAAAGTTTGACCTCTCATTTTTATAGGTTTCTGGGGAAAACAGACCAACTGTGACACTTTGAGTTTAGGTCACTAAACATATCCAAATTATCTCAAAGTCATTGGTAAAACTTCAAAATTTCATCTCCAAGTTATCATTACCTTTTTGATGTTCCATTGCTCTAGAACTGTGGAGGGCTGCAATTTGTCTGGAATTTATGTACCATAGAACTAAAAGGCCCTGATATCAACACCTAGATGGATTCTGCTAATTTATCACATATTATCAGAATGTGAGTTTTGATTAAGATATGATACAATTTATAAATTATGCTCCTTTGATCTTTAAGATGGTTTGTGCATGATTTCCAGATTCCTCTTTGAAATCATATTTCCTGCTATTGCCCTTTTAAACTGGCTACTTATAAACTTACTATACTGACTAGAAGGGAGGATGCTCAAGGAGACCAGAACAAAATACAGTTTTAACACAGGCTGGTCACATAACAGGAAGGAAGGTTGATAAGCGGGTAGCCAGGTTGCTATCAGGACAAAGTGAGGAAGGCCTCTAACATTTGGTATGGATGCTTTGTGGAAAACAAAGATACAGACAAAAGTTATACAGGATGGGTAGGCATTGATGTGCTGTAATCTGTACCTTTCAAGGAAACTTCATTGAAATCACAAGTCATTGAGATCTCAAATCCATTTGAATAAGAGGTGTTGGAATAAAACTCACATTCCCACAAATTGTAGATATTTAAGTGGATACTTTACTTCTTTCACCACAGTAGGGAAGGTCTATCACTTTATCCCAGTTTTTCTTAATTTCCCCACCTAAAAAGCAGTATGCAAAACTGTTCTTTGCTGTCTCCTGGCTGAGTTATCACCTGAAAAAACTTATGAATATTCCCTTTAATTAAAAAGTTAAGAATGTTAGCTAGAAATTTCTTTCTAGTTGTTTCATAAAAGTAGCTTCTCCCGTGTTATATAAATCATAGAAACAAGTACATGCTGAGGGTAAGATAGTGAAGTCATTCACCAAAGATAATGCTTTAAAAACTCTTGCTTCATTCCAACAACAGCTGTCACTTCATTCCAATCAGACCCCTCTGGCTCCTGTTATTTTAGTCATCTACTACTTGCCTGCTGCTACCATTGCTGGGGACTGGTTACTACTTCTGTCGTAATTCTGTTTCTCTGCAGCAGCAGTCTTTAGGTGAGGGATTTATATATGGGCTGGGAAGGCCTTTCTCCCGAGCAAAGTATTATTGGGCTGGGTTGGTGACTGAGGAGTGTCCCAGATACAACAGTTTATCGGGGCTGCACAGGTAGCTGGACTGAATTAAGGTCAGTCATGGTTGAAGGCTATACTTAAAGCAGGAGATTTGGTCAGACAGGCCAGAGTTGAGATAGGTCACAGCTACAAGTCTAGACAAGTCACATTCATAGATAAGACTTAGGTTGGAATATATATCTCACTGACAAGCAGGATTTAAGATTGGATCAAACAGACAACGCAGGCTTGGACCAGGGTTTTATGCAAGAGTAAGAAGCATTCCCACTTAGACTGATGTTCAAATGAATTCCCGAAGCAAATAATACCCTTTGATCCCTGGCAGCTCAGGTCTTTTCTAGTTGGCCCTGCCCCTAATGCAGGCCTCGCTAGGCCTTAAAAAGTCCCAAGCTATCACAGAAGGTCCTGATTTGAAATGAAGAAGGCTGCACTCTAATCGACCCAGGAACCTTTAGTGTCTGTATCTGACAGAAGGGCCATGTCTCCTGGCAGAGTTACTGCTCATTTGGAAAGTTTATATACCCACCAGTTCAGTTGCCACGGACTTGGTGGGGCCTTATAGACCTCCTCCTTGAAGTCCTCTTTCTCCATGATCCAGCTTTCTGTTGAGCAGAGATAGAGATCCCATGAGTGGAAAATTCAAGGAGAAAGGTAGAATTTCTGGGAAAGCAATAGCTTACCCTCATCTGATTTATAAAATCAAAGAAAAAATTCACAAGTTTTCAAAGTCCTTTGGAATTTCACAAAAAGTTATAGATCATTATTTTTAATATAAACATTAGATTTTAGATCCTACCTTCAAAATAAATGTCAAAATGTGTCTAGGTATTTATGTCTGTAAATGTACAGAAAAGTTTTAATTAATTTTGAATTTAAAATACTAATTTTTTATAAATATATTTTACATGGATATATTTTGCCTTTAAGCATTTTGACCCTTATCATACATGGTTTTTTTTTTGTTTTGTTTTGTTTTTTGGTATACATGTTTTTTTAACAATGAAAGACAAAAGCATTAATTTAAGGGGAGAAAAATAATGGCGCTTATTGCTCTTGCAATAGAACCAAAAAGATATTGCAAAATGAGTGTTCAGTTTAGTTCAGAATTCTTTTTTTCCAACTAGTAAACTTAATGTAGGTTCATATAATTCAGCCAATTGTCATCCATAATAAGGCATAATTGAAATCACTGTAATACAGAGAGTATTCCCTTGATAGAATATAAGTTCCTTAATGGCAGGGGTTGTTTCATTTTGGCTTCTTCATTCCCAGTGACAAGCAGTGGCACCTGGTACATAATAAGTGTTTCTTGACTGATAAATTGATTGATTGACATAGAGCCATAACTAGCACAGAGTGAATGAAGATTTGTTCTAGGATCGCAACATCCAGGTGGACTTCCAGGTAGGGTGAGTGCACTTCCTCACTGTCAGTGTCCTGTGTCTCATCTCATATTCCTCTGATAGCTCTTGGTATAGACATCCCATGTTTCTTCTCCTATGACCTGAGCTCCCCCTAGTCCTCTTGGGGCTAGCTAAGTGTGTCCCTTCCAGTGTGACTGTCAATCACATCACCTTTCACTCTAACCTCAGTTCAACAAAACACGTTTCAACAAAATTACACACAGTTACAATTTTGATGCAATATATTCACATTTCAGGGTACAGTCAAAATGGTGAAGAGAAGGCAGTAACTTGCCTGAGCTTTCCCCCAAACCCTTCAAAGACCTTTAAATAATGATCTAAAACAAGCCCCAGAGTGGCAGAACCCACAAAAGGATGAGGTGAAACAATTTTACAGCCCAACATAACTTACAAGTTTGGCAGGAAAGGTCTGTTGCACTGGGGTGAGAGTGGAGCACAACCCAGTGCAGTCTATGCCAGCACAAAACAGGCCTCAGCAAAATAGGAGCAGGCTTTGGGAGTTGAATAAATCAGCAGCTGCAATGGCTGCATCCAGAGCTCTCAGCTCACAGATGGTAAGGGACAGGTTAAATAACTAGTCAAAGAGATATTACAGGGGTCTCATTGCTGGCACTAGGGGCAGGACTCTGCTGCTTTGCCCACACTCACATCTAGTTTGCAGTCCTGGTTAGCAGTCCCATGGCAAAAAGAGCACTAGCACTCCAGAGCTTGGGGCCACAGTGAAGCAGCGACCCTTCTCACAGTTCCAGGGCAGAAAAGAGTGTGTGTGGTCACTCATAGATCAGAAGATAGGCCAGGAGAGAGTAGTAAACATCTCTCTCTAGAGCATACCACCTTGAAAGAACTGAAAACTTACAGTTCCCCAGAATTATCTCTGAAAACAGCTGCACAAAAAACCTAAAATTCTGGTAGCAGAGCCCCACTTTAGCAAAGAGTTAGAAGTCAAGAAATAGGCTGGGGAAATGAGCAAACAACAGAAAAAAAATCTGACTATGGGAAGCTATTATGGTGATAAGGAAGATCAGAACACACATTCAGAAGACAGCAAAGTCAAAATTCCTCTATCCAAAGCCTCCAAGAAAAATATGAATTGGTCTCAAGCCATGAAAGAGCTCAAAAGGGACTTTTAAAAATTAAGTAAGAGAGGTAGAGGAAAAATTGGAACGAGAAATAAGAGTGATGTAAGAAAATCATGAAAAAAGAGTCAATAGCTTGGTAAAAGGTGCAAAAAATAAAATACTGAAGAAAATAACACCTTAAAAACAGAATAGGTCAAATGGAAAAAGAGACACAAAAATCAACTGAAGAAAAGAACTCCTTAGAAAGTAGAATTGGCCAAATGGAAAAAGAGGTACAAAACCTTGCTAAAGAAAATAATTCCTCATAAAGTGGAATTGAGCAAGTGGAAACTAATGACTCTGAGACATCAAGAAACAATAAAACAAAACAAAAGAAATGGGAAAAAAAGACAATGTGAAATATATCATCAGAAAAACAAATGCCCTGGGAAACAGATTCATGAGAGATAATTTCAAAATTATTGGACTTCCTGAAAGTCATGAGAAAAAAAAAAAGAACCTAGACATCATCTTTCAAGAAATTATCCAGGAAAACTGCCTTGATGTTCTTGAACCAGAGGGTAAAATTGAAATTGAAAGAATCCATTAATCATCTCCTGAAAGAGATCCTAAAATGAAAACTCCCAGGAATATTATAGTCAAATTCCATAGTTCCCAGGTTAAAGAGAAAATATTGCAAGCAACCAGAAAGAAACAATTCAAATATCATGGAGCCACAAGTCAAGATAATGTAAGATTTAACAGCTTCTACATTAAAGAATCAGAGGGCTTGGAATCTAATATTTCAGAGGGCAAAGGAGCTAGGATTACAACCAAGAAACAACTACCCAGCAAAACTGAGTATAATCCTTCAGGAAGCAAAAAAAATTCAATGAAATAGAGGACTTTCAATGAAATAGAGGATTTTTAAGCATTCCTGATGAAAAGACCAGCGCTGAATAGAAAATTTGACTAGGGTACAGAGAAGTTAAGAGTCTTACTCAGGGTCACACAGCTAGCAAGTGTTTAAGGCTATATTTGAACTCAGGTCTTTAGGACTCCAAGTCCAATTGCACCACCTATCCACTGCACCACCTAGCTGCCTCTCTATTTGATATCTATTTTTGTTCTTGCTACATGACTATCCAACTTCTTCTTACAGTCATGTTTTTCTTTGATCATATCTTTTATGTCTCTTCATGCTACAGGTTTTGTTTTGTTTTTTTCTATTGGTGTCTGGGTTACTTATAGTTTTTATTTGTCACTATTACAATGTTCCTTAATTTGCAACCATAAAATATCATTGCAATATTAGTAACAATAGTCAAAACATTAGGCAATTTAGTATCATTGACAACAGATTCGGTTAAGTAGCACTATAAATCCTTCAAGGTTTTGTGATTTCATGAATGTGAGTATTGCCTCTATTGGCATAGATCATATTCTTCTATGCCCTAGTAGACAGTCCTTGAAAGTTGACGTGTCCAAATGGTCAATGTGGTAATGAGCCTCTCCAAACTCATTTAGACTTGTCTTCATGTTACCAATAGATATACTGTCAACAAATTCATAATCAAAGACTTTTCCAAGTTCATGGGAGCTTCCTGAGATTGCTTTCTACTGTCATAGCTTATGCAAATACAGATGTCCTTCCATGTCACGATGAGACATAAGATGAGGATGTTAGTAGATGATCATTGGTAGAAGACATGTTTCTATCCCATCTAGTCATCTACAAGGAAGCCAGGACCTATTTATTTCTTCCTCTGTCCCTCCTCTCCCACTTGTTTCAACTAACTTCTGAACAGAGACCATGCATGGAGAAGGGAATCCACTCAACCTTGGAACTTTTCCCTGTGACTAAGTCATTCAATCGATAAGTAAGTCCAAAGCAACTATGTCTAGCTAGCCCCAGATAGTACTTAATCTCCAATCCAATTATCTACCAAGAAACCAGGGCCTAATTGGTCATCTTACCATATGTGCTCCTGCAACACCCCATACTTTATCCTCATACACACCACTTTCTACTCCTTTTCCTGGGAATGGTATTCAAGTCAATATTACTGGAAATCAATTGTTATTGGAAAAGGTATGAGAATTTACTGCCCTGTACTTCCATTTGTAATTCCTGAGATTTCCCAGAACAAAACTACCTTTCCTGACCACCACTCTCTTGTACGTATTGTCACACTCTATTTGAATGTAAGCTCCTTGAGGGCAGGAGCTGTTTTATATTTGTATTTATATCCATATTGCCTATTATAGTGTCTAGAGTATAGTAGGGATGTAATAAATATTATTTAATTCATTCACATATCTACATCTCTGGGAAGAGAGAGAAAAAGAGAGAGACAGAGAGAAAGAGACAGAGACAGGAGAAACAGAGAGACCAAAAGAAATACAAAGAGAACAAAAGAAATCTATGGGAGGGAACAGGAGTATCTTATTTGTTGTCACAAAGAGGACAATGGGGAATCACTTTTTCACAATTCTTGAAGACTGTCTATTAAGTCAGAAATCCTTGAAGGATTAGTGTATTTGTGTAGCATTGGGTGCATGTTTGTTTGTGTGTGTGGGGGGGGGTAATTTATGTAGATCAAATAGGCTACCCATCCAGTTCCTTGTCATAACCTAAAACATATGTATTCTTCATGTATTTTTCCAGTGTGGCTGGATAGAACTAACATTTTTTTTTTTTTTGGCTAGGCAATGGGGTTAAGTGACTTGCCGAGGGTCACACATATAGTAAGTGTCAAGTGTCTGGTCCAAGACCGGATTTGAACTCAGGTCCTCCTGACTCCAGGGCCAGTGTTCTATCCACTATGCCACCTAGCTGCCCCTAGAACTATATTTTTTAAATTACGGTGATGGCTCTATACATTCTAGGACTCAATGCAATTAGCATTATGTCATCTCAATATAGGAACATTTGGAAAATTTTGTCCTCTGTGCTTCACACATATAGGTATTTAAATATTTGTTGAAATGAATTTCCACCAATAGGGGTAAAAATGTCTGTACTATTCACAATACATCTTCCATGGAATTTGTCACAGTTTTTCTTCATTATCACCAGTGACCAGGACTTTGCCTGATTTAAAAACAAAGTAAAATAAAACAAAACAAAACACAGGGAAATTTGTACTTTTACTTACTTTAGTTCCTTTTCTTCTGCCTCCTTATGTGTATTTCTGCCTGATTTGAACAACAACCATTCATTTAAGCAAGAATGGGTATTTAGAGAGATTTCCTTTCTAAACTTGCTTTGCTCCTACTGTCTTTGCAAAGTGCAGACCACTAGGCCTATCTCAGTCCTCACTCTGGGGCTTATAAATTCTCCAGCAGAAGCAGCATTGTGGCTTCTACTGACCTTTCTGCAGGTGTCCTTGGTTATATTGCGCTTTGTCCCTCTTCTCCTGTTGCATGGGGAACCATGAGACTCATAGTTAAGAAGATTTGTTATATAAGGAAGCATAAATCTTTCCCCTTCTGCCTTTCAAACTAAGAGTCCTAAATTTAAAACAAAACAAGAAACATAATCTCTACTCAGTATCTTGGTTTTTAGAATATTGCTTGTTCTTCTGCCGATTGACTTCAGATTTACATAACTAATAGGCATAATTCACAACTTCTCATAAATATCCCAAACCTTAAGCCTACAATTTAGCCAGAGTTGTTTTGTTTTCTTTCATGGTAATGGATTTGTAGCCTCAGTCAGACCCTCTCCCTGAATTGGATCTCAGGTCCTTGAAAAGGTCTTTTCCCAGGTCTTCACCCTTGACTTGGGACCTGGCTAAGGAAGGCAGAGACCAGAGGAGGTAAGGCATATATCATACAGGACACATTTGTAGGCTTCCTAAGGCTCTTTTAAAGCAGGGGTTCTCTTCTTGGGGTCTGTAAACTTTTTTCAACACAATTGTTGTTGTTTTTTTGACAAGTGCATTTCAACATAATTAATTTTCTCTACAATCATATCTTTCATTTTATAGATTTAAAAACATTCTGAGAAGGGACCTACAGGATTCATCAGAGTGCCAGGGGTCCAACAAAAAAAGTTAAGAGCCCCTCTTTTAGAGGATAATATTTCAATTCAATTTAATTCAAGAAGAGTTTATTATGTTATCTCTTATATGACATGTATTTTCCAGGTTGCTAAGAAAACAAAGATGAAGAGAGACAGACAGAGACAATGAGACAGCAAGAGGGAGACAGAGAAAGCAATGAGAATAAACAGGGAGGGACAGGAATGCTTCGTATTTGTTGCCACTAGACATGCCACATGACAATGGGGAATTACTTTTTCATGTCTCTTGAATACTGTCTATTAAGTTAGAAATCTTTCAAGGATTAGTGTGTATGTGTAGTGTTAACAGTATGCTAGCATTCTACTGGGAGAAACAAATGTATATACAGATAATCAAATACAAAATATATGTAAGATAAATTCAAATTAATTTGGAGGGAGCAGGCATGGATGGAGAATTCCAAATAACTGAGTATCAGGTAAGGCCTAGCTTAGGCTGTGGCATTTGAGCTGAGCCTTAGGAATGGAAACTTAGTACATTATCACTATATATTTTAAATAGCGGAAAATTCAGCTGCACAATATAGTCTTGATTGAGATAGAAGGGAAAATATGGGCTGTGCAATTACTAATAATTTGTTCAACAAACTTATTTTCTACGTGGGGGAGGGGCAACAATGGATTTTGCATCATGGATCATTGTTTTGGCCATCATAGTCATTAACACAACTGAAGTCTGTGTAAAAAGAATATTAATTTCCTTGTTTAGCCTATAAAGCCCTTAATGTATTATTTTATCTTAAGAAGAAAATTTAGAAGAATAATAAACTGTAAGACTTAATTCAAGATGTATTTTGGTTGATGATGATGATAATGATGATAATGATGCCATGATTCTATCACCCTGTTGCAGATCCATATTATTATGTACCAGGACCATTACAGAATCTTTTTCAATGGCATTCCTATTTCAGTGGTATTCCTCCATCTGGTCTATCCTTCTTACCACTTATAGAAAAAATATATTCATTTATAGAAGCTCTTTTAGTGGTGGCAAAGACTTGGAAATTAAGGGGATATCCATAGACTGGGAAACTGCTGAGCAAGTTGTATATAATTGTGATGGAATACTATTATGCTATAAGAAATGACAATCAGGATGCTCTCAGAAAAACTTGTAAAGACTTACATGAACTGAAGCAAAATAAAGCGAGCATAAACAGGAGAACATTGGCACATAGTAGCAACAATATTGTATGATGACCAACTGTGAATGACTTAGCTCAGCAGTACAAAGCTCCAAGACAATTCTGAAGGACTTACAATAAAAAATGCTATCCATCTCCAGAGAAAGAACTGGTGGAATCTGAATGCAGATTGAAGCACCCTTTTCTTTATTTTCCTTGTTTTTTTGTCCTTTTTTTATAACATGACTAACATGGAAATTTGTTTTGCATGACTATACATGTATAACCTATATCAAATTGCTTGCCTTCTCAATGAGGGATAGAGGTGAGGCAGGGGAAGGAAAGAATTTGGAACTCAGATTTTTTTAAAAATGAATGTTAAAAATTGTTTTATATGTAATTGGGGAAGAATAAAATATTGATTTTTCTTTTTAAAAAGAAGAGCTTTATTATGTAGTGCAGATCATGTCACTTCTCTGCTCAAAAAATCATCATTGGTTCTCCACTATTGTTCAGTCATTCAGTTGTGTCCAATTTTTTGTAACCCTGTGAATCATACTGTCCATGGGGTTTTCTTAGCAAAGATACTGAAGTGGTTTATCATTTCTTTCTCCAGTATATTGAGACAAACAGAGGTTAAGTGACTTGCCCAGGGTTACATAGCTAGTAAGTATCTGAAGACAAATTTGGACTCAAGTCTTCCTGATTCACTGTACTACCTAGCTGCATCCTGGTTCTTCGTTATCTTTGATTAAAGTTTATGCTTCTCTTCCTGGAATAAGTATGAGTATGAATATGAGTATAAATACTAGTATAAGTAGGAGTATGGCTATAACTGTGAGTATGAATAAGTATGAGTTTGAGAATGACCATAAGTATAAGTATATCATACTCCATAAGAGATAGTATGGCACAGGGGATAAAATTGGGCCTGAGTCAGGAAGACCTGAGTTTACATTCCAGCTTGAGTATGTATTGTCTGGATGATCCTGAAAAAATCATTTAACCTCTTGGGCACTGTGCTAGAGGCTCGAGATAAAAACAGACAGATGTATCATGTGTTATATAAATGATACAACTTTATTTGTAAATTACAGATGTTTAAGTTCTCTACCCATTTCTTTCTTCCCTTTTTTCCACCTCGCTCAATAGATATTTCCTATTTTTCATGTAACTTTACCCTTTCCCTGTTTGGCCTCTGGCTCTTTCTCATGTAACTGCAAACACTCAGGTTTCTGAATCCTAAAAATAAGCTTAGCCTTGAACCCTTTATCCTATCTACTCTCCTCAAACTTTCTTTTTTCTTTTTTAATTTTCAAAATTAATTTACTGTTTGTTTTTTATCAACCACATTTTCTAATGGGTCATTCACCCTTCAACCTCCTAGGAAGTCATCCCTCATAATATAGAATTTTTTAAAAAGAAAGGAAAAATTTTAGCAAAAGTAAAAAAAAACATTTTTAAAAAGTCATGGTATGTGAAGTGTGCTATCTTGGGGGCTTATGACCTGTCAACCACCTCTGTATACACTGCTCAGCAACTACAGCTATTGAAGATCCAGAAAAGGAAATTCTTACCATTAAATTGCTTGTAACTGTCAAATGATTCGGCATCACAAATAGCTATGTTTTGATCAATGGAAATGATGAGAAAGAAGAATCATAATTACCTGTGTTGCCATAAAACCATAAGACCACTGGGAATTACATCTAATTTACAACTGAAAACTCCCATTTACATTTTCTTTGCTTTTTGGGAATGAGCTCCTTGAGCTGTCTTGCTTTTTCATTTTCACACTCAGGTGCTTAATACTTTTTTTCATTAATTCATTAATCTTACTCCACCTTTGTAAAAAAAAAACTTAGAAGGACTTGACTTCTCATTTGTCTTTGTGTCTAAACTTAGTCATTATAATTTTGCACCATTCTGCAAAACTGATCTTTTGTCATAAATGACCTAATTCTTTTTAGTGTTTTGTTTTCATTCCTTATGTCCTTGACCTCTAAGCAGCTTTGGAAAATGTTGATCATTCCTTCTACTGGATAATCTCTTCTCTCTCTGCTTCAGAGACACCACATGCTCCTAGTTTTCCTTCAACCTAGATAATCACTTCTCTTGTTAACTTGCTCCTCATCCTCTCTTGACCTATTTATATGGGTATTCTCCATAGGCCTGTCTGACTCACTTCTTTCTTTTATCTGCACTTTCTGCCTTAGCAGTAAGTATCATGCTATTCCATGGATTCAATTGCCTCTTCAATACTGTTCATTCCCAAATCTGTAGCTAATCTCAGCCTCCTTTGTGAGCTTCAGACAGTACTGCCTAAAAGAACTTTTCCATCTGGATGTACCTTAGGCATCTGAAACTCAAGATATCCAAGAATGACCTCATTTTCTTTCCCTTTAGCCTACTTCTGGTTTCACTGTTCACACCTGTGCTACTACTATCCTCCTAGTTTCCCACTTTTTGGGTAGTTCTGATTTTCTTTGACCTTTCCCTTTATTTTATCACATATCTGTAGCCAATTATAGAATCCAGGAGTCTTTATCACAACTCCCATTTGCACTGCTAAGTTAGGTCTCCAGAAGGTAGGCTATATCTCTTCCTCAGGGTCCTACAGGTAACACTAAAAAGTTGGAGTGTTTTCCCTAGTGCTGTGGCTTTAGTCCTCATTCTTGTGTGTTCATCCCAACATCAGTCACCAGCTATAGTTAGTATCTTCTTTATGCGTTCATTAACCTAATGATCAGTGCCCCAATACTATTTAAACAATTAATATCAATTAACTATAACATATCCCCATAATGATTGGGCTCTAAGTAACCAGTCTCTCATTACATAGCCAATATACTAAAAGGCCAGGCCTATTCACCTCCACCACTTGTCCCATCCTCTCTATTCCCCTTTCCAGATCCACATTATTATGTACAAGGACCATTACAGAATTCTTCTCACTGGTCTTCCCTCCATTCTTTCCTCCATCCAGTCTATCCTTCATACCACTTCTAGAAGAAAAAAAAACTTTATTATGTAGATCAGGTCACGACATTTCTCTGCTCAAAAAAATCATCTTTAGCTCTCCATTATTTTTCAATAAAGTTAATGCTTCTCAGTCTGACGTTTAAGACCCTCCACAAATGGGTGATAGTCGATTTTTACAAGCTTCTCTTAAATTAATCCACGTGTACACCACACTCTAAACCAGGGGTTCTCAATCTCTTTGGTCTCAGGATCTCTTTACACATTTAAAAGCTATTGAGGACTTCCACTGAAGAGTTTTTGTATATAGTTCACATTTTTTGATACTTAAACATATTTGAAATTAAAATATTTTTAGTATTATTATGAAAATCATTTGCATAAACCCCTCAGGAGTTCCAGGACCACACTTTGAGAATGACTGCTCTAAACAAAATGGAGAACTCTCCATACAAATGCACACACAAACAACACACGTCAACACACAATGTGCCTTTGTTCAGACTGTTCCTTTGCCTAAGGTACTAACCCTTCCCATCTTTGCCTTTTGGACTCCTCTCCATCATTTAAAGATCTCCTAAAATTACAGCTCCTTCAGGAAGTTTATTCTAATTCCCTTTGAATTAATAATAACCTCTTCCATAAAAATATTTTGTTTTGTAACCCTCTATATATCCCTGCTACTGTCTCCTGACCCTATTAGACTCTAAGTTCCTCAAAGGCAGGAATCATACCTGAACTAATCTTTGTATATATGCCAGTACCTAGCATAATGCTCTAAATAAATAGATGCTTAATAAATTTGTGTTGTATTACATAATATTATATAATATTACATTATTATATTTTATGTCACATTAAGCTAATATGTTATGTCATGGTATACCTCGCATCATATTGTTATATCATGTCACATAATATCACACTATACATATCATATTGTATGAAATTTTATTATGTAATGTTACATTATATGGTATTAGAGATTAAATTGTGAGCTCTTTGAGGACAGAAAGTGTCTTTTGCCTTTCTTTGTATCCCAAGTGTTTATCAGAGTGCCTGATATAAAAGAAGTGCTTATTGATTGACTATTCTATTCTTTTCTGTCATATCAGATTGTATCATATTAAATCATACTAGCTATTGTGTGGCATTATTTTAGAATGATTTCCTTCTTCATATTCTTAAAGTCTCCTCTAGACATATAATTTTATGCTGATTTATTCCTTTTCATAGGATAATCATGACTCATTAAAAAATTATTTGAATTAAAAAGTAAGTTTCACTACTGCCCAACGGTTTTCTCCGATGGTACTTTTACAGACATATTTTGGCATAAGTACATACAGTAGAATAATTCCCCATCATTATGGTTGCTCCAACAACTAAAGAAATACATTTAATTTTTAATTTCATGCCAGAATTTGGACAAATCTATTAGATAGAGTGCATTTTCTGAATGATATTCCATATGCTATTGCCATTAAGTAAATGTTCAATGGAAGTAAGTGATGAACAAGAGAGAGGAATAGAAAGAGAGAAAGAAAAAAAGATATTTAGGAAGGAGCAGTTGCCTTATACAAGGACAATAGAGATCATTTTACCTAGGCCTTTCTCCTCCATGATTCCTCATAGATAAAAAGTCAGTCAGCCAAAAACATTAAAAAAATCTTCCCTATGCATTAAATTCCATAATAGGTAACAAGAAGAAAATTACGGGAAAAAAAGATACGTCTTAGCACTGAAGATTCTGTGATATCATGGAAACAGGAAAAAAGTAGGACCCAGTAGAGCAGTCAATGACCAAGATGTTTCAGCTCTGCTATCTCTATTTCATTCAGTTGCATCTCATAATTCTACATTCCCTCTAGGAGATTGAGGCATTATAATTGTCCAGGAGAGCACATGGAAGACTAATAAGTATTCTTAACAAAAGCTTTGTTTTTATAGATTTGCAATAATAACATTATAGCTTAAGTTCCTTCCCATCCTGCCTTTTTTTTTTTTCTGACCTCATCTGAGCAAAGTCAGACATCACATGTTAAAGTCTAACCCTCTTAGCAAGTCTAAAAGGATGAACGGGGGAAAGATCTTATTTCATTCCTGACTTGGCCTTCACCTATGGTATCAACAGTCAGTATTGAGCAGTTGATGATTTAAGAGGAAATTGAACTGGAACAAATATTTGAATGTCTAGAAATCACCATCAGGATTCATTCTTAAGACCATTCTCTAGAGTGACAAGCTAGAAATTACCATTTTATATACCCAAAGTCATAACTGAGTTGAAAGTAATGAATTATAGTAAGAGATAACTATATATTAGTTATTGACCTATCAACATTTTCATTTTGTGCATCATGCTTTTCAATTAGTATATTACTTTTTCACTATCTAGTTGTCAGTTAGGAATTTAGTTTTAGAAAAATCTTGCTGAAATTCATATGAATTTCGTGAGTTTCAATAAAAAGCATATTCATTGACTGTTTCCTTTTTCATTTTACCCTTCTAGAAATAGGCTAGATCAGACTTCCAAATCCCATTATGTTAGACATACAATTTATATAGCAATTTTTCTTGCCAAATTTTTTGCTTGTAATCACTGTCTTCATTGACCTCATTGTCCTATGTGTTATAGTGATCATGTCTTCATTTAGGCCTTCCTCAGTATGTTGAAACATACTTTTTTTTAATATGGCTTTTGTTATGTGTCCATAGGAATTTTATGTGTTAATAAACACTAAATGTTTTAATGGAAAGTACATTTTTCATTCATTTAGCCCAATGATCTAGCAGGGAACATAGAAAGATAATATTACAAAGAGGAACTAGGTGGATTACTACTTATTATGCTACTGATTAAATAGTCCCATATTTGATGAAGCCTGGCCACTAAAATACCACAAATCAGCCTTATTGTTTAATTACTTAAAAATAGAATGAGAGCAAACAAACTGAATTCTAATTGAATGCTCAGAATTTCAGGCATTGTGGCTAAATGAACTTTGATGATTGCTTGGTGGCCCTAAAGGGGCAGGTCCCTGCTAGGTCCAGTCTCCCTAAGGATTTTAGGAATAAACACTAAGGAGTTTGAGATGATTTTCTCTTTCTCTATAACCAATCGATGTCTACAAGTGTACTTCCCTCACTGATACAAATTATTTAGCCAGACTTAACTTTTAGAAATGGTTTTTTACCACAGTGGTATAATAACAGTTGATACAAAATTTTCCCCCAAATCAAGGGTACATTCTCCCAAAAATACATACAGAGTGCAGGAGAAAGTGGATCCAATCTTAGAGAACTCATATACCAAAGGGACAACTCATAACCCCTTGTTTGTAGAAGGCCTTTTCTCACATTTGTGTGATGAAGCAATAAAGCATCCTGAAGGAGAGAAAGGAGATGGTATGTGTGCCAAACCACCGCCCCTCAGACTCCAAAGGAGATAGCTCAAGACCCTTGGGAATAACAGTTCCGCCATACAAGGGGTGGGGGACAGGGAATGGGGGGAGGAAGTTAAGCTCAGATAGAAACCAGGACTACTAATGCATGCCTATGGATCTCTAGAGGCCACATATTGACTTAGTTTTAAAATCTAACATTATCTATATTTTATTGTATTTTTATTTATTTTGTTAAGTATTTCTCAATTACATTTTAATGTGGTATGTTACATTCAGGAGTGTTGCAAATCGGGCTGCATGTTTGACCCCTCTACCCTGGACTACCATCCCAGGTTCTGGCCTACCTCCAACAATCCCTCTGCAGACAGAGCTCATCTTCCTTACCATCACCATCACCAACCACTAACCAACTTCCACCAATGGGAAAATAAATGCAAGAGTCCCAGGCTGTGAGCTCCTTGAGAGCAGGGACTTTTTTTTATTTTTTCTTTTTCTTTTTGTATTCTCGGTGTTTAGCATAATGCTTGGCACAAAGTCAGTGCTTAATAGAAACTTGTTGACTGACTGACTGACCCCCAGTCCACGTAGCCATAATTCTAGGAAGCAACCATGGAGATGTGACCTGGCAAATGTTTGTGCAGGTGCTTAAACCCCCATCCTTTCAGGAACCACAGATACTAAGGACCCAGAAAAGAAAGTCCTCAACCCCAAAGTTAAAATCAGAAACAAATATAATGTTGGAAGTAGAAATATTAAAGAAAGGCAGTTAGTATCTGCTTTTACTCTGTACCCTATGGACCACTAGATATTTCTATCTGATTTACAACTAAGGCTTCCTGTATAGGTTTGTCTCCATCTATTAAAATGTGATCTCCTAAATGGCATAGGCTGTTGTGTCTTTTGATTTGTATCCCTAACAATCAGCATGGTACTTGGCAGTGCCTTTTAAATCCCTCATTTATACTTAGGTATGTTATAGTCTTCTGGGCTTTTTTGTAGAATCCTGAAGCTGCCTTTCTTCAGTTTGTCTGCTTTGCCCTCAGCTTCTAACGTAAGTACTAGAGTTAGCCATTGTTGTTCTTAGGACACCTTTAAAAGTCTAAATCATCCAGCGCTTTGAGGTTCACAAGTTTCTACTCTGATCAAAGTATAGAGAAGGAAACATAAGTTTTGTTTTTTGTTTTTTTTCTGTTCCCCAACCTCACAATGATTCAGGCTCATGGCCTTTTCTAGACCACTCTCATTATTGGGCTGGCCAGATACTGGAATATTGGGTTCCATATTGTTTTATTCTTTTATCCAAAACCTATAGGGCATTGTTAAGTCTCTTCAGCCAATCCCAAAATACTTTCTGGATGCAATCATTTCATTTCATTTTGTTTTATCCAATAGCTAGAGACATTGTACTGATGCTGTTGAATCCTTTCAGGAGTGTCCAACTCTTCATGGCCCCATTTGGGGTTTTCTTGGCAAAGATACTGGAGTGGCTTGCCATTTCTTTCTCCAGCTTATTTTGTTTATTTATTTTTTGTTTTGTTTTGTTTTGTTTTGTTTTGTTTTTTTGTGAGGCAGTTGGGGTTAAGTGACTTGCCCACGGTCACACAGCTAGTATGTGTCAAGTGTTTGGTCTGAGGCCGGATTTGAACTCAGGTCCTCCTGACTCCAGGTCCAGCACTCTATCCACTGCACCACCTAGATGCCCATGGAGACATTCTATTCTTTCCCAAAATAATTAACAAAGTTGTTTATACTTAATTCAATGCCTTTTGATTATTTCGTTGATTCAATAGATGAGCTCTCATCTGATAAAGATATCTTGACACAGGATATTTTACTGAGTGGAGGGAGGGTTATTGATTGACTGCTACAATCCACAACACACTAAAAATATTACCATGTTTTCATAGATTCATTTGAAGTCCTAAAACAATAGCTTAAATATGAAAATTTTGAATCCTTGCTGTTAATTTTGAAGAGTAATTTTTGGCGTTAGTCAGAAGTTTATTGTTAAAATAAGAGCTGACATTTATAGAAGGTTTTGACTAGTAACCATTTACAAATGCTAAAGAGAGAGGCTGTCGGAAGTTTGATGAAAAGGGTGGGAGGCTAATCAAGTAAAGGACATAAAAAGACTCAGAATTTGCTTTCTATTGTCTGTTTTGTCTCATCTTTAATATCGTTGTAACATGCATGGCTTTTGCATTTAATTATACTACTTTGAGAAATATTTTGAATTTAATGACAATACTGAACTAAAATCAGGCTTCCAATGAAGCCCTGGATTGGTGCTTCCATTGCGAGAAATTAACTTGAGAGCAGAAGAGAAAAAAGCACAAAATGCTTGGTAAAATAGTGGGAAAAAAGATATTTACATGCATACTGAACTTAAATATATTGTCACATGAATTATTTGGCTAACAGTACAACTCTGACTGAGAAATTGAATTTGTATTTTTCTAAAACATGGTGGCCCTTTCCTTAATCTCCCTCAACCTCATCCATCCAGTGAATGGACAACATCGAAGTGAAGACTGTACAGTGTTAGATCTCCAGTTTCATCTGAGAGGAGAAATGCATATTTCAAGGGAGTAATTTTAGCTTCCAAGAAATTGTTTCCTTTAGGAAAATAATAAAAAAAACTGTAGTTAATGAAGCTGTGGGGGTTAGGGTTGGGATGGAAGGAGGAGTTGTTACAGAATAAGCATAAAAGGCTTATTTAGAGAGAAAGTGTGCCATGATTTTTAAACAAAGTAGTATTAGCAGTTTAAAAGCAGATTCATCTGAAAAGATTCTAAACACTCAAGTTTGAGTATGGCATGGGTAAAACTCACATACATTGCCTGGAAAATAAAAGTAGTTACAAAGTCTTTATTAAAAAATGAAAATAATAGCCCTCAAATCAGCACCACCTTTGAAAAATCCAGCAAAACCACATATATCTAGATAGTATGAGATTTAGTGTTTTTCAGGAGGATATATTTTTATGTGATTTCTCATTTTTTTCTTGAAGTGGTAGATATGTCCATTCATATATAAAACAGAGTTTTGAACACAAACACGCACATATGTATACACACGCACACACAAACACGCATGCATAAACACATGATCATCTTTTATACTTCCCCCAGCCCTGGGGGGGGGCGGGGCAGGGAAGAGTTAAGGTAAAGATCATTCAAGCTTCATTTTCAAAGCAAACCCAGAGCCTTCATAGGAGCCATATACACCTTTTCTGGGATTGCTTCCACTTCTTCCTCTCCCTCCTATACTCCTGATGTGTTTAAAGGAGGTTAGGGTTATTTTTCAGGGTGGATTCTGTGATACTAGCCACAGGAATTTCACATGACTTTGGTGCCTAAGTAATTGCGATCATGAAAATTCCTGATTTTTAAAAAATAAATGGTGCATAAAAGGCACATAAAAGTTCAGTTAATAAGTCCCCACGCGTTGGAGAACATATCTCTGCTCAGCCAATGGAACTAGCTTTTTATTCAGTGGAGACCTCTTAAAGGCATTGCCTCAGTGCACAGTAAATCTATTCCTTTAGCAGGTTTATTCCTTTATCAGGTAGTCAATTAAGTGAGGTTTCATGAATTGTAGCATTGACATACATTTGTGCAGGGAAGGTATATTCTTATAACATGTCTGATTATCTTTGGGCTTTAACATGTATTATTTATGAGTGTTACATCTTAAGCAGGTTTATGCCTTCATCAGGTAATCATGAACACATTTGTAGCATAAATATAGCTCTATACCGACTGGAAAATGCCATGCTTCTAACAAGACTCTTTCTTTACTCCAATATTACCTTCTATTTCTAAGAAATCATATTTTGCAAATAAAATTTATTTTGTCACATTTCCCTCCTCCCAGAATCACAAAGAAAACCTCCTAAGAAAATGCGATCATTGAGGTCTTGTGCATCCCTACTAAATGCGTCTAGTTCTAGAAATGGTATCAGTCTCTTTTAAGCATCAGAGATGAACTGAGAAAAAAAGCTTTTCAAGATTCTCTGGCATTCTGTGGTTATTTCTCAACTTAAGAGGAGCTTCATAGGGTAAATGTCATCAAGGGCATTGATATACTTGTGAGTGACAATGCAATCAGATTTTTAATGTTTCCAAGATTAGTTTTTTAACTTTTTGAGGCTTATGAAGACAGATGAATCCCTTTCTCTGCTGCAAAGAATGGGAAGAAGGAGAGTTTATTTTGTTGTCATAGACCCAATCTTTAATTAAATTTTCAGCAATTTATTGGGCCCACAAAAAAATGTGAAATATTGCATGATACTAAAATTGTAGCCCTTCTCTCTTATGTGAGCATTAAGCTACCATTCTAAGCAGCCATCCTCTGCTTAATTGAATTTTTCTAAAATCACAGTTATTTTAGAAATAATAAATGTAGTAATGCCATGAGATGAGATTAGTGTAACCCAATATTGTGACCAGCTCTGAATGTAGGCACCTAGCACAAACTACAGATGAATTAGCTGTTCTTAAATTAGGGAGTATTACAGTCAGTAATGGTATGACATTCTTTTTTTATGACCATGGCTTGGGTTATAATGTGACAAGAAAAAAATGTAATGTTTCCAAAATGACAGTTTTTAGATTTGTGTTGCCTGAGGTAGTTCAGCTGAACAATAAACTATAATTTGATTGATGGAAAATTGAAGTGGTTCATCTAACTTGCCAGTCTCTCCCACCCAAGGCTTGGTTTTTGCATGTATGATGATGTATGGCTAGTTTAGGAATAATGTTGTTTGCATGAGCCATGAGATTTTCTTCCTCACACATAAAAATGAAGACTTCATTACACAATCAAGATCAGAATATGCTATGGGTTAGCACAGCATCCAAATCATATCGATTTGCCAGTCCAAGGGTATTGCTTCTTTTGTAAAAACAAAGCAATCTATAATAAATATATATAGCATCTGAAAATGATTATATTAGGAACAAATGGTTCATGCCATTGGTTATAGCTTCAAGTAGGGGGACATCTTCATCCAAGAAAAACTACCTGAGAATGTTTGTTCTTCCCTTATCTCTAATTAATGATTCAGGGTACCACATTGGCCATCAGGAATGCCCTTGCAGTAACAATAACAGTTCTATAGATTTATAAAGGCCACCTAGGAAGGAAACATTTGAAAGAGAATAAATAAAAGAGCAGTAAGCATAAGTAGTTTTTTTACAGGTGAATTATATCAATAAATTAATAGGACAATAATGGAAGGTTGTTTTTGTTTTGTTTGTTTTGTTGTTCTGGTTTTTTTAAGATGCTGAATATAGATTGTAATTCAGATGCACAAGAGTAATTGTAATCAGAGTTCCCCTGTGTATTTCAAAGAATAATCTGATGAAGAAAAGAGTTCTGTTTCATGGCTACTTCTGTTAGAGATAGTGAAGTGACAGCTGTGTAAAAAAAAAAAAAAAACTTTGAAAGCTGTGATAACTATGATCAATATATTAACCATTCATGATTCCACAAGGCCAATGATGAGATACTGTTACAGAAAGATGAATTTAGAATGTGGCATCTATATGTGTGTATACTTATATATATATTATGTATGTATGTATAAGTGTGTATATATGGGGAGAGAGAAAGAGAAAAAGAGAGAGACAGAGAGACAGAGAGAGAGAGAGCCCCATTGGTAGAATTTGTTTTGCTTGACTATGAAATTTGTTATTTTTTCCCTTTTTTCCCAATAGGGTGAAAGAAAGGAGAGAAAATAGATTTCTGTTCATTTAAAAAATTGGAAAGGTAGTGATAGAGATGTGAAATGTTGAATGCACTTGCAGATAAGGTCCCCATTTTATTAGTTTTACTTAACTGTTTTGCTTTGTTACAAGGAGACCCCTCACAAAGGAGGAGTAATCTGTGAAGGTAAGAAAGGTAGAAACAAAACACATTAAAAAAAACTGAAAGTGACTTAAAAAATTCTGTAGGTTCCAGAGAAGTTACCAGTCTGAATTAGTAGAGTAAGTTCCTCATCCATAACTTTGGACACCAATGAAATCATCAGTCTTGTAAAATAAATAAATGAAGCAAGCAAGCAAACAAACGAATGAATGAATGAATAAAAAGAAAACAAATACATAAATGAATAAAATTATGAAAAAGTTAATTAAAATAAATGGTTTTCACAAGTTAAATAATGACTCTGAGATTACTTTCTTGGGGTGGGAGGGAGAGTGTCACCTTTGCAAACAGAGAATATATTTAGAATAGAAACTGTACCATTGGAAGAAAGGAGTCTTGTACCACATTCTGTTCTTTGTCATTGTGGCAAACACTTTTTAAGAATGGGCAAATTAATCTTAGAAAGTAGGCCATATAGGAATTTTACTAGTATCCAATACCACTTGTGATCTGGATTTCTTGTCAAAAATCTTCTACATTACATATATTCAAGAACTGATACTTCTTCATTAAAGATTACTTCTTGTTAATACTTGAGAATGTAAATAAGTTATGTTTGAGGTCATCCTCAGTGTAATGAAGAAATCCCTCTATCATGAATTATGCAAGGTTTCTATTAGGAATTCTTCTTTCTGGAAGGCCTTTTTTTCTTGGGTCATTACACTGCCTTAAGTCTTCATTTCCTTAATATTATGCTTTGCATGTTATGAATTTTCTTGGATGCTTTAGTCCTAAAAATAGTTAACTGTGTTTAAGGTCTCTGATGCTACCTAGAAAGATCCCAATAGGAATAAAAAAATGATAATTGTCAACTGCCACATTTGAGGAAGAGAGGCAATTGTTTATTTTCCCTCAACTAGCTGCAAAAAGTTAGCTAGCTTTGGCAAGGATAAGAATAGAGGAGACATGAAAAATTCTCCAAAATATTAAAAATGAATGAAAATTTAGTAAAAAGTGAAGCATTTTACTGATTTCAAAAAAAAAACAATGAAAAGAGTACACATTTATATTGTCATACTCAGGCATACATATATTAAGAAGCTGTTATATGAAATAAACTGCCAGACTCTTGGGGAAAGGGAATATATATAATACATAATCCATATTCTCAAGGAGCTTACAGTCTGATAATTAAATATTTTGAAATGTAATATAAATTGGAATAAGATGAGTACATAAAGGAATATAAAATAGTAGAAGATACAATGAAGGGATGGTTTATTCCAGGTTGGTAGGGAGTCATTAGGGAAGATATCACAGAGGTGGGAATATTTAAACTGGGCCTTGAAGAACTGGAAGGATATTAAGAGTAGGAAATGATGTGAGGGCATTTCAGACTTAGGGGACAGTGTAATTCTCTTTTTAAAAAATCATTTAATTATGGCTACGTCTACGGTCAATGAAACCATGGGTCCAGTCTCTACCCCTATCCTCATCTATAGCCAACATTACAGTGTTGAATTGTAACTTCCCTACTTCTGGATACTTTGCCTCTTTAAAGGTTTCCTGTCTAAAGGTTACATTGACTTTCTTGACTTCAACTTCACATTATTGGCCCAAAACTTTTTCAGACTCATTAGTACACTGTCCTCCATTTTCAATGTAAAGTTGATTTATTTAATCCAAGCATGAGATTTTGTATTTGCCCACTATTAAATTCTATCTTCCTATATTCAGGACAACATTTTAGCTTGTCAATATCTTTTTTAATGCTGTCATCTGGGAGTGTTAGTGATTAGCACAATACATAGTGGGTGCTTAATAAATGTTTACTAATTGATTGATGCCTCATAACTTTGAATCACTTACAAATTTGTTAAGAATTTCACCTATACCTTTTATCCAAACCACTGATAAAAATGTTAAACAGCATAGGCCCAACTATAGATGCCTAGGGCACTTTCACTAGAGGAATCCTTCCTAGATGACATATGTACAGCCATTCAGCCACTTCTGCATCCACATATGTACATTATTGTCGGCCATGACTTGTTCTTGATCAAGCCATATTGGCTCTTTGTGATCACTGTTTTCTTTTCTACATGTTCAGTAACTATTTTTTAATCCTGTATTCTGCCATCTAATTTTTAAAACTCAGCCAGAATAGTCAGATAATTGACTGGATGTGATGCAATGGACCAGTCATTTTCTCATTGTATAGACAGAACCTTTAAGTATGTCTTTTAACACTTGTTTGGAGAATATAAAAATAAATAAATAGCACCTTTTTCAGCTAGTTCATGCTGATACACATATCAGAAAAAAATTGATCTCTACCAGCAAACTTGTCAAAAGTGACACATCTACTGGCATACTGTGTGTTTCAAGCTTGAAGCTAAAGCCCAAAATGCTCTAGCTCAGCAAGGAAAGCAAGGCAGCTGAGCCATGAGGGCAGGGAAGTAGCAGCTACACTTGTCTTTCTTCTACTTTGGGACTGCCCTCAGCTGTTACAAAAGAGCGGAATTAGCAGGGTTTCACTGCCAGACTTTGAGGTTAGCCTCCTGGTACCTGCTTAAATAAAACTTTATAGTGTAGAACAAGGGACAGAGTAGACAGATGAGACCTCATCACAGCAGAGCTCTCATTCAACATCCAGCTGACATTTGGGAGGGGGATTGATAATTAGGCAAACACCTGGGTGGGGAAAGCCAATCTTTGCCTGGGACGGCAGAGGCCAGGATCAGGGGTCAGAATTAGAAAGAAAGCAACTCTGAAGCAAAAATCTAGGTTGGCTAATATCACAGAATGGAGTTGAGATAAATGGAAAAATGGTTTGTCAAAAGTCTGAGCTACACAAGGAAGCAAAATGAAGGGAATGCCATGGAGCTGGTCATTTATTTGACTCAACCTGAATCCTAACAGCACAGTCATTTTCTGGCTGCCGCTCTCATTACCCCCTCCCCCAATTGTGCTGACAGGCCAGAATGGTAAAGGGTGGGATCCATCATGCCCCCTTCCAACTTAGATATATCAAGGCTCAAATTAAATATTGTATAGATTGGAGGTTTGTATTCATTTTGTACACATTCTGAATACATCTATATGTGTACATACTGCCTCTTCCATTAGAATGTAAGCTTCTTGGAAAGGTAAGTGGTGCAGTGGATAGAGCTCTGGCCCTGGAGTCGGGAGGACCTGAGTTCAAATCTGGCCTCAGACACTTGAAACTTACTAGCAGTATGACCCTGGGCAAGTCATTTAACCCCAATTGCCTCACCAAAAAAAGCAAAAAAAAAAATGTAAGCTTCTTGAGGGCAGGGAATTTTTCACCTTTTTTTCTATGTATCCTCAGAGGTTATCCCAGTTCCTGATACTTAGTAAGCACTTAATAACTGCTTGTTGTTTAACTGATTGAGTTCTCTTTACATTTTCCTTTGAACCTGTAGATGCATCTCTTTTTATGTGTTTAGACATGCTGTCGAGCTGCATGAAGCTTGGGGCACAGAGATTAGTGATAGCTTCATCCTCGATGGCTCCTTCTGAGCCATTCTCTCATCCTTCAGATGTGTCAGGATCAGAGGTCAAGAAAACCTGACAGTGAGGGTTTTCAGAACCCTGAGTAATAGTGACCAGGACAGAGGATAGAGGAATGTCACAGAAACCTAAAAAGAAAGTCATATCCAGGAGAAGAGATTGACTGACAATGTCAAAGGCTTTAGAGAAGTCAAGAGTGATGAGGATTGAGACAAGGTCATAACATTTGGCAATTAAAAAATCATTGGTAACTCTGGAGAGAGCAGTTCCAGTTGAATGAAGAGGTTGGAAGCCTGATTATAGAGTTAAGAGAGTGAGATGAAAGGAAGTGGAGGTATTGATTACAGACAGCTTTTTGAAGGAGTTTAGTCAGAAAAGCAAGGAAAGATATGATACATAGGTAACGGAGATATATGGATTAAGTGAGGGGTTTTTTTTAGGTTTGGAGGAGACATTGGGGATGTTTTGTAGACAATAGGGAAGCAGCCAATAGACAGAGCTATAGAAGATAAGTGAGAAAATGGGGATGATTAAGGGGACATTGATCGAGGGGACCAAGTCTGCTGAAGAAGATGGGTTAGAATGGGATTAATTGTGCATGTAGAAGGGTTTTTTTGTCAAACAGAAGGGCCACTACTTCATGTGAATCAGAGGTGAAAAAGTTGCAGAAAGCATCTGAGTAATGCAAGATGAGAAGGAGGGAAGAGGAAGGAGCTCTCTGCA
Source organism: Vombatus ursinus (assembly GCF_900497805.2). Taxonomy (NCBI): domain Eukaryota; kingdom Metazoa; phylum Chordata; class Mammalia; order Diprotodontia; family Vombatidae; genus Vombatus; species Vombatus ursinus. Next base: position 99,445,367 of record NW_020954590.1, read on the forward strand.
AATGGCCTCCATCTTTTCAGTGAAATGAGAGGCAACATTTTCAGTTGAGAGAATGGGGAAAAGTGAGCTAGAATAGATTTAAAAGGAATGCAAAGATTTTGAAAATCTGCTATGGTGAGTAAAAAAGCGAGTCAATTACGGGAGTATAAAAGGATTGCCCTACTGTAGTAAAGGTTCCATCAAGATTATGTTACATAAATTTGTAGTGGGTGTAGTCAGCACAGTTTCATGTTTTTCTCCAGCTTCATTTAGCAGCACATAAGTAAGAATGAAGGCAGAGGATAGTGTGAGTAAGACAAGGTTTTGATTTGGCAGGACAAGACTAGCAATAGGAAAAAGGACTAAAAAGAAGAGGAATGTTCAGAGGTGAAGTGATTCACCAAGGGGTCGAGAAGAGAAACTGAGGAGAGTATAGAAGTGAGGGATGGAAGGATTGGAGGATATGAAGAACAGGGTTTGGAGTTGCAAGGCAGAGGGAAAGGTAGATCAACAACAAGTTGTGATCAGATAAGGGATTTTTAGGGTTCATGGACATTAAAGTAGTACATTTGTAAGTGATGATAAGATTAAGGTTTGACCATCATTTAGGTGAGATAAACCTCTAGCTGAGGTATGGTAAAGGAATATTATAGAAAATGAGTAGGTTGAGAAACTGGGAGGTTGGGATATTTAAGGAAATATCAATTTGTATATTGCAGTCCTTTAGTATGAGGGGAAGAGCTGGAGGAAAAGGAAAGACTGTGAGTCAGTCACTGAACTCATCAAAGAAAAGGAGAGGAACATCCTGGAGTAGGTAGACAACAGTTACCTAAATTTTAATTGATTGATAGGTATGGTTTGCATGAACCTAAAAGGAAGAGAGGTTACTGAGTGATGGTGGCAAAGAGTGAGCTTGGGGCATAAGCATTTCAGAGAGAATAGTGGATAGGGTGAGTTTTAGAGTGGGATATTGAAGGTGGTTGGATTGAGGGGGACAAGTGACAAGAAAACAGTCAAAGGGAATGGAGAATGGGGTTTGAATAATGACAGCTGTGGGTTTAGAATCACTGGGATGAGAAGGTTAAGACCAAAGGGGAATTTGTTAACTACTTAGGGATGAGAGTTATCATCATCCCTAGAGGTCTGACCTGAGGGTGGAGTCCTCTCTGGCCACTAGACAGCTCAGGGGAAGGGGCCAGGATATCTTGAATCCAGACTTTTCCACAATGTCTGAATTTATGACTCCTGTCATAAAACACACACTGAAGCAAGCACATGGGCTTAAGAGTTATCTAAGAGTACCTTGGCCTAGGCTGACTTTAATAGCCTGACAACATCTTTCTGGATACAAGAGTATAGAATATGTGAGAAAAGGAAAAGATAGCTACAGGTAAGAGGTCCATGCTTCCTTGATTCACCCTTCTAGTTCAGATACTTGTCACCTCTTGCTTAGACTCTTGTTACCAGCCTTCCACATTCCCTTGCTGCTTTCCAGTCCTTCCTTCAGACAGACACCAATTTTTTTCTCATACATTTACTTGCCTGAACTCTTCACTTTCCTGTTCAAAAATCTTCATTGGTTCTCTATTGCCTTTGGGTTGAAAACTGCTCTGTCTGGGATTTAGAGCATTATACAGTATGACTCAAATCTAATTTCCCATCAACAACAGCCCACTTCAACAATTCTACATTACAGATAAAATGATCTATTAACTGCTCTCCAAATTTTCCTTATACCTGCTGCTCTGTGTATTTGTGCAGGCCACCCTACCTTACCCTTCTTCACTCCTCTCCTAGTACTGAAAATATCCCCTCATCTTTGCCCTTTGAAATCCTTGCTTCAAGCCTGAGCTAAACTATGCCCTCCATGAAGCCTTTCCTGATTCCTCTACTTGAAAGGGTTTCCTCCTTCCTCAGATTATCCTAGGACGCCAGATTCTCAATTTCACCACTATCATAATCTACTTTGCATGACTATCTTCATAGTAGAATGGATAGAGCCGTAGAAATAGAAGGGCCACCTTAGCCCTTTTGACAGAAAGAAAAGAGTATTGAACTCCTTGAGGGTAGGACCTATGTCATTTCTCATCTTCATATCCCCAGAACCAAAGGTACAGTGTTTATTGAGATGGGGATAATAATGATCTATCTGTCTTACAGAGAAGATGTGAGTAAATTACTTAGTAGACCCAATGTAAATGTTAACTGCTACTATTATTGTTGGCTTCAGAGAAAAAGTCATTAGAGTGGGAGAAATTTAGAATGAAAGAGTAAAGATGACTGATGGATGTAGGAAATGGTAGAAGGGGGTAGAATAATAGCAATAGGAAATGTTATCAACCTAAGCAAGAAGGACCACCTATTCCCTGAGATAGAAGGTTTTTTAAAAGTAAAAGGTGGATGGCAGTTATAAGGGAACCTCAGGTCCTTCTCCTGGAACCACTTCAAGGGACATTTGTATTTGGACCCTGGGCTTTATCCTTTCTCTTCCATAGTTCTCATTTCTTCACTAATTTTTTCCTCAAGCATTCTTCTTTCATTTATGAAAACATTTTAAGCTCTTGCTTCATTTCTTCCAGAAATTCTAGTTGAGTTTATGTCCAAGCTGTTTTTCTCTGAGGCTTTTCTAGATATTTTTTTAGTTACTCTTTTCTTTTGTATTTGTGCCTTAAGCATCCCTGCCATTATAATAGCTCATTATGGTATGGTTCTTTTTGTTTTCCTCTTCTTCCAACCAATTTCCTGACTGATTTTTATGTTAGGGATGGGCACTGCCTCACTTCTGGAGGGAAGGTCTCAGTTGGCCCTCTTGTTGCTTTCTCAGAGTATTGATTGTTGTGTTATTCCAGGATCTCAGGGAAAGACTGGGAACTTACAAGCTTTCAGTGTTCCCAGAGTGTTTTGATCCATGGCAGAGTCTGATTTTTGTCCCTGGCCTGAGCTCTGCAAATTCCTGACCTAGGTTTTGATCTGTTCAAGCTTAGAGTTCTGCTAGACTCCATCCCTATCAACTGACTGGAAATCTGTGTGAGTTCAGTGTGGCAGAATTGTAGGCTAGATTTCCTGTCTTTACTATTCCTCTGCATGCTTGACTAGAAGGTGGAAGTGAGACCTTGCTCTGCCCTTTGGTCTGAACCACACCACTGCTGCTGCTGCTGTTTTCTGAACTTTCTCTTTTTTTTTTTAATTTTTATTTTTTTTCAGGACAATGCCAGGGGTCTCCCTACCTAGATAAGGAAATGCTGGGTAAGGAGGTCTCCTCATTCTACTCTGAATCTGTGACACAGGATTGGGTAGTATGTGACAAAGCTGTCAGCTGGCACCTTTCCCTATTGTACTGCCCCAGTTTGGGTCTTCAGTGCCCCAGGATGAATCAAGGACCTGCTTTTGTACCTTTCCCTGAGTACTGGAGTATGCTGACTGCATGCTCCTTCTCCAACCCTTTCCCCAATGTCTGCATACCTTTCTGTCTGTCTCCCTATGCCCATCTGGGCTAGGACTCACTATGACTTTTCCTGGATGCCCATAAGTTTGGAGAAGTTGTAGATCAGAGTTCGGTTGCACTGCTTCTTTCTACTCTACCATCTTCTACCCTGAGTCATCTTCCCTCTTTCTCTACTTTTTAAACTTCTGAGAAAATTGAATCCTATCTCTAGCCATTAAGCCTCCTAGATCCTTTCACTCCTACCCCAGACTCTCAAGCAATGCACTGGCTCCAGGGATCTATTACACCTGGACCCTGATCAGCAGTCACTAAATTCTATTATCACTACTATCATTTTTCTTTAAGTACTGATCCTAGATCTTGTTTCCGTCTTTCCCTTTCGCCTCCTGTCTCCAAACACTAGAGAACATGAGTATTTCGTGCATTTATTTACAAGAAAGAAAATAGAAATTCGGAAATAATACCCCAAAGTCAAATGACTAGATGTGTGAATGAAACACATCTGCCCATTCCCAGACAGAGTGACCTTACACATTCTAATCTCTTCTTTCATCAGAGTTTGCCAGGGCTAATTAGGCATTGGCAATACAAAGGCAAAAACAAAATAGTCATTGCCCTGTCAGAGAGTTTATGTTCTACTGGGACACATATAACTTATTCTGTGATTTCATTATTTGTTTGATCCCCTGATTAATTATAATGAAATCTACACTTCCTCCGCTGCAATCTTAACCCAATGCTTCATTGTCACTAGGAGGGGACCCTGGGTTCTCAAAGGCTATATCAGTGGAGTACAAGTCCTGGCAGGTCTTTGAGTACTGGTCCTGTGACAGACCATATGTCTGTTGTCTGAAGAATAGCCTAATGAAATTCAGAGATGCTCACCCCTAGGTTGGCAGCAGGAGGCTACATTTTCAGCCATTAAGCTCCAGGAGACCATTGACTAACTTAGAACAGTTGTGATCTGATTCAGTGAAAGGAAACCCAATCCTGAAGAAATCACAGATCCTTGGAGTAATGAAGTAATACATAGATATGTATATATATATGTGTGTGTGTACATATATACATATATATGGTTTTTATATCTTTGTGGTAATTTTTTGGCATCATCTATTTTTCTTCCCTTAAAATCATCATCTTCTCATGTTAGTCATCTTCTCTACCAAAATGGCTACTCCAGCCAACATTGCTATTTCCCTTTTTGAAATGCTATAGAACTCTCAGACTGAGGTCACTTTAAATATAATGTCTCTCATTATTTATTCATTTAAGTTCTCTACCTTTGTCCTATAAGTCAAGTATAAATTACACAAAGGCAGCATCAGTGTCTTGTACTTCTGTGACATTCCAAAAAAAAGTAATTAATGAAATATAGAACACATAGTGGGAGTCTGATAAATACTTTTTTGGATGAAATGCTTTCTTTTTTGTTTTTTTTAGGCAATGGGGGTTTAGTGACTTGCCCAGGGTTACACAGCTAGTAAGTGTCAAGTGTTTGGTATGAGGCTGGATTTGAACTCAGATACTCCTTACTTCAGGACCGGTGCTCTATCCACTGTGCCACCTAGCTGCCCCCTTTTTTCTAAAATAAATGTTAGATTGGCATGTTTCTTAAGACCAGTCCTAATAAAAAATTTGAAATTGGCGATATACTTCTTTGGTATTGCCCCTGTCCTCTTGTTGCTTTTTATCCCTTTTATGAGACCCCTTCCACTATTTCAGGTGTCTAATGTCCTTGTGTACTTTCCTTCTCCTTTCTACTACATTACACATATAGGATTAGATAAACATACCAAAGTAAAAAGCTAATTTTTTGGTCAAAAATATGGCTGTATGTTAATCTATGTAAGAATATGAGAATGTTCTGCTAGATTCAACAGATGTAACATGTAGCAAATCACCCAATCAAGCACTAGGGAGTTCAGCCTGAAACTGAACTATGACTGCAGGGATCAAGCACTCTTAACTTTTCAGTTAAAATACTCTTATTTTATATTATCTAATGAAATAGATAAACAAGAAGAATCCCAAGCAGACCACTAGGTAGCTTATGGAGCTGGTTCCCAGTCCCAAGCTCAACTTCTTCATCTGATAAAACAACAATAGGAATGAGAGCATTGGAAAAATCATGATCTTTTAATTATACTTTTGACAGTTGTATTTTTTTCCAAACCCAGAGTTTTAGGACTTAGAGTTCATATGCTCCAGTACCTACATTTTAAAAATGAGGAAACCAAAACTCAGAAAGGCCTCTCTGGTAGTAAATAGTAGCTCTTTCAATTACACCATGTTGGGTCATCTATATGTAAGGGTAGAGGTTTCTAGCTTAGTCCTAAGTAATATAAAAACACAAGGGCCAGGCTTCCATTGTATCAATCAACCAATCAAAGGTGTAATCTGGGGCAAATAAATCTTTAATTGATTTAGAGAAATAGAGTACTTTGATCATTGGTTGGTTGTTGACTTTTGTTCTAGAAAAGGACCTAAATGAAATCACCATGTTAGAGTCAAGTTATAGTGTGTCTGACTGTGGCTGATAAAATCTTCAATTTCTTTTGAGCTACTTTAATTCTGCTTTGCTTATAGAGTGCAGCACCTTCTTTGATGCAGGCATGCCAAAGTGGGAGGTCCTTTGCCAGTGTCTCCCATGTCATGCCATCAATCTCAAAGTTTTTCATAAAGATCTCGAAAGTGTTCTTTTATCACTTCTTCTGACCACTATGTGAGTGCCTACTTTGTATGAGTCCTCCATAAAATATTCTGTTAGGCAAGCATAGTTTGGCATTCAAACAATGTGGTCGGTTCATCAAAGTTCTCTCTACAGTAGAGTTTGAGTGCTTGGCAGTTTAGCTCAAGAAAGATCTCAGTATCCAGTCCTTATCCTGCCAAGTGATCTTCCTAAGACAATTCAAATGGAAGTGATTCAGTTTCCTGGCACTGGTAGACCATCCAGGTTTCATAGGCATACAACAATGAGGTCAGCACAGCAGCTCTGTGGACCTTCAGTATGGTAACCTAATACCTCTTCTCTCCCACACTTTCCTTTGGAGCTTCCCAAACACTGAACTAGCTCTGGCAATGCATGCTTCAACCTCATTATCAATGTGTACATCCCTGGAAAGTATACGGCCAAGGTAAGTGAAGTTATCCACAGCATTCGAAACATCTCCATTTGCTGTAACTGATGATTCTATGTATGGATAGTGTGGTGCTGGTTGATGGAGCATTGGATCATTAGATGAAGGCAAATGACTCTTACTGCCCCCCCCCAGGAGATGATTGGTTGAAAGGAATCAATCACACCTAGAGGGTGATGAAACACCAAGTTACTTCAGGAGTTCTCTCATTCCATCAGTGAAGTAATCAAGCTTTGAGAGGTCCAGGTTTAGGAGCAACTTGAGTCCAGAGGGAAGGAACTTTAAAAGGTTATCAGTGTGTCCACTTGAGCATCAGTGGCTGAAAGCATCAGAAGAAACCAAGAGACACATTGAAAACAAACTAAATACACTTGTGTCTGATGGTTATATCAGAACCATATAAAACAGCTAGGTGTTATAGGAGATAGAGTGCTGGACTTGGAGTTAGAAAGATCTTAGTTCAAATTTCACCTCAGACACTGACCAGCTATCTGTCCCTGGGAAAGTGCCTCAATTTCCTCATCTGTACGATGAAGGTAGTAATAGCACCTACTTCAAAGGGTTGTTGTGAGGGTCAAGTAAAACAACATGTAAAGCACATTGCAAACCTTAACACATTATATGAAGGCTAACTTATTACAAGTGAACCTTGGAGCCTTGGAGAGCCTTGGAGAGAGTTACACTTAATTCATTAAGATTTATTTATTAGGATAAGTATAATAATAATAATAATGATTAACATTTATATAGTGCTTACTATGTGACAGACACTGTGCTAAAGTGCTGAGTATGCAAAGGTAAATAAAATAACAGTCTCTCCATCCTGTCCCCATGAAGCTTGGGGGAAGATGACATACAAAAGAAGCTGAAAGACTCCAGAAGAGGGAGAAAGGTACCTTTTCAGAGGCATGGTGACAAAGGCCAGAGATTCAGAAGCAGAGGAATAAAAGATGGCCAGCTTGGGCCAAAGTGGAGGTACCAGTAAGAACTCAACCATGGCAGCAAGGGGCTGGTAGGGTGGATTTGTCATAGGATATGCCTTCTTTTAAAAATCTTATTAAAGCAACACTAATTCAAATTTGTATAGTTGTTTGAGGTTTGCACTGTTTATGATGCAAGAATTATCGCCTCCTTTTTATAGATGAAGAGATTTAGAGGCAGAAAAAATGTTGAGTGATGTGTTGAAGATCCCAAATTCAGTAAGTTTTAGAGCCAGGTCTCTGGCTTAGCCTTTTGATTTTAATATTAGTGTTTTTTCAATGCCATACTGCTTCCCAAGGTATGCTAATTTTATTTCAAGTCAATACTGCTACCATAAATTCTGGAGCAAAGGGACACCAACTTTTCATTCAAACTCAAAGCATCTCTAAGGTGGAAGGGCTTTCAGAGGTTATCTAGTCCAATCTATATCTGAACATAAATGTCCTCTACAATATAGCTGACAAATGGTCAACATTATATCTCAGCTGCAGTATCAACCTGGAATCTTCCTCAGCCCTTGGGACCCCCTCAATCTAGAACATCCATGCACCCCTGCTTCCTTCTCATAGTGGAAATCCTTCAGCCATGCCAGCCCCCTTCCCTCATTAATGACCTCCTCCCAGGGCCTCCATTTTGGGGAAAGGTCCAGGCCAACCAACCTTCATTGCCCTCCTCTGCACTGAGTATCTTCACTACCCATTCTTTAGCCCCACACACATCTAGAGTACCAGATGTGGTCTAATCAAGCAAAGTGCTGCCAGATCATCATGTCTTTATATCAGGAGAGTATATACTTCTTAAAACAGCCTTAGGTCACCTTCTTTTTTCTTTTTTTCTTTCTTTCTTTCTTTCTTTCTTTCCTTCTTTCTTTCTTTTTTTTTTTTGGTTGCCATGTCATGTTTCCAACTTGTGTTGAGTCCACTAAAACTTTGACACCTTTCTCACTCCCCTCCTGTCCCACCCATGGACTATTCTGTAGTTGTAGCTTCCATCCTTTACTTATTTAAACCCACAAGTAGAATTCCTCATTTTCTTACATTAAACTTAATCTGGCTAGCTTCAGCCCACTAGACAGCCTGTAGAGAATTTTTTAGAGCCCACTTCTGTCATCTGTTGATGTAGGAGTCCCTTCCAGCTCTAGGTAATTTACATATCTGATGCATATGCCATTTAAGTCTTCATCCAAATTATTGAATAAAAATGTGGAGCAATATTTCTGGTATATTTTATTTCTCAGCTTCCTCTAAAAACTGCTTATTGCATGCATTTGTTTTTAAATAAAAATGAATTATTAATGTGCTATTAGAAATTCTTAATTGCTTCATAAGTATTATCACTGAAATAATTAGCAGTCCCTTAGGACATTCCCAAACCATTGCTGGCAATAAATGACCCAAGAAATACTACCTTGGAAATCATCACCCAAGCATGGCATATCCTCAGTAAAGACAACTGGTTTTATTTTGAGTTGATATACCCTCCAAAAAAGGGTAAACTCTCATCAATGGAATGCCTTGAAGTTAAAAGTCCAACTTTCTTCTCTCCCTACATAAAATACATTTTAAAAAATTTTATGTTTCAAATTTGCCTTGAACCAAGTAGCAAAATTACAATGAATAGTAATATTTTAGTTCAGTTCTTTCAGAATCTTTGATTTCTCATTCAATCAATTTACAAACATTGATTTAACATCCATGCACCAGGCACTGTGCTAGGTGTTAGAGGCACAAAGACAGATATGAAATTATCCCTGTCCTCAATGATCTTACTTTCAAATAATCTTCCACATAACACAACATTTACATGTATTATCAGATACAAAACACAGAAGTAAATACAAGGTAATTTCCTGGCGGGAGGCATTAGCAGCTGACCCAATGCAGGCAGTGGCATTTAAACTGAGCTCAAAAGGAAGCTAGAGATTTTAAGAGGTAGAATTAAGAAGTGAATGCATTCAAAGCCTGGGTGTGGGTAACAACCTGTCCAAAGATATGGATGTAGAAGATGGAACATTGTATGTTAGATTAAGAAGGCCAGTTTAGTTGGACTCTAGAGTATGTAAAGGGGCTATAAAACAGAAAAAGATGGGCAAGGGAGGGAAGAGGAAAGGGACAAGCATTTATTGAGTGCTACTATATGCTAGGCACTGTACTAAGTGCTTTACAAATAATGTCTTATGAGAACCTCACAACAATCCAGTAAGATGGGTGCTATTATTATCCCCATTTTACAATTGGAGAACTGAGGCAGACAGAGATTAAGCGACCAGAAAGGCAATTGGAGGCAAGTAATGAATATTCTTTAAATGATTCTTCCTCTCCTAATGCAGATCATAACCTAATGTAGCAGCATCACAGCATAGAAAGAATGTTGAACCTAGACTCGCCTGAATCCGAATCCCAGTTTTGCAGCTTACCATCTTAGGCAAATCACTTTGCTTCTCTCTGCTTTAACGTCATTAACATAAGGGGACTGGACTAAATGATCTCTGAAACCCCTTCTATCTCTAGCTTTAGGATCCAATGATCCTGAGTCTTAAAGGGGAGTCGGGAGTTGCTACAACCACAGAAATTCATCACCTCAATGAAAATTGGCTTAGTTGTAATGAGCTACTCCAAACAACAATAGCCACATAGCCCGTCTCCTGGCCTCAATTCACTGTCTTCCCAATTTGAGAAGACGTACCAGTGCCTGTTGGCATAACTTTTTTTTTGACAGTGTATTGATTTTAACACACATAGATAGAAAAGTGGAATGCTATTTCTAAAAATAATACTGAATTTGGAGTCAAAGAAATTGGATTCATCTGTTGTCTCATATTTACTAGCTATGTGACAATCAGCAAGTCACATTTTTGATGTTTCCTCACATGTAAAATAGAGAAGACTGGCTATAGTATTTTATTCACTGTGTTGTTATAAGGATCAAACGGGAGAATATATGCAAAGCGTTTTAAAAACCTAATGTAGTAGTAGCAGGAGCAATAGCAGTACCAGTAGCAGCAGCTGCAGCAGTAGTAATAGTAATAGGAATGATAATAAAAATAGCATAACTGCTGAAATGACTTGAATACTCATGGCTGGTCAAGGTTTTGTCTTCCTGTTTAAAAATCATTTATTTTTAACATTCTTTTCTTTTCAAATCTTGCATTTTAAATTATCTCTCTTCTTCCCACCCCTCCCGCACCCACTGAGAAGGCAAGAAAAATATTATCAGTTAATTATATGTGTGGAATCATGCAAAATACATTTCCATATTAGCCATATAGCAAAAAAAGGAAGAAAATTGTGCTTCAATTTGCACACAGAGTACACCAATTCTCACTCAGAAGGTGAATAGCAATTTTTCATCATGAGTCATTTGGAATTGTCTCAGATCGTTGTATTGATAAGAGTAACCAAGTCTTTCACAGTTGATCATTATTACAATACTGATATTACTGTGCACAATGATCTCATTCTTCTCACTTCCCTTTGCATCAATTCATGTAGGTCTTGTTATGTTTTGTTTTTGTTTTTGTTTTTGTTTTTGCTTTTTCTGAAACCACCTCACCTTGTCATTTCTTATAGTATGATAGTACTCCATTACAATCATATGCCACAACTTGTTCAGTCATTCCCCACTTGATGAGCATCTCCTCAATTGCCAATTCTTTGCCACCACAAAAAGAACTTTTAAATATTTTTCTAAGTATAGGTCCTTCTCTTTTCTCTTTGATCTCTTTGGGGTATAGACCTAGTAATGGTATTTCTGGGTCAAAGAGTATTCACAGTTTTATAACCCAATGGGCCTAGTTCCAAATTGTTTTCCAGAATGGTTGAACCAGTTCACTACTTCATCAACAATTTATTAGTATGACATTTTTCCTCATCTCCTCTAGCATTTGTCATTTCTGATAGTTGTGAAATGGTACCACAAAGTTGTTTCAATTTGCATTTTTCTAATCAATAGTGATTTAGAGTATTTTTTAAAATATGGCTATCAATAGCTGTGATTTCTTCTCCTGAAAACTACCTATTCATACCCTCTGACCATTTATCAGTGGGGAATGGCTCTTTTTTTTTTTTTTATAAATTTGACTTCATTCCCTATAACTTCGAAAATTTAGGCCTTTATCAGAGAAACTTGCTGTAAAAATGTTTAATATTACTTCATTGTCTAAGGTGCCTTTTAGCAGAATGAAGTTTTCCTGATTATCTCTTTTAATTAGGCATATTTTTATTTTTGCTTTGTCTGAGATCATGATTACTACCCCTGCTTTTTTTTTTACTTTACCTGAAGTATGATAAATTGTGCTTCAGCCCTTTATTTTAACACTGTCTTTCTGTTTCAAGTGTGTTTCTTATAAACAACATATTGTTGGATTCTGATTTCTAATGCACTCTGCTGTCCAAATCTGGGTAAGCTCATCCTATTCACATTCACATTTATTATCATTCATTCTATGTTTCCCACCATTCTATTATCTTCTTTTTATCCTTCTTTCTCTCTTTTTTTAATCCTGTCCTTCCTTCAAAAGTATGTTTTGCTTCTGACCACTGTCTCGCTTAATCTGCCCTCCATTTTGTTATCTCTACCCCATAAATCTTATCCCCTTCCCCTCTTATTTCCCTATTAGGTACAATAGATTTCTATACCCAGCTGAGTGTGTTTATGTATTCTTCCCTCTTTGAACCAATTCCTATGAAAGCAAGATTTAAGCATTACTTGCTCCCCCATTTTCCCTCTCCATTGTAAAAAGCTCTTCCTTGAAATCCTCTTTTATGTAAGAAAAATATCCCCACATGCTACCTCTCCCTTCCCTCTCCTACCACGTCTCTTCCCCCGCTTCATTTTTTTAAATTTTGAAGATCATCCAACACATTTAACTCACAATATATATTTTCCCCCTGAAGGATTATATTCAGTTTTGTTGAGTGTGTAATTCTTGGTTGTAATTTTAGATCCTTTGCCTTTCAGAATATCATATTCCAAGTTCACTACTCCTTTAACATGGAAGTTACTAAATCTTATGCCTCCACAATGTTTAGATTATTTCTTTCTGGATTATTACCTTATTTTCTTCTTGATTTGGGAAATCTGGAATTTGGCTATAATATTCCTAAGAGTTTCCACTTTGGGATAACTTTCAAGTGGTGATTGGTGGATTCTTCCAATTTCCATATTACTCTCTGGATCTAAAATATCATGACAGTGTCTCTGATAATTTCTTGAAATATAATACCTAGGCTATTTTTTTTGTTCATGGCTTTCAAGTAGCCCAATAATTCTTAAATCTTCTCTCCTTGATCTATTTTCTAGATAGTTGTTTTTGCAATGAGATATTTTGCATTTTCTTCAAATTTTTCACTCTTTTGACTTTGTTTAATTGTTTCTCAATGTCTCATGGTGTTATTAGCTTCAACTTGCCCAATTTTAATTTTTAAGGAATTATTTTCTTCAGTGAGCTTTTATACCTCTTTTCCCATTTGGCCAATTCTGTTTTATAAGGAGTTCTTTTCTTCAGTGAATCTTTGTGCCTCTTTCAACATTAGGTCAATTCTGTTTTCAAGTTATTAACTTCTTTAGTGTTTTTGTTCCTCTTGTACCAAGCTATTAATTCTCTTTTCATAATTTTCTCTCATCACTCTCATTTCTTTTCTCGAGTTTTTTTTTTTTCTGCAACTCTTCTATCTTTTTTTTAACTCTTCTAGGAATTCTTGTTGGACTTAGGTCAAATCAGCATTTTTCTTTGAAATGTTGTAGCCTTTTCATGTTGTTGTTTTCTTCTAAGTTTATGTCTTGGTCTTCCCTGACACCATACTAGTTTTTATGGTCAATTTCTTTTTTTGTTGCTTTCTCATTTTTCTAGCCTATTTATGACTCTGAACTTTATGTTAAAGCTGGGCTCTGCTCACCTTGGGGATAAGGAGGCACTGTCCTAAGCTTTAGGCTTTTTCATGATGCTGTTTTCAGATCTGAAGGTCTTCAGATTTTTTGCACTTCCAAAGAGGTGTGATCCATGAAGAGGTGTGGTCACTGCTCTTCTAGTCTACCCTCTGGTCTTTACCCAGGAAGGGCCCCTGATCTCCTGCAGCTACAAGTTCTAGCTCTCCTCTCTATCTTAGAACTATGACTATGGCCCTTGCTCCCTTGTGACCAATCACAAGCACCCCTCTCTGCCCTAGAACTGTAACCCAAAACTGTGTATGGGCAATAGAGTTGCCAGTCAGTGCCAGCTGCGACCAATGTCAGCAAATGGTCCCTTGTAATCTCTTTCTGATCAGCCTTCTGACTCCCTTACAATCTCTGGACTGAGAGCTCTCAAAGCTGCTACTACTGCTACTGCTGCTGCAGTTGCCGTGGCCGTATCTAAGACCCACTGATTGTGCTCCTGTCTGTCTCTTGGCCAACTCTCACCCTGGTGTAATTGACCCCTCCCGCTGTCCTCCTAAATTGTCTTAAGCTGGAAAAAATGTCTAACTCTGACCTTTTGTTGACTCTGCCTCTCCAAAATTTGATTTGAGGAGTTATTTTAAAGATTTTTGAAGAGGAATATTGGGAGAATTCAGCTGGGTTGCTGCCTGTACTCCATTATCTTGGTTCTGCCTCTGGCATAACTATTAAAACAAGGATCACCTCCACATCAGAATGATGTCTCAAGGTAGATCTTTTGGAGGGGGGAGAATGGAATGATAATCAAGAGGGGGAGTCTCTCCCCTAACATTCAACTGCTCTCTAGTTCCTCCCACTCAAATGTAACCTCTCTGACTCTGCATGAGTCTTTCAAATTTGGTTAAATAAGTTAATCCATCACAAATATTTCCTCATTGTTTGCTGTTACAATGATATTATCTTCTTTCTCCCCATTTCAGACAACCAGTCAGCATTTTTTAAGTGCTTACCATATGTCAACAATGAAAAAAAGCACTGAAATATAAATTAAAGCAAAAAGATTGCTTTCAATGAGCTTACACACTAATGGGGGAAGACAATACATAACTAGCAAGCTGAAAAAGGGGGCTAGAGAAATAAAGGCATCCAACATGGGGGCATAGTAGAGAAATCTGGAGTACAGCCTGGTAAAAATTGAAGAAGACTAGACTAGACTGGCCCCTTTCTGTAAGTGGAGGTTCTAGGAAGTGCTATATAATTGGAGAGAGAGGTCAAAGGGGCAGAAAGTATTTCCAAAGTGGAAATTCTGAAGTTTGAGTTATTTTCCAGGATGAGAGGTTTCTGGGGGATTTCTCAGAGATTTGGTGATCTCCTTACGATCATGTGGGAAAATGTTACATGCTAGGTTGCATGTCATCACTATCAGCTTTGTAAGGTCAGGGAGTATATCTTTTTACCCCCTAGATTCTAGCATAGTGCTGTTTGAATAGTAAATTCTTGGAACATCTTGAATTATACTAAACTGAATGATTGAATGAAGAGAAAGGAGGAAAAACAAAAGAGCAAAAGAAAAGTGGCTCAGCATGAAAAGTCACAAATATCATCCTGGAATCAGGTATCTCTACTTGGGCAATCAAACTGCAACCTGCTTTCAACTGGTGAGAGACTGGTTGGCCAATTTATGGACTTACTGCATCCCTTAGTTATCTTGCTTATTATTTCTATCAGTCTTTTTGTAATCCCCTGGTGGTTGAAATATCCACCAGAAGAAATTGAAAGCCATCTACAATACTCTTTTCCGTTAATCTTTGTATATTGAAATGTTTGTGATGGCTGATATTTGCTAAGATTAGGACAAAAAAAAAATAGAAAAAGAAGGAACGGAAAGAGTAGGCAAAAAAATCAAATTAAGTATTTGTAGAAAATTGTTAATGATTTTAACAAAAGTTTAGTGAACACATCAATCAAAACTGAAGACTTAGGGAAATGTTAGGATTTCTTTTTTCATGTGCTATACCCACTACTACTACTAATCATCATCATCATCATCATCATCATCATCATCATCTAACATTTATATAGCACCTACTATTTAGCCAGTCACTATGCTAAGCACTTTACAAATTTCTCATTCAATCCCCCCAGCAACCCTGGATGGAGATGCTATTAATTATCCTTATTTTACAATAGAGGAAACTTAGGCTGATAGAAATTAAGTGACTTGCCCAAGGTCACACAACTAGTCAGTGTCTAACAAGGGATTTGAATTCAGGTCTTCCTGACTCCAGGTTTAGTGCTCTATCCACTGTACCACCTGCCTCCAATCCTTAATTAGGGATTGCTATATTAACAGTATCACCATATATTTGTATTCTACACAAATGTTTTAAAACAAAATATTCATGGGTGGATTTTTAGAATGTTGCCTCCTTTTCTTTTAACAGGTGCCCTTTTTGTATCATTAGACTGCACACCCTTTGAGGGGAGTAGCAGCTTCATTTTCATCTTCTTATTCACCAACCCCTATCCCTGGGGCCTTGAACATTATAGGATGCTTTGTTGAATGACATGAATATAAAAAATAATTTCCAAACTGTTATCATGCAGTCTACAGAAGAGGCCATACTTGTAATTACTTGTTGATCTGCAGGATTCTTGATGAAAAATAAATCCTTTTCCTCTGAAAGCCTTAGCCCATCTTCTAGGACTCTAGTCAAGTCACTTAACCTCTGTATTCTTCAGTTACCTCATTTGTAAAACTGGGCTATCAGTAAAAACCTACTTCACAAAATTGTTATGAAAAGGATTGTCAGCTATCTTTACAACGTGCCAAATAATGACAGTAAGCCCAATTTTCTGACCCCTGGATCAGGAGGAGGTCATCTTAAGCCTACATAGGGAAACCCTCCACTGCTTTATAGAGGAGTGGGAGAATTGCTCTCCCCTTTCATCCCCCTGGGAGCTGCAGCAGCAAAGCAAGAGCTTCCTTTCCTCTGCAGCCTTAGAGGATGCCCATAGCATCCTGCTCGGCTGGAAGCAGAGGACTGGGCTGCTGAACAATAACAGAGCAGCCCACAACACTGTCCAGCTGGCTTTGTATGACAGTTCTTGGGTTATGAATGCTCTTTCCAGCTCACATCCACATCCAGGGCTAATTTTAACACACTGGTGAAGATCCTAATTTGAAACAGAATTTCATTGTCATTATTATTTTTTTATACCTTCATACAGATTCTATCTTGTTAAGAAAACAATGGGTGGTGTTGGTTATTATAGTCTTATTTGGGCACAGGTGCTTAGACAATGGGCCACATCAGCGATTTTAATCACCTAATTATGTAGACTAATTTCACATCTGGAAGTTTTACAGTGCAGTAATTGAAACTTGCTCAGAGTCTAAAGAAGAGGGCCCTTCATTCAGCATGAAATAAGACACGTACAATAATGTTCAGATAAACAATTTTTTTTGTTAATTTTAGAAGGCTTACGTTCCAAGTAATTTAGGGTTTCTATTTGTTGGTATTACTTTTTAATGTGACAACTGTGACATACATTTCCACAACAGATGGATTAATGTCATTTAAAAAAAATTACTTCACCTAGACAGGTGTTTCCTGTATATGTTTGACATGAAATTAAACATTGCTCCAGATGTTCTGTTTCTAGCAAAGCCAGTTAATTTTATTAGAACATTTAATCACAGATCAACAGTGCAATAGAAATGCTGTCCATGTGAGGCAGAGATTTAGCAGAACTTCCTAATGAGTAAGTGAATGAGACTGTATATGGAAAGCCAGTGAATGACAACGTTGATCGTTTGAATCTGTTAATTTATTAATTTGATGTGTTACTTTTCTTCCCCTATTCAAATCAAACTTTGATATTGCTTTCATTTCAAGACATTTCACCTGGTACAGGCGTTTCAGACTTGCAGAGGTTTTGTGATAGTTGACAATACATCAGTTACCTGTTCTTGGAAAGTGACTGGTCCCAGGGGGACATTGGGAAATGGCCAACATTCCTGGTATGTTGTACACTCCATCCTTAGGTGTGGGGGAGGGTTGGTTTCCTCACTTGTGTCTCAAAATGCATTAGTGGAGTCCTGCCCCAGATGATCGCTCGGCTTGCAAGGCATGCAGCCAAGGGATAACTGCCCAGCGTTCTGTCACGCCAGACTTAAGCATCATTGTATGCTTAGTTATTTTTCCTGTAAGATTAGCTATAGATTTCCCATTAATTATTACTTCAGGTTGATTCATCATTAATAAAATAGATCTTGGTGAACTGTCACTGATTTCTTGACTAAAATGAAAACAAATGAAGAAAAACCAGTTCCTGTCTTTGTTATACCTTGATCAAATTTGTCTTTGTAGCTTCATGGTCATTCCTGAGCCAGAGCAAAATATTCATAATTTTCTACTTTGAAATATTAGTGTGCCTATATGCACTAGTGAAAACGTAAAGCCTCTCTATGATTGATGTTTTTTGTTGGCCCGTCACCTCATTGTATAGAAGTTTGTTTTAATGAGTTTCTCTAATGAATATTTTATATTGCTACTTGGATGAATGGCATATGGTAAATGCAAGGTAAATTACAGCTCTTTAAATAAATATTTTTCATAAATTATTTATTTTGTGATGCCTGTATTGGTTAGATGTCATGTCAGATAAAGATTGCAAGTATTTACTGTAATACTTATTTGTGAGTTGAAGAAGTAAAATTTTTTAATTATTAACAAGCTCCCAATATATCCATGAAACTTATGGTAAAATTAGCATAAACTGTATAAGATTACAAATTTGTATAGACAGCTCCCGTTCTAAAATGTAAAAATAGAATAATTTCATATCATTGAAGGAATTTTTATTTAGCACTGTGAAAATAATTGAAGAGTTATTTTTATTGAAACATTTTTTAAAGGGCCCAAGGCCGTGATGGAGGTTATAATTAAAGCTATTTTTTAAAACAAGTTTTGGAGATCATCCAAGGTCTGAGTTTAGTTATCTTAAGAGCCTTGCACATAGTAGGCACTTTGTAAATGTCTGTTGAATTAATTAAATGGTGTGTGATGTTTAATTTCTTTTTGAGTTCTCTTGAATTACTATTTAGGGTAATTACCTGGACTGAGGATTAACACATGGCCTTATGAGTTTCAGAGACCAATTGTAGCTATTACATTGTGACCCATAGGAATAAATGTCTTCCCCCTCCCTCTATATTCAAAGCTGGCTTGGGGAAAGCATTAGTAAAACAAATAAGCAAACAAAAAACAAAACAATTATGATGATAGCTAAATTCAACCAGTCTGGAAAACAACACCCCACAAATTTATATGTGTATAAATGAAACCTATTTGGAGGAGAATGCCCTGCAGAAGAAAGCTAAAGAATTTGCTGTGTAAGTTATTAAAGGCTAAATTCTAATCTCCAGTTTACTTAAAATTCGTTTGTAACTGAGAGCCAATTTTGTTTACGCTTAGTTATTGCTCTGACAAATTTTAGGGACTAATTCAATTGTTAGGTCATACTTCATATACACACATATATAAATGTATATAAATGTATGTAGTGTGTGTGTGTGTTTGTGTGTAATCTTGGGCTCAAATAACAAAACAGGTCATTTTAATAAGATGAGAGGTCAGAAATTTATCCCCAAATATCAGTGAGGGCCAAACTGGCAATAATAAGCACATTTAGAAAAGCAGAATAATTAAGAATTATCTCTCCAGATAGACTAGAGAATTGGGAGGCAGGAGAGGAAGAAGAGGTGCTACAGGTGTAAGGATTTATCAGATATTTTTAATATGGATGACCAATTGTCATAGAACTTGAATATGGTACAATGATCAGATACTTAAGCTAGACTGGATATAATTTAATCTTTGATACTTCAAAAGGCACTTGGGGATCTTATTATGGCCTCAACATTCATCTGAAAATCAATTATTTTTCTTAGAAAGTTGAATCTGGTTATTTAAGGTTTCTAATGATTTTAATGATAGAAAATAGAAATTTCCCTTCTGTTCCATCCTTATTAGAGTTAGTGCACACGAGCGAACTCCTGCATGACCAATGACTCCACTCTCATTACACTTTCAAGTACTTTTCATGCCAATTCCAAGAGGTAAATCCAATACCAACAATACAGAACATTTCAGGAATTGGCAGCACTGTTTGGGAACATATTGATTCAGAAATATCTAGATAAACACAAAGAATCCATCCGTATGTTGTTTTTCATTTCTGACAGATGGTGTAGGAATAAATAAAAACAAATGCCTGAAATAATAAACCTACCTATATTTGCATCTCCACTTGAGCTAACAATAGGATTTTAAAATAGTTTCCAATTTGTTTAGATTCAAATCTAAACAGAGGGCGAGCCAGCAGGTAATTCCACAGCAACTTAGGAGCATCCAAATAACCATACCGAAGAAATCTTTGACTTCGTGAAGTCCTGGATTCAGTTGATGAAAATAGAGGGATTACTGGTTGATAGCTGGCAATTCAAAATCTAACTAGAAGGCCCAGCTTTTCATGGCAATCATTTGTCTACTCACAGAAATTATTTTCTGACTAATGTAAGCCACTACCAGATCCTGGGCTCGTAGATCAGCAGCTAGAAGGGACTTCAGATGCCACTTCGTCCTCCTCATTTCACAGATGTGGAAAGTGAGGCCCAAAGAAGTTAAGTGACTTGTCTAAGGACACACAGGTAGTAATTGTCAGAGGTGGGATTTGAACAGAGGACTCTGGACTCCAGAACATTAGTTCTTTCTACAACGCTCCCATTTGGAAAGCAAGAAAAATTGTCACTAAGTTCTTTGTGTTTAATTGTAAAGTATAGTAATAAATGATGATCATGTTTCCTTAGCTATTTCAGTTGTTCAATCATTTCAGTCATGTCTGACTCTTCGTGACTCCATTTGGGGTTTTCTTGGCAAAGATATTGGCATAGTTTGCTATTTCTTTCTCCATGTCATTTTACAAATGAGGAACTGAGGCAAACAGGGGTGAGTGACTTGGTCAGGGTTATACCGCTAATAAGTATCTGAGGCTGGATTTGAACTCATATCCTCATGACTCCAGGGCCAGTGTTCAATCCATTGTGCCACCTAGCTGCCCTTCCTCAGCTATAGGATCATAGATTTAGAGTTGGAGGGGACCTGAGATATCAATTAGTCTAACCTCCCATTTTACAGGAGAGGAAACTGAAGCCCAGAGAGTAAGCGACCTCTTCAGGATCATATAGTAGGAGTCAATCCCGGATTTAAACCCAGGTTCAGTGACTCCACTTTCCTCTAGACCACACTGATTATTTAGTGTGTCAGTTCTGTTTACAGGGCACATAAACCGTATATAAAACTCTATGAAGAAATATACATCCATGTGCTGATTAGTCAGCCATTGTGTATATCATGAACTATCTTTAATATTTAGAACCTTTTTAATATACCTTATATGCTCTGTGGATGTTTTCTAAATGGGCATTTCCTGCCATTGCATTTAAATCGTTGCTATATATCACAGCTTAGAGAGAATACTGAAATGCTAGCTTTCTTCTTTTTTTTTTTCTGGGAGGGATATTTTGTGCCCTGAGAAGCAGTGCAGGAATTTGGGGAGGTAATCCAAAGGTGACTAAGGAGGAGGAAAAGAAGTAATCATAGGCCTGACCTACCCCTCTTCTCACCCCCACCCTGAGCACTCTTTGCTGCTTCCGTTCTTGGCACTTCTGAAGACACGGTTGAGGGATGAAGGGATGAAGGGTTGAGGGATGCTTGTGGAGTGTCCTCACCTGTAAAATGAGGGGGTTGGGCTGGATAATATCTAAAGGACCCTTCCAGCTCTGAAATTCTATGATTCCGGTAGTACAGTCAGGAGCACACAAAGCTAGGGTTGAGAGGGATGCAGCTGTGTGAGTGAGAGGTGGCAAGCCTGCAGAGCCTAGCGCCTCTTCATAATGGACTGGCCAATTTCTGAATCTGCTGCAGGGGCAGCTGTAACAGTGTGCTCCTTTGGGGAAAAAAGAAGTGGAATAATGCTATGGATGCTTACTGCACAACTCACCATATCCTGGAAATGTGAAGTATGATTTCACCAGCATAAGCACAGACTTCAGATTTCCTAGTGGTTATACACAAGCAGGACCAAAGATGATTGAATTTCAGATAGTCACCAAAGCTCAGAAAGGGTTATCTCTCCAAGGTCAATTTCACATAGCAATTCAATGGGGTGCCTCAGTAAGCTTTTATTTTATGGAACAAATCAAATGATATTTTACCTGAGTTGTCTGAATTATTAAAGAGACTATTTTTGCTTGGTGTAGGGAATGGAGTGCTGGACTCAGGAGTCAGGAGACCTGGGATCAAATCTTTCCTCACATGCTCACTAACTATGTAGTGATGAGTAAATCTCTTCACCTCCCAATTCCTCAGTTCCTTTATCTGAGAAATGGGGAAAAGACATCATTTTACATTTTTTAAAATTGTTTTTACTTGAAAATGCTTTATTTACATTTTCTTATTTATTTACATTTTTACTTGAAAATACTTTATTTCTTTGAAAAACAGTTTAAGAAAGGTAAAATCTTAGGAATCAATGATTTTTAATATGAAGTAGAATAGACCATGAAATATACCACTGTCTCAAATCCCCTGAAAGTTCATTTCAGGTGCCTAACTGAAATTGCAGTTATTTTCATTTGCAAACCTAAAGATTTCCTGGAGCTGACACAGACCAAGGAAGTCACTAAAACAGTATGGCAATTTCAGTAAATAGGAAGAGTAGGAGAAGAAAAGACATTGATACCTATAACCTTGATACAAGACAAAGAACCATAACTAGGGTGGGGTGAATAGGACATCGTTAGAGGACATTGGCAGAATTTACATTCTCTTATCAGGATAGAAACAAATGAGTATGGTATCTAGTTGGCAATGGGAATTTGCCATAGGAGGTGTTTCCACTGACTATAGGTGAGCTCCATTCCCCACGGTAGAATCACCTCACTTCATTATGATACTCATACTTTCTTGGGCCACATATTTTTGTAACTTCCTCCAGACATGAAAAATGTTAGGTAAAGTTATGATATGACATATTCATCAAATATAAATTTTCAAAAGTTGAAAAAACTACCCTGGTATCTTTATTTTTTTCATGAGATCTCAGATTCAGAAGTTTATAGCTATCTCTATTTAGAGCTTGCCTGGTACATGTAGGTGTTTGATAAGTATTTAATGGATTGAATTGCTCAATGTACACAGTCTAGGAGAGGAGAGAGATGGAGTTGCTTTGTGTTCTACACCATTTTTCAGAGAGGTTAAAGCTTTTGCTAGATATAAGCTCAATAGTAGTGTGCTCTCAGCACCTGGTCCAGTGCTCTAAACATGGCATGGCTTTAGTCCTCTGCTAAAGTCCTATTCAGATTTGCCATCAAAGAACAGAAGTAAATTTGAATTCTTGAATCCTCTGCCACTGGAAAATAAAATCTGATGGATCTGACCAAGATGAAAAGGATTGATTTTTAAGCCTTATTCTTGTGACTTCATCCTTCCCAGGATACTACTCCTCTATATGTGTCGTCTTCCCCTGTAAGAATGTAAGTTTCTTGAGGTTAAAGACTGTCTCTCTTTTGTATGTATTCCCTATGTTTAGCACAGTGCCTGGCACTTAGTAGGTACTTAATAAATGTTTTTTTCTTCCTTCTTTCTTTCCTTCCTTCCCTACCTTCCTCTCTCCCTCTCTTCTTCCTTCCTTCTTTTGTTTCTTCTTTGCTTACTTCCTCTTTTCCTCTCCTTTCCTTCCTTCTTTCCATATTTCATTCCTCCTTTCCTTCCTTTCTTCCCCCCTCTCTCCTTTCCTCCTTTGTTCCATCTTTCCTTTCATTTATTCTTCCTTCTTTCTTTTTTTCCTTCATTGATGGACTACGGTCTGTCTTCAGAGGATCAACTTAACTATGCAAAGTGTTTTGAAACTCATCAAACAAAGCCTCAAGGTGATAAATTCTTTCAGCAGTGGCCACTTATGAGACTGATTACTAAAGGGAGATTTGACCACAATCTGAGTAGGGGGAAGGACTACCCATAACAATAAAATCGCAGGTCTCTTGAAAGTGAATTTGAAGAAGCCCTTAATGAACAGCTGTTAGATGAATGGATGGATGGTTGAAAATGAATGAATCCTTGCTATAGAGTCATGGTTCCAAAAGTATCATTTAAAAAAATAATATCCCCTAAGAGATGCTACTTAGGAGGGAGAAGTGAAAAATATGGAAAAATAATAAAGCCAATTCTCTGAGGACTTTACTATTACAAATGGGAATGCAATATGTATATTTATAGGTCCACTGATTAAGCTTTTAGACTGTGCCTAATCTTTTTTACACACATTTACGAAAATACCTGGAGGTAGGACAACTAGGTGATGCAGTGCATAGAGTGCTGGGCCTGGAGTCAGGAAGATTTAACTTCTTGAGTTCAAATCTGACCTCAGACACTTACTAGCTGTGTGACCTTGGGCAAGTCACTTAAACCTATTTGCCTCAGTTTTCTCATCTATAAAATGAGCTGGAGAAGGAAATGGCAAACCACTCTAGTATCTCTGCCAAGAAAACCCAAATGGGGTCACTAAAGTAGGACATGACTAGAACAACTTAACAACAACAACAAAAGTCCCATGTAGGAGGCTCAGGGATTTTAAGTCAAATATATCTAGTATTTCAGCGGCTCTTCTCGACAGAATAACTAGAATGACCTCTAGCTGAAGAATGTGGGGTTTGTAATCATCTCCACTCTGAGGATTTTGCTTCAAGAGGTGGGAATCTTGGGATTCCCAAGAGACCCAGAAATTTAGGGAATGGCTAATATCTAGGGTGGACTCCCTAGTCTTTGGATTGAAAAGACTTAACCAATTTCAAACCTTCAGAATGGAATTGCTTTTTTTTTTCAAGTCAACTATATCAGAGGTACAGAATAGGAAAATTCAGTCTGTATATATGGCTGGTAATGTTTTTGTTGCTGTTTATACAATAATTCATATTTACAAAATCCTTTAAGATTTATAAAGCACTTTGGTGAAGCCATTACAAATATAAATTTTCTTATTATATAAATGAAGAAATAGACTCAAAAAGTTTTAGTGGCTTGACCAAAGTCATAAAACTAATAAATATCATAGCCAGTATTTGAACTAGGCTTTAGCTCCAGCTTTCTTTCCAATAAGCTTCACATATTCTGAATTTTTTTAAAGTATGAAAGCAGGGATTTCTATTTTTCTATTATAAGGAAATAGTTATTTTTGTTCGGTGGGTTGTTTGGCATAATTCTATGTATGTCTATACTTTGAAGATTCATAATTTTAAAAGTATGTATTTATAATTTTAACTATAAAGAACATATGAAGAAAGTTGCTATCTGCATTCAGAGAAAGAATTGATAAGTAGATGTATAGAACAATTTTATATATATATACATATATAGTGTGTATGTATATACAGACCATATACTGTGTGTGTATATATACACATTATATATGTGTATACATATATACATATACACACACACCTATTTGTGTCTAATGGTAGGCATCTCTAGGGTGAGGGGGGAGGGAAGGAAAAAAGAAATTTACATGATAATTTTGTTGTAAATTTGAAAGTATTAGCAAGTTGTGCACAGTAGATTTGCAGTTTCAAGTGCAGTCATCTTTTTTTATTGTACTATGTTAAGGAAATGCTTGTTTTATTCTATAAATTAAAAATTAAATTAAAAAATTAAAAAACAGTATAGATGTATACAATATTCTGCTAAAGAAGTTTATACCCTACCTACAACTTTGTAGATAACATATGTGAGTCTCATCCCACCTTTAGACCAACTTTCTGATGATGAGCTCATCTGAATTTAGCTAGGCTGGTTCTCAGACAGAGTCCTCAGAGACTGAGTCCATCATCAGACCCATAGTTGAAATCGCTCCCTCTTGGCAGAAGTTGTTGTCATTCACAATTCATGGCTTAGGTTGGAAGAAACCACTATCACCTCCATGCCATGGGGAGGCATGAGTTTTACTACCGAAAACAAATATATCACTTCTCACTGCCTAACAGAGCAGATGTTAAATCTACAGCCTGTTTTATACGTTTCCTGTTTTAATTAGTGCTACAACTGGTTTAGATAAAGATTCAATCTATCAAAATTGTTTTGGTTTGCAAGCTTTATTAATTATAATAAAAGAAGAAGGAGAAACTGTGAGAAGCATGAGAATAGAAGTTCTGTCTGAATTATCAAAGCAAGAGCTTTTCTCCCCCACTTCCCACTAGGGGCTCTACTCATAAGATAATCTTATTGTTATATTTCATATATTTCCTCAAAACAGAAAGGGTTCAGGCCATATAGATTTATTTCAAATACTCTGCCTGGCCCTTGTAGCCATCACTGAGGCTTTTGAAGGCTTTGTTTTTCTCTTTTGGAGAAGGGACGAACATCTACACACCACCAATACCAAGTGGCAGCCAAATGCCACCAAATAAGACAGGCAAGTGGCAAGACACTGTGTGAGGGAAAGACAGAACCTAGAATGTGTCATTAGACTCAAACCACCTCCTCTCAGAGCCTGGTTGAAAGATGCTAGGACTCTGAGCCTAAAAGCCCCAGGAATAGCAATACTCCACCTCCCTCCCACTTGCCCTACTTCCAGCTTTACCATCAAGAGAAGCAAATTTTGCACCATCCTAGACACCACCAATATTAACAAGGGACCATCTGCCATGAATGGCAGATTATCTGCCATTAGTTGGTGAGAATGGCAAACCACCAACCCTGCTTCTATCCTGGCGCCTGAGACCATCATCCAAGGAAGCAACACTTATGGAGATGTGACCTGGAACATCTGGGTCTCTGCAGAAGCTGAAGCACCTGCCTCTTCATAACCCACACCTACTTTAGACACAGAAAAAAAGTCCTTAACTGCCATAGCTCTTGGCAGTTCAACATGGTTGAAATGGTTCAACATCAGAAATGGATGTAGTCATAGATGGAAATGGTTTTTAAGAATGTGCATAAGTCTCAGAATCATGAGGCCTTTCCAAATGACTTGAAACTAAAATGTCTGGTAGATATTGTCTCCCCTTATTAAAACACGAGTTTTTTAGTTAATGCTTTTGTATTTGTATCACCAAAGCATACCCCAGTTCTTTTGACATAGCAAACTCTTAATGAATGCTTTTTTCCTTCATTCGTTCATGCCTGCGTGCATTCATCCACCTGTCTTTCCATCCATTCATTTCATATGCCTTATATTTACTTATTGTGCACCTATTATATCCCCTGACCCTCTGAAAGTAAGCTCCAGGAAAAGAGATTTTTTGGGGGTGTTTATATCCCTGACAAGTATGTGCATTGGATGGAAAAGGATTAACTTATTTATTTATTCAGTTTATTGAATTGAATTGAATAAATGAGTACAAGTATAGCTGTTCATGTTCTTTGAGGTAGCCATATATAAAATGATACCATTGCATTTCTGAAACACCAAATTGATTCCCATAGATCAGCAGCATGCTACAGTAGAAAGAGTACCTAACTGTGGAATCAAAGGACCTCTGTTTCAAATCCCACTTATGGTACTAATTATTTGTTTGACCTTGGGCAAGTCATTAAACTTCCATGGGCCTCAGTTTCCTCATTTGGAAAATGGGGAGGTTAGAGTTTTAAGGGTTCTTCGAGCTCTAGATCTCCGATCTTGAAAGTGTATTTCAAAATAGTATGATTAAGTAGCTATCTTAACCTATTGCTCTATAGTGGCATTCTTATTATTGTTTGATGATTATCATAATTACAACAATTATATGATAACTTAAAGCATGGTAAATTGCTTAGCCTCTCCTGTTTTACACAATGTTCTGCTTCGAGTATACAGTGTTTCGTCCTCTGTTGAAATATTAGTTGAATGGCAATGACTTCTGTTAGCATAAGTTATAGTTGTTCTAGGAAGTACAGCACCTGCGTTTAGATAGCTAATCAGTTCACTCTGGAATTATTTGGGAAGACGGTATGTCATAAAGATTGCAATCAACATTTTTAAAGCTGAAATGTTCATATTTTACCTTGCACTACTTTTTATGTATGCTAACACTGGACTGTATAAACAAAATACAAATGATGTTTCCCACATAGGCTGAGCTTTGTCATTTGATTATCTTTGACTCTACCCTTCTGATAGAATAGAGCCAATAGATCATGGAAAGAAGTCCATTTTTTTAATAATCTATAATACACAGAGATGTGTATTATGCTTTGACAAACACCATATTTCCTCTTTAAGACATCACTTAATATTCTTTGCAAAGCACTGTGTTCTTGACTGTACAAATGTTTACCTCTCTGATATAAAAGTCTCCCAGTTTATAGCAGGGATTTGTGCTATCAGATTATAAAGAACATCTGAAAATTAAATAATTGCACTTATCAGTCTTAAATTGTACATTTAAAAAATACAAAACCTATTTTTAAAAACACAGTTGAGTCCAACAGCTCCCTTTACCACCCCCAGACAGTATTTTCAGAACTCATTTGTTTGAGGGGTTTTTAATCTGAAGACATTGAAAAGTTACACCCGCTGTGATGTCGTCAATCACGCCAGGAGGAAAAATAGTGGCATGATTTGTTATCTGTTATTTCCCTTGCTGTGGTGACTGTCTCCCAGTGCCAGCTCTGTCCTTAAGGCCATCACTTATGGGGACCACTGTCTGTCAAAACCACAGCCAACTTTAAGGGCTGCCTTTGTTGGAGCAGACAAATGAGTATGACCTTTAACAATAAAATAGGCACCTACTGAGAGAGATGAAACAGCAGCTGAAATTAAGAACACCATATAGCCATTTCAAACACTCGAGAAAAGTTAGGAGTTGAACTATAACTTAATTATAAGAGTAAATGTGGGTAGATGTTGTCAATAATGAAACAGACATGGTCAGAAGTATTGATCAGCAGCCTGGACTAAAACTTTACGCAGGAATCATCCTGCATTTCATTAATTATGAATGGTATTGATGGAGTTTATTTAAAAAAAAAAATTGGAGATTTTGTAGCAGTTAAAGGTTTATCAGATGGCAGCATTTTTTTTTCTTCCCAGGTGACTTACAGAGGTGTCCAAATCATTTATGAATATTCTAGAAGGGTGAAGAAAAAGATAAGAACACACTGCACCTTTGATTCACACTAACAGCTACTTCAAAAGATACTCAGCAGAGTGTCTCTACCCAAGTAGTTATCAGATGCGAGCTGTGGTCATTGATATTTTGTAGTGTTTCAAAGCACAGTCTGAGCATTCCAGACCATGCATTGTGAAGCCCACAGCACAGTTTGTGGTTTCAAAGGTTCTTGTAACCCAACCTGGCAAGTGGTCAGTGGAGACTATATTTTACAGAGCAACACAAATCAATCTTATTGAGCACTTTTCAGGTAATGGAATCTTCTGCCTGTGACAATAATGAAATTAGGCTATGGATTTTGTTTAAATATTGAAATACTATTTGAATATTTAATGAACTACAGAGCTTTATAAATATGTAAATTGGTGCGGTTTTTCCAAAAATAATGCCATTGATTTTCACAAAGGAGGTCACTGAGAAGTATCACAGAAAATATTTTTTTCCCCTGGGCCATTCAGTTAAATTTGACTCCATGAAAAGTGACTCTGCCTTACACTGGCATTGTGAGATTAGAGCTGCCATTCCCAAACTGTAGAAATTTACTCTGTGTGTGTGTGTGTGTGTGTGTGTATGTGTGTGTACACACACAAATATATATATATACATACATGCATATACATATATGTCTATATACATATATTGCTATATAAATGTGTGTATTACTATTCCTCCTATAGGACCTGTAGTTTCATCTACTCTCTCTACTCAATGCCCTTTTTGGCATTCACTGAGTTGGGGAGGGGTGTGCCCACCCACACAAGTTTAATTTGGCCAGGAATGTCCAGTAGCATTTTCTAGCCCTAAATAAAACCACAGTGCCTTTAAGAGATAGGAACGCAAAACAAAACAAACGACAAGCAAACAACAACAGAAATTCCTGAGATCTGAATTCCAATCGTAGAATAAATCACAGGTGAAAGGAGTCCTCTGTTGCCTGTTTCACCCCAGATTAAGAAGTGCTCATCATCAGAAACTACATTGAATTTTCTGTAATCCAAAACCTGGCCTAATTTAAGGTACCCCGTTTTTAATAGGATTGGAGTTTCCATTGTAATCACACTCTGAAGTGGTTATCCTTTCAGTTTAGGGTTAAAAAGCTTGGACAAAGCACAGCAGGGGACCTTGGATTGCCCTCACCTACATTGTACCTAGCCTTGGGATGGATAAATACAGTCTCATTCTCTAATGGTACTGACTGCCTCTAGGAACACTAAATTTTAAGAGAGAAAAACATGAATCCTGTATTTCAAGGGAGGTGGAACTAAGCCATTGTTCACTTCCCTTAAAAAGGATATTCAGTGGCCAGTTCAGATTGTCCTGGGGACACCTAAAGCTGTATTAAGAAGTTGTGAAAGTGAAAATCCACTGGGAACCCAATTTCAGTGTTTAAACCTCAGCATGAATAGTAGAGTTCCTAGCAGGGTTCACTTTTACATGTCTTTATGAGAAGGTTCAAAACTTACTCTTGCAATCGGGCTCTGGCATTCGTGTTAACCTGCAGATAACTGGGGAGGCTGGGGATCCCTAGCACATACACACAAACACCCAAGTTTGTGTGTATAGGCATATACATGTATACATATGTGTATGTACTATAATATATATGATCAAAATATCAGCAAATTAATGTAATTGCCCAGCAAAGTTAAAGGAGAATGTTGATGGTCATCTCAGAACCCAGATCTGAGCAGTATCTGGGCTTAAGATAACATTTGGAGAACTGAACTTAAAGGTTTAAGTGTTATATTTTCTGGCTTCCCTCCACGCCAGAAAGCACAATGCAATATTAATATTTTGAATTTCTTAAATAAGACAAGCAAGTTTGCTGCTGACTGGATGGTTTATTTCTATGGCTATCGACCTGCTCGATTCTGTCCCTTGCCAGGCAAATATGCTGCATATTTTAAAGAATTTCAGCACTTCATTTAAAGGAAACTCATGTACAAAAAGTGACAAGTACATAACAATCCTACAAGAAATCTATGTTCAATGGTAACTAAATATCAGGAACAAAATGTGGTGTTTCTTTTCTTGAGGAGTAAAAATAAGCTCAATAGTTCTTCCCCTAGACTGTTTGCTCACCATAGATCAAGAGTGTGTGTGCAGAGTGTACAGATATGCCACTATCAACTAGTCAGAAATCTACATTTAATTGAACACTGAAAGACTTAGCCAATGTGTTATTATTCTCCTTAAAAGTCAGGTTTAAATACAGTCTTTCAACTGCTATTTGAAAATAGAAGGTCAAGCATGACATTTTTCAGATCCTATTAAAACTTGGAGGGGTCAGGCAAAGGTGTTGTAAGAATAACCCTTGCAGAATTTTTATTATATGTGATAGGAACACAAATAAACTTTGTTTTCCTGCTCCCAACATGTCTGGGCTTGACTGAAAGCTAAAGAAGAGCTTATCTATTGATTTTTATATGTAAGCTAAGGGGTAAGATCACAGTGGCTCATTAAAGGTGTCAGTGTTCTAGATGATTTGAGACCCTTTATCTTTTGCAAATAAGAGAAGTATGTCTTAACTGGGTTTCACTGTAGTTAAATAATATGAAAGGCTGCAAAACTAGAGTCCCTAGGCTAAGTAACAGGCACCTCCTCCCAACCTCCTTCTTGCAGACCTTGTTACATAATCTCCATAAGGAAGGAAGTCTGCTCTGCAAAAGGGATAGCTGCTTTCAGTTTTAAAGCCTATTGGCAAGTGGCTTTGTTTTCTTGATAGTAGCATCTTATCTGGAATCTATCCAAGGTTTCATAAATCTATTACTTGTGAAAAATGGATCCTTTCCAAGATTCACAAGGACTTTGTGAATGAGAGTACCTGGCTGCTTGTTCACAGGAGAGTTAGATACTATCTTTCTGTGCTGTCCCATCTAGCTTAAAAAGAGACAGAGCTTTTATTTCTGAAAACCCAGTTAGGGCCATTTCTCTGCAAATATCACATCCTAGTAATGAACTTTTTAAGAAGTTTATATGTGCCTACCCTTTTCTCCAACTTTTTAAAGACATCATTAAGAGCTTCTGTAATTTTTCCATAGATAACTTCTGTTCAAAGCTTTACATCTTGTGCCACACAGCTCCTAGAGAAGGAAACTATTAATTATAAATTTTATATATGGATATGAATGCTTTGGGAAGTTCAGAATAAAAGAACATTGAGTAATTTAAAAATAAGTGCTAATGATTTGCATTTTTCCATCAAAAAACCCCTCATTTTCATTGCAGCCAATTCATATTAACATTGCCATATTTTATAATCACAGAATATTAGCATCGGAAGGAATCTGAAAGACCATATAGTCAAAATCAAACCCCAAAACCTCGAAAGGGGTCCCCACTGTATACTCAACAATTGTTCATTTAGCTTCTGCTTAGAGACTACCAATGTAAGGGAACCCTCTATCACTCAAGACATTCCATTGCATTTTTGGATAGTTAGAATTGTTAAGGTTAGGTTTTTTTCCCTTATATCAAGCCAAAATTTGTCTCCAGCTCTTGCTTATGCCGTTTGGAGTCAAGCAGAAGTCTTTTTCTTACTCTACTGCTTAACCTTTCATCTACTGTTCTTCCAAATGATTCTCTTATGCTATGGACTCAAGGCCCCTTACCATTTTGCTTTGTTTTTCTTCTCTAGATTCTCCCCAGCTTATTAATGGCTTTCCTAAATTATAGTTTTCAAACTTAAAATGACAGTATAGATTGTCAGATTCAGATAGAATGAAATAGACTTATTGTCTCATTATTCCTGGAAGCTATACATTGCTTGATATAACCCAAGATCACATTAGTTTTTTTTTCTGACTACCACGTCACATTGCTGACACATATTGAGTTTATAGCCCTCTAAAACCCCAGATCTTCTTCATGCACATTTCTACTTATCCATGTCTCCTGTATATTGGATTTATGAAGTTAAGATTTTCCATGTATCCTTACTAAATTTTATCCTATTAGATTCAGCCTATTGCTTGAGCTTGTCAAGATTGTCTTTAATACCTGACTCAGTCAACCAGTGTATTAGCTATTTCTCCCACCTTTGTATCATCTGCCGATATAGGCAACTTTTTAGAAGATACATATAATGGTTGAGTACCTATGTGTATTAATTCTTATACAGCTTCCTAGTAAGAGAAAGAAAAATGTGATTTTGGTGAAGGGCAACAAAGATGATTTGTTTTCCAGCTATGTTAAAGCAAGGAAGACAGAAGAGAGTTTCAACAATAGGTGTTTCCTATAAAGATAAAAATAACAGATAGGGATCAAAAAAGAGGGACAATCCAAGAAGGAAAAGGCCCACTGTTTAGAGGGGAAAGGCAATGAGAAAATGATAATAATCAAAGGAAAGGAGGCAGAACCACTCATTTGTGGTGCTTTCTTTATGAAAGAGAATGATCAACACACTAGAAAGTAACCAAAAAAAAAGATAATTAAGGAACTGAAACACAAGTTAAATGAAAAGATAGTAAGAGAGAACCTGTCTGCCCTTGATGAATTTAAATCAGAAGTCCTGGACAAACTACAGGGCACGAAAAGCATGGGCAGTAGACATTACTGAGCTTTCTGTCTGCCATTTTTAAAGGATGGTGGAGGACAGGAGTACTATAATAGCATGGAAGAAGGAGTGTAGGAGGGGCAGCTAGGTGGCGCAGTGGATAGTCAGGAGGACCTGAGTTCAAATGTGAACTCAGATACTTGACACTTACTAACTGTGTGATCCTGGGCAAATCACTTAACCCTGATTGTCTCACCCCCCAAAAAAAAAGGCATGGAGGAGAATGGAATCATGACATTCAAAAAAGAAGGCAAGAGTATGTAAACTATAGGCCAAAGAGCTTAACTTCTATTTCTGGCAAAATTCTAGAACTTGTTACATATTAAAGGCTTGCTTTGTAAGTATTTAGGAAGGAATGAAGTGATCACTAAAGTACAAGACAGCTTATTCTAAAACACTGCTCCTTCCAGGTTAAACTCCTTTCCATTTTTGACCTTGTGGATGTAGACTACTAAATGTAGTACGTAAGACAGGCACTATAGAAACAGATACAATTATCTAGATTTCAGGGAAGTATTTAGCAACCTTATGAACGAGAAGAGACAACAAGGACTGGATCATGGTGCAATTTGATGAATTTAGAACTGGTTGAATAACAGGACCTAATAGTCATCAATATGTTGATACCCACTTGGAAAGAAGTGACTATTTGAGTGCCCTCGGGATCTCATCTTGGTCCCCTGTTATTCGTTTTTATCAGCAACTTGGATGAGGTCAATGGTGACTAGCTGGCAAAACTGCAGATGATTTGAAGCTTGAAGTGGAGAGTTAACACATTGGGTGACTAAGTCTGGCTATAGAAAATGTCAACAGAATGGAACAGTGAACTGAACTGAATTTTATAAAATGTAATAGATATCCGTGTAAAGTTCTATATTTATGTTTTTAAAAATTAACTCTGTAAATTTAGGATGGAGGAAATATACGGAGAGAAGTTTCTATGAAAAAGATATGAGGGGTTTTAGTGGACTTCAAGCACCTAGGTGGTACAGTGGATAGAGTGCTGGGTCTGGAGTGGGGAAGACCTGAGTTCAAGTCAAGCCTCAAACACTTACTAGCTGTGTGACCCTGAACTCCTATTTGTTCCAGTTTCCTCATCTGCAAAATGATGATAATACTAGCACCTGCCTCCAAGGGTTGTTGTGAAGATCAAATGAAACAATAATTGTAAAGTGCTTAGCACAGTGCCTGGCACATACTAAGTGCTATATAAACATTAGCTGTAATAATAATAATTAATCGTAGTAGTAGTCAACTGTGTATCATGGTAGATAATAAAGCTTATGCTCTACAATATTGCATTAAGAGAGATATAGCGTCCAGAAAAAGAGAGTAAATAGTTTTGCCATATGATGACCTGGTCAGTCACATACGCAATATATGATTCAACTCTGGCCACCATATTTTAGTAAACATGTAGACAATTATAGCATATCCAAAAGAGAGCAAGATGGTCAAAGGACCAGAAAGCATGTCATATACAGACTAGGAGAAGAACCTGGGTATGTTTAGCAAGGAGAAGAGAAAACTAGGGTGGGAGGGGGACGACATTTTTGTTACCTTCAGGATTTGAATGACTGTCCTGAACATTAAAGAGGAAATAGACTAGTTCTCCATGGCTACAGGAGGCAGAAGTAAGAGCAATGTGTGGATGTTACAGAAAGGCAAATTTAGAAGTGATAAACGGAAAAAAGATTTCCTAATAATTACAAATATTCCAAAGCTGAATGGGCTGTAGAGCCTTCTCCCTCACTGGTGGTCTTCAAGCAACAGTTGGTTGGGACAACATAGAGGTGATTCTTGTTCGGTTGGCTTAGATGCCTTCTAATGTTCTTTTCAACACTGAATTTCTCTCATTTGTGTCTTATCAAAGTTATTGTGCTTTTTTTTATAATTAGGAGTACATTTTCAGCGATGAAGCTATGTCATATACTTCATACTCAATTTTCCAGGTTTTAGCTTCTGCCTTTCTAAGCCCATTCCTTACTTTTTTTCTTGGATTCCATGCTCTCAATTTGCCATAGCACCTGTACTCTGTTCATGGCTACTCCAACATTTAAAGATAAGCATATGGAATTCAAAAGAATGAATGGCTATATTTATAAAATACTCTGTCTTGACATGAGTTAGGAATAATTAGTTACATCTTAGTAATTTCAAAATAGAAATGTCATTGAAACCTTCCTTGTCTGCTTTCTCTGTATGTCTCCCTTCTTCTCTTTTTATTTCTGTCCTTTCTTTTGGTTCATTCACTCAATAAATATTTATTGAGTGCCTACTATGTTCTCTTTCTATAATCCCTCTTTATATCTATTATCTCATTTTAGATCCTTTATGATCCTATTCCTTCCTATTCCATTAGATAACAACATAACAATAACAACCACAACTGCAAGACCCCTGCTCAGAGGCACACCACAGTATGTGCATACTCCTGCCCAAGATATATTGCAGGTTTCTCTAATATCCTAGAAAATATGTGATGGATGAACACAGTCTCTGGGCATAGAATGACATCCTCCTTGCTACCTTTTCCAGTATTTTTCACTAAAGTCCAGATACATTACATTATAAAGGCAAAAATGATTTCCCTATAGCCCGTTACCAACTTGCTGCAAAATTCTGTATTCCTTCACATTTCTAAACTATAGAAAAAGATACAGGTTCCTGTTAGCCATCAATCCACCAAAAAATAATGGCCTACAATATTTGGGACCTACAGTTTTTGAGAATGGAGTTGTCGTGAAAACAATGACTTGGGAAGAAAAGGCCAAGGTCATATAGGGAGAAAGGGTTGGGATATCTCTTTTCAAATTTTTCAACTGAAGTAAATGTATTGTATGTATTTCTCTACCAAATAAATAGATATCCTACTCATCAAAAAATCAGGATGATTCACATATTTTATGTTATAAAGCAGTCAGATCCATTGATATGTTTTGTCAAACTATTATTAAGTTAGAATTAGTATTAGACTCTTAGGGTTATTTTATAATATTTCAATTTGTAGACAAGACTCATAAGATTCTCTCTCTTCTTTTTCTTCTCTGCTACATATAAGGACTATCTTAGGTTACGACATTTTAAATACCTTTCTTCCTCCAATTATTTCCAGGCAATGTCTGGAGCTTACCACCCAAGTGAAGTGACTGGTCAGCAGCAAAGAAATAAAGATCCCTTCCCATTAAGGACCTCAAAGAAAGAAAGTTCTTAGCCTTAAATTGGACTCTGTACTCAGCAAACAGCTATTGTGAAGGGATTGGCTGCCAAATCATGGGTCCAAAGCCCATAAGGAGCTGTGAAACCACAGCTTATTTCTCAGACCACACTCTCAAGTGATTCTGAGTGTTTTCTTGCTTAACACATTCAGAATTCTAGGTTGGATTGTAAAAAGGAGAGGAAGGCCATTTGAGAGAATCTTTCTTCTTCTAGAATGACTTTAAAAAAATAAATTTTATTGATAACTATTTGTTTTTACATCATCCATATTTCCCAATGTATTCCTCTGCCTTCCCTTCCCTGAGAGCCAACCCTTATAATAAGGTATAAAAAAAAAGAAGAAAAGAAATGTTTTGCAAAAGTAACCAACACATCCACCTCTAGTCACCAAATCCTACATTATGTGTAATATCCCACACCCATGATTCCCTGCTTCTGTAAAGGATCAGAGCAAAGTGTCTTCTCATGTCCCTTCTTTAGGACCATACATATTCTTCATAATTTTCATTTTATTGTATTGTGGTTGTTGTTCTTTGCCCTTAGATTTGTCTAGTTATTGTGTATATTGGAATCTTGGTTCTGCTTACTTCACTACATCATTTCATGTAATTTTCCATGTTCCTGTGTATTTATCATGATCACTGTTTCTTATAACACAGTAATATTCCATTATATCCAAGTATATTTAGCCATTCCCCAATCAATGGGCATTTCCAGTTCTTTGTTACCATAAAAAGGACTACTATAAATATTTTGGTGTTATATGAGGACTTTGTTTTCTTCATTGACCTCCTTAGAGCACATGCCTGACAGTGGAATCTCTGGGTCAAAGAGAATGGACACTGCTTAGCAGTATTCCAGGTTGCTTTCCAGGATGGTTCCACAAATTCATAGCTCTACCAACAATGCATTAGTGTCTTACTTTTCCACAACCCCTCCAGCATTGATTATCCCTACCTTTTGCCATCTTCCACAATTTGCTGGCTATGAGGTGAAACTTTGGGTCTCTTTTGATTTGCATATCTCTATTAAAGATTTAAAACATTATCTTACATGTGTGTTGGTAGTCTGCAATTCTTTCAAGAAATCTTTTTCATATCCTTTCATTACTTATCTATTGAGGAATAGAATTACATTTAAATGCTGAATTTTAGTTCTAACTTCAAACTCTAGGAGAATTGGCTAATGGTTTGTATAGGCTGAAATAAGAAAAAAACAAGATATTTATTTGATATTTTCTGTAGAGTACCTTGAGCAAGCTATAAATCGAGAGAAACCGAAGCACTTTGTACCTATGAAGTCATGAAGCCTTTTCCAATCCCCTCAATGGCTAGTACTGCCCTCATTACCTTGTATATATTTTAGTATATGCCTACATATGTACATTTTTTGTCTCTCCCTGATGAAATGCAAATTCATTAAGAATAGAAATCATTTCAGTTTTGTGTTTCTAATGTCAGCACCAGTGCCATGGCTGAACTATTCAGCACTTAATAAATGTGTATTTTAATGACTAATTAAGTCATTTAAATAAGGGGATTCTGTGAAATCTGTCTTTAGGCCTAAAGGGTTTTTCAACATTTATATAATTGTTATTAACCCATCAGTCTCCTTTATAGAGAAAAAGAACAATCACTCTTAAAACTTTTCCAGGTAACAGATTACTCTATGTTCATGGACAAAGGGAAATCAGTTATAATAGCAGAATACAATTATACCTGGAGATCAATGCTGGCCATAAACAACTAACTAGTAAGGATAGCCATAACGTCTGTTTCTGACCATCTCTATACTAAGCGCACAGAGCTCCTCTCAGGATTTCCAATTACCTTAACTGAGGCTTTATTAGGCTTCCTCCCTTACAAAATGAAGGGATCTCTATTCTAGATGTCCTCTGAGGTCCCTTCTAATTCTATATCTCTGAATCTATGATGCTGTAAAATGATCCAAAAGAGAGGTCAAAATTAGACACTATAAGACTGATGGATAGAATTGATATAGGGGATGAAGGAGAAGAAAGACTTCCATGTTTTCTAGTTGGGAGACTTGGAGAATGGTGATAGGATTGACTAATAGAAGGATGAACCAAACAAAGGAAGGGGAAGAATTCAGACATTATTAAGACACACAGGAGTGTGTATGTGATAAAGGGAGATCCAAGCAATAGAACCAATGATGTCAACAGTCATAGGGATTGATACTTAGGTCCAGAACTCCAATCCTTTGAAAAGTCTGGTTGAAAGAAGGTTGAGCCACAATTTTGAAAGAACTGAAATGTCAAACAAGGAAAAACTTAGATACCAAGAGAACAAGACTGAGACTCAGTAACTGGAATTGAGTTTGATGCAAGGATACAATCCCAATGAAGAAGGCCAAAAGACCAGTTATTCCTAAAATATAAAAGGACAGAAAAGGATGAGCAGGTAGATTAACTTGTTGCTGGCCTAGGGCCAGTACTGTTTTGGTGGATATTTAACAACTAGCTCTCAAGAAAAAAAGAACTTTTAAGTTTAATTGGCATTATATTAACATTTACTCCATTGCTTTCTTAAGTCTAGATGATTAACAAAGCAATAAATCAAGCCCTAATTTGAAGCATTTGACAATTTCCAAGATGTAAATGCTCACACCTAAAATTTAACAATTGGCTATCTGAATCAGTTTGAGCCTGGCTCCAGACTACTCCAGCCCAGGACCCAAATTCTAAATGACAATGAACAAGATGGGTCACAGAGTCTAGGGCAAAGTTGTATTTAAAAGTGGAATTTAAGCAGCACAAACTATAAAGACTGGAAAGCTAAAAGGGGCCAGGAATCAAGAAGATAATCACAGTCCTACCAGAAATGGGATAGTGGGAATACTAAGAATATAGCAGTTGATCTTTCACTTCTACTTTGGCAACCTTTGCAAGGTTTCTATTCACTTGTTAGCAATATACTTAAAAGAACAACAATTGAAAGCATGGTGTTAGTGAGTTCTGTAGTTCTGCTGTTTTTAAGACTTCTTCCAAATTTCATAGCAAATCCCTGCAATCAGATGTGTTAAAAATATTTTATCACAGTCGGAATCAGCTGCTCTTATGGTAGCCCATCTCAGATTACAAATTCTCATGCAATGACATTGGAGAGATAAGTTTGTACATCAACTTCTACTTTGTTGATGTTTTAAAGATAGTAAGGATCAGTCATGGAGATCAAAAAAGCTT
Source organism: Vombatus ursinus (assembly GCF_900497805.2). Taxonomy (NCBI): domain Eukaryota; kingdom Metazoa; phylum Chordata; class Mammalia; order Diprotodontia; family Vombatidae; genus Vombatus; species Vombatus ursinus. The sequence continues at coordinate 99,484,973 of NW_020954590.1, forward strand.
TGAGTAGAAAGGAAATGCTTTAACGCCAAAAACTTTATGGATTAGCTTATTTTAAAATGTTCCAAATCACTCATAATTAGGGAAATGGATTTTAAAGCAACTCTGAAATTCCATCTCATCTCCATCAGACTGGCAAAGATAATTGACAAAAAGAGAAAATGACAATTGTTGAAGGGGCTGTATGAAAAAGGGCACTCTAACGAACTATTGTGAAGCTGGGAATTAGCCTAGCCATTCTGGAGAGCAATTTGCAATTATGCTCAAAAAGTCCCTAAATTGTGCGTGCCCTTTGACAAAAAAAAATCATGATTAGGTCCAAATCTGAAAGAGATCAAAGAAAGAGAAAAAGGACCCATATGTGCAAAATGATTTATAGCAACATTTTTGTTATCATAAAGAACTAAAAACTAAGGAGGTACCTATCCATTGGGGAATGTCTAAACAAATTGTGGTGTAGAAAAAAATGAAATATTATATGTCATAAAAATGATGAAAGAGATGGTTTCAGAGAAACTGAGGAAGACATATAAATAGATGCAGAGTGAAAGGGACTCTGCATCTATTTATATGTCTTCCTCAGTTTCTCTGAAACAGAACTATTTATATGTAACCAAAGTTTCAAGCCTAATTTGTTTTGTAAGTTTCTATTTAGGTATGATTCCTAATTGGTGGAGAGAATGAGGACTGAACAGCTACATGATTATGGGAGGAGCAGAATCAGTGCAAAAATTTTGGAAAGCAAAGCTATTATTAATTCCAGCCTCGAGATGGAACATGCCTGGCTCCAGACACACTAATGAGTGGGGTGCCTAAGTTTTGGGTGAACAATGCTACCCCCCCACACACACACACACACTCACATTCTTCCAGAAAGAAAAAGATTGCTCCCGTATGGTCCTTTTAAAGACACAACCTATTCTGGTTACATAACCAAGGGAAAGAGAATGCTCCCACCCACGTACTGGGGGAATTCAGGATGTCTTCTCTCAGAAGCAGGTCCCTAGTATATCCCATATGGGTGCCTCCTCTTAGGTAATCTGGGCCTGCACAATGCACTTTACATAAATACTGAATAAACTCCGATTTCCAACTAACCTCTCTAAAGACTTTGGAGAATATCCTCTTGGGTGAGATTAGGGCCTTTCTTGACTGACCAAGATCCCAGGTTGCTCCTATCTAAAAAGCTCATTTACCCTTTGTATTTTATGATATATTCCAAGTTAAAAAACTTTGATTTATGTTTGCCATCAGCTGGGATAAAAGAATTACCAGCTATTCACTATTTGTGATGGTCTTTTGCATAAATAGCATTTTATGGGGAAAAAAAAGGTAAGTCTGTTTGTACTCTTGGGTTACCTTTCCCTCCAACTAAGAAAAACTTGACAGTAAAGTGGATTGAACCTAAACATCATGCCCCTAGACCAACAATATTTAGAATAGATAAATTTAATTCTACTCTAGTATTTTTCTCTCAAAGGAAAAATATATATATATATATATATAGTCAAACTCAAGGATCTTCTCTTGTTCTCTTCAAGGTGAAAAGCACATTCTGACTTGGAGAAGTTTGGGCAGGATTCCAGAGATGTCCTTCTATGTATCCCCATGAGCCTCATTTCTGCCATGGATAGCATACATATTACGGGGGGGGGGGGGGGGGCTCTGAATTTACAGTAAGAACAGCATGGTAAAGAAAAACAACTTTGAAATATTTAAGTCCTGTGATCAATGAAGTTACCAATCATAGTTCTAGAGGATACATGATAAAGCATGCTGTCCGTCTCTTGACACAGAAGTTCCATTTAATTGTACTTTAGGTACAAAAGGAGTCACAATTTTTGGACACAGCCAACATGGGAATTTGTTTTGATTAATTATGTGTATTTATTCTAAGGGTTTTGTTTTCATTCCTCAACCAACCCCCAATTTATGGATGGGGAAGATGAGAGGAAGATGGGGGATTGAGATAAGGCTGCCAAAAAAATAACCATAGAAAAATAAAATTAAAACTATCTCATGTGTTGGAAAATTCAAGGACAGAAACATTAAGCTGCTTTCTTCTTTACAAAAGATCTGGAGGAAATTCGTGAAGACAGGAGAAGGAAGCACAGTAACAGCAGATAGTAACTAGTTATGTTTAGCTGAGATAAAGAGTATTTGAAGGAGAGTAGAGTGACATAAAGTTGAATACAGATAATTGAGGGTTTCAAATGTCAGGACCAGGAGTTAATACTTTATTCAGTAGGCAATGGAGAAGCACTAAAAGTTTTTAAACTTTTTAAAAAGAAGTTTTTAAACAAGTTTTAAAGAGATGAGATTAAGTCAGAGCACTAGTAGGATTATGTAGAAACGGCCTAGAGTTTGGTAGTTGTTTGGGGGACAGAAATGTGATGATGGATGTCAGAAACATGGCAGAAGTAGAATTAATAATACTCGTTGAATGTGGGGGATAAGGGAGAAGTCAAAGATGACTCCCAGGTTTTAGCTTAGGTACTTGAGAGGAGAGGATAGTTGGGTTAGTAAAAGAAACAGAAGGTAGCAGATTTGGGGGAAAGATTAGATATGGGATCATAGATCTAGAGGTGAAAGGGATCTCAGAGATAATCTTGCCCAATTCCTTTATTTTATGAAGGAGAAAACTAAGATTCAGAGAAGTTGATAAATTTGCTCAAGGTCACAAAGATCCAGCATTTGAATATAGATCCTGTAATTCCAAATCCAGTGCTCTTTCCACTATACCATGAAGTCTCCACAAAAGTAATAGGTATGGGAGATAAGCATCCAGCTTTCCGAGAGTCAAAGAGAGCATGGCAAGTTGCTCCAGAGTATTAGTATTGGTTTGGGTGCTGTTGATAGTAGGCAGGATGAGGATTTAATGCCCAGAACTTGGTCATTCTTTACGGCTAAATAGGGACAAATGTTGCCCACAGCATCTACTAGCAGCCCCAATTCTGCAACTAACTTCTTATTCCCATAAAAAGTCATGGCTTCTGTTGGTCCCCCAGTATCTCACAGCTTATTGGCTATTCTGAGATAATAGAAATCCCTTTGGACAAGGAATCTATGAGACTGAAATTAAAAGTAACTGGAGAATTCATCTCATTCAATATGTACCTGAACAGGAATCGATCACTTCCAGGATATCCCTGAAAAGTAGCTCTCCAGTCTCTGACTGAAGATCTGCAGTAAACAGGAATTCATTGCATTCCCCAAGACAATCTATTTCACTTTTGAAAAGATCTTAGTGTCTAGAGAGTGTGTAGGTTTACAAAGTCCTAATCTGCCTTTCTGCATGTTCCATCCAATGCTCCAAATTTGGAGCTAACAAAACAAGTCTAGCTCTTCTTCCACATACAGCCCTTCAAATATTTTAAAATAATTATCCTCTCCCTACTCTCCTCCCTTACACAGACTAAGCATTCCTACACCCTTCAATTGATCTTTGTATGGTGTGGTTTCAACTCCGCTAGTAACTCTGGTCATGCTTTTTCTCAACATGGTCTAGCTAATCAGTGTTCTCTTAGAACTCAAATACTCTAAATAGGGTCTGACAAAGAGTAAAGCAGGACTAGCTCTCTCTTAATCTAGATACTATGTCTCTTTTAAGAGGCCCAAGATGACAGTCTTTCCAACTGAACATCATGAACCATCATGAAAGGTTCATATGAGCTCACAATCTACCAAAACCCCTATGAATTTCCACTCTAATCCTTGACAGTTGCAATTGGTTTTTGGAACCCAAGAGAAGTATTTTACATTTCTCTCTATTACACTTTGTCTTCTCTGTTCTTCAATTTTGCCAAGAATGGAGATTAAATTCACTGGTTTTAGGTTGAAGAATTCACCTTCTTATCAATGCAATCACCAATTATGACTCCAAAAGACTAAAGATGGAACATGTCTCTTATCTCAAGATAGAAAGGTGACAGACTAGAGGTATAGAATAGGACATTGATTTTCAGGTATTCATTTCTGGTGTGCAAATTTGTTTTTCATGATTATACTAATTTATTACAAGAAAGAGGTTTGTTTTTTTTCCTGAGGAAGAGTTTTAAGTGAGAGTGGGTGAGAAGTGACAGTAATACCAAGAAAAAAGGAAATAAAGAATACCAAATATACAAATATTTTTACATATCTATGTGTATATATGCATATGTACAAATATACATACCTATACATGTGTCTATGTGTACATGTATGCATTGTTTAAATTTATATGCACATTGCATACAGTTTTGTTACTATTATCATCACTTTGACATATATATTATAGTTGTTTTTTTTAAACTGCATAATGGTTCATTAGTCATATATATATGTATATGTGTGTGTGTGTGTGTGTGTGTGTGTGTGTGTGTGTGTGTGTGTGT